>NC_137502.1:6860000-6967500 GCF_041902795.1 Electrophorus electricus | reverse complement strand
TGATGGGGGAAAAAATACAGATGCCACTTCTGATCCTCACATTTTTGTTTTCCAATTTGTTTCCCATCTCTAGGAGTCTTGCCAAATAAGTCCAAATGATCGGAATTCCACCCAGTGGCGCTGGGTGTGATCAGTCTGTGAGAGGAAGCACCTGTCTCTCTTGCATCATTGCCAGTTCATCACATCTGACTTTCACATCAGTAAAAGACACACAAAATGGGAGCAGGTCTTTTTGACTGAGGAAGTCCAAACTAGGTTGTGAGTGTCTTCTCCACCAGAAAGAAAATGAAAACAATAGAAAAGAATGAATGAGCAGGTGAGAAAATTAAAATGCTTATCAGTGTTCTCTAGGTAGAGGATTAAACCAGAACACAGATCACTTGGCCTGATGTTGTGCAGTGCAATTTTGATTTCTGTAATAATTACATTTTATTAGAAAAAAATGTAAACATGTTATTTGCAATGTCATTCTTTGAAATGTTTACAATGTTTATAATGAACCAGAGGAATGTTTATATGGAAGCTATAAGCTATATACATCAACACACACACACACACACACACACACACACATATGCTATATATATATATATATATATACATATATATATATATATATATATATATATATATATATATATATATATATATATATACATTTATATACATCAACACATTAAATACTTATATTGACTTGTTGAACAATATTGCCTTTGCTTTTATTATAAGTGTTCTGTTTTTCACAGAGAGTCTAAAAGAGGTATAGAATGAAGAAAATAATGAAGTTACGTTTCATGAGCCAGCACTGATCCTTACCACTATGACACATTCCAGCATGGTGGAAGCTTGCAGTAACAAACAAGCGTGAAGGAGACAACTGATTACCAAGCTTACTATTTTTACTATGTGACCAAATTACTGCTCAATATACAGGGGATAGCGAGTCATACTAACCATCTAATAAGTGTTTCTGGGAATGTTGCCAATTGCATTTTACCCATCTCTTGTCTACAGATTGAATTTGATACAGTCTGGGTCTATAGCCAGGGCTGTATTAAGGCTTTATGGGGCCATGGGTTAACTCTATCATAGGGACCCTACCATACCCTATCAACACACCAGCACATTTACCATGAAAGAGAAATATTATCTAGAGCACATACATTTGAATACAAACATTCTTATAGTCACATCAAGGCAACCACAATATTGTAACAGTTTGGGATGTTCAGAGAGTTTGGTATTCATATTTGTATGCAAATAAATAACATTCACATTGGAAAGTGTATTGGGAACAGTAAATGAGTGATCAAATATACACTGTTAACTACAGAGCCAACTTATTTTGTAGACAACAGAGCTAACAATGGAGCTAACTACCTATAGCATTTTAAGATACAGAACGTTCGCCAATAGTTAGCAGTTTTAATCAGCACAATTAGGGTTATAGATGCTTAGTCTGTTGTAGACAACTGTTGTAAGGCACAAGGCTAAAGGATGACGATACAAAACAAAAAATAAACTGAGCATTTTCTTAATTTGCGTTTGTAATCATTAAATATTTGAAACTCACCAGAGAGCTTATACCCTCCCCAAATAGTTCCCAAGCAACAAAAAATAATAGATGCTCCCAGTAGAAGGGGAATATACCAACCATTCTCTCTCCAACTTTTTTCCATTTCAGAGCAAAAACCTGAATAAAATCTTGTGTAAATAACCACAGTGACTTCTGTATTCTCTCTCCAACACTGTAAAGGGTACATCTTTATTTTGACATAAAACAGCTTTAATGTCTTTACTCACCCTGTATAACAAAGCTCTTCTGTAACAGGTCCCCAATACGCAATTTCTGTTGAAAATGTTACCTCGGCCTTGGTACTCTCACATGTGCCTTTCACCAATTAATGTGGCCAAGAACTGCCTACTATTGCAGGTAAAGGAAATTCTACTGACAAGCAAAATGACCAATCACAAGCCTGCAATTATGGCATGACCTATAGTAGGGGGCAATCTTGAAAATGACCAATCATAAGCCTGCTATTTTGGCATGACCTATAGTAGGCAATCCTACAAATTGCCAGTCCAACAAGGTGTTCACGGTAAATGTCGGTCTGTAGTATGTCTCTCCACATACACATTGCATTTTAGTGGAGAGCAATTTAGTGGGAGTTTGGAATACGATATTAATTAGCCCAGATGCAATGTCAGCATCAATCTATTCTTTTTTCCCTGTGTAAGCCTCGGCTACAGGAGGCATTTCACTTGATTTTCCATAATTAACAGAAGGGGATACAGCCAACAAAATCAGATAACTGGAAGCTCTGGTAGCTGTTCACAGAGAGTTGGCTATGCTTGAAATATTCAGATTTGTAGCCAATCGGCAAACAAGTAATGAAGTCTCTCTTACTGATTACTAACTGCTTTAAGTAAAACTCCTGAATTACTCTTGAATGACGAGATACCATGGGCTTCACAAACGTTTTTTCAGTTCGATGGATATATTTTGATTGAAAGACACTATGTGCAACTCTGTTAAGGCTGGAACAACAGCTGGAACAATAAAACTTTGATTCACATCAGACCAGTACAAAACAATCCATAGAAATGCATATTTGCTGAAATACAGATAGCCAATCAAAATGCAACTGTCAAAATTCCATCAGTGTGGTCAGATCTGGTTTATGAGGAGTCTGGCTACTTCCTGTTGCTCCTTTTGTATTAAAAAATGACTGCAAAATGGCATGTGTGCCCATGAGTCCTTAATGAACGGGTGTGAATTGATCAATAGCTAGAAACAACCAATTTTAAGTGTTTTGCACTACATAGCCAGTAGAAGTATGTAAAACCAGCAAAGATTAGTTACCTGTATGTTTCACTTTCTATAGCAAATGTGTTTTAAGCAGAAGGACACTAGAATTTCTGCTAAAGTGCTGATTGGTGAGTGAGCTAACACTACTGCCCAAAAGCTGTTTGCTGTAGAAAAGAAAAGAAAGAAACATAAAGGTACAGTTGCTATTTTTAGTAAATATTTGGTTTTGGATTTGTCTGCTTTTCCTGCTTAATTTGTCACTTAAGACACACACACTTTCATATTTTCTGTTTATTAGGCTAATAAACAATTGCTGAGATCAATGCTAACTATAGTCAAGTGACTAAAAGTGACATTAGATGAAGTGTAAAGCAAAACTTTCTGTGAAATTACAGTTGATGTAAAATGTTAAATCTTCATTAAGTAGCTACATTTTCCTAGTTAGTTACTTTTAGCTAGTTAGTTACCTTTGCTTTTGTTATTTGTTTTACCACTATAACTTTCAGTCTTGCTCACAGGCCTGGACCCCGGGGCTGCAGTCATTAAAGCCCATTGGATTAATATGTCCCAATCTATAACACCAAGAAGTTATTCTGTATATATACTGGATATATATATAGCATTATAACATGCCTAATCAGTATTCATAACACTTGAAAAAAATATGTGTCTACATCTAATCAATGTGTTAAAATCCATGCCCAGAGTCTGACAACAAATGTTCAGCACAGATATTGTAAAAAAAAAAATCATAAAAAAAAGCTGAGGATGACAATATGAATCCATAGGAGAGAGAAAAGTGGGTGAATGAAAGAGTAAAAGATATGGTCAAAATATTGATATATTTAATATTGAAAAAAAAATTATAAGAAGACATATGGGTCTACATTAAAATTCCTACTAACTGTAAAGAATGACAGAGATTATTTTGAAGCCGTCTCTTTACTGGACTAGAAATCCTAACTCTCCAGAGGTAGAGATTTCATTGTCACTGTTCTCATGACAGGTGAGAGTTCATGTAGGATGGATTTAGAGCACAGGGACCTAGGTGCTACAATCAGTGGCTGAGTTTAATATAGAGAACAGCAGGAAGGCCATCTGTCTTAGAAATATTATGGTTAGAACTGCAGACCAGGGCACTTGGTCTTTCTCTTGCTCTCTCTCCTCATATATAGAAAGATATAGATAGAGAGAGAGAAAGGGGAGGGAGGGGGGGAGGAATAACTACCCATCTGACCACCAGGTGGTGATATATCCAATAGCTGCTAAACAGAGTTTTACATGTATGGAAATAACAATCATTTAGTGAGTCTTTGGGCTTATAATTCAAGATCCACCCTAATAAGGAAACAAACAGCACACTAGAGCAGAGATATGCAAAGATGCAATCTTGGTGGGCAGTAGTAGCTCAGTGGTTAAGGTACTTGAGTAGTAATCAGAGGTTGCCAATCAAGCTCCACCACTACTATTGGGTCCCTGAGCAAGACCCTTAACCTTCAGTGGCTCAGGTTGTGTTCACTCAGAAGTGTAAGTTAGCTAAATGTTGCAGATATAGTTTATTAGAAAAGTGAAAACAAATTATTCAAACTTAAACATTTATGACATTTAGCTGATGCTTTTATCCAAAGCAACCTACACTCATGGCTGAATACAGCTTGACCAATTGAGGGTTAAGGGCCTTGCTCAGGGACCTAACAGTATCAACTTAGCAGGGGTGGTGCTTGAACTGGCAACCTTCTGATTACTAATCAAGCTCCTCAACCTACCCAGAATGTAAATGTAATATAAACATGAATTTATGGATTATTTATTATTTTAATTCATTACTTAATTCATGTATTTATGTATTCATCCACAGGGGTAGCTCAGCCAAAGAGGGCTGTTGCTTAGGCAACTTTAGCCTGACCCTGTGCATGTCCTTGCACTGGAGAAGAACAGGGATGTCAGAGAGAGTCCTTTCTTATAGTATCAAGCATCACAATGATTGGAACTTCTTTTATCCAGCTGATGTTTTAATGCCTACTACATTTTGGCAATAGATTTTCATCCCTTTCAAAAGGTAGACATCCCATTAATGGATTTTTAGCATGAAGACACATCTGTGTAAAGTGCAGTAAGCATTTGGGGGGAGGGGGATCACTGACCATACTGTGGAAGAGCATGTCTAGTCAGAGAATGTGTTTCATAAAAAAGAGAAATGCAGCAATAGAAAGAAAGTGTCTGATTATATAAGAATGACCCATTGGGCATATTCTCTGTGAGGACAAGCAGTAGCTCTGATGTCCCTTTCAGAGTGTCTCATGAAGCCCATTGCTATCAGAAATATCACACAGAATTCAGTTACGTGGCCAGAGACTAACTCTAGATCTTTTCATCACACTCACTTTATCCTCCAAGCTTAAATAAGGGTCAATGCATTTAGCTGCCCAGTGCATCTGCATATTTTCTTTGCTCTGGGGTGTCAGAAATGTAAAAAAAAAAAAAAAGCAAAAAAGCAGTCTGATTTACAAAGAAGAGAAGAGATATGGATATTTCTGAAACTATTTTTGTGGAGTCAGCTTCCTCACACATACATATATGTATATATAACTATTATACTGACTAAACAGTAATTACATATATGTTATTGCTATTTTAGTTATGCTAGTTTTATTTGGCATTTTGTTGTAACATGAGTTTTTTAGATCTCTTGTAAAAAATGTATCTGGTGTCTTGCTTTAAATCTTTAATGTGTATAGAAATGTTTAATGTGTATACACGTGTGTGTGTGTGTGTGTGTGTGTGTGTGTGTGTGTGTGTGTGTGTGTGTGTGTGTGTGTTAATCTTTGATGTGTTTAAATTCTTAAACTGACAACACTATTTTTTATTCATAGTTTTTATTCAACGTAGTTAAGTTATGCTCAAAATAAGCGGAATAGCGCTCCACTGACATAATGTACAAATGATAAAATTTCCTTCATGCTTCCAAGATCTTTTGCTGTTTAACAGTACTTCCACTTCAACACATTCATACAGTACTGCTTCAGTTGTTATGCTCTTGTCCATTATATCTCTGTGCAATCATTCACTAAAATGTGTGATCTGTGATCCTACTACAATATAACCAATGAAATATGGCTCTAGCCCTGTTTCTCTGAGTAGGGCCCAATCCATCATTTTAAACATACCACAACACATATGCTGTTGAGGTAGTAATAGTATGTATGGTCTGCCTTAGTTTGATCCAAGTTAGTGCTATTTCTTTATTTATTATCAAGCCTTCCTGTAAATCCTATTATCAATTAACAATTAATTAATAGGTCCATTTGAGGAGTGTGCAAAGAATAACCTTTGTGCTGTGGTTCTAATCATTAAGCTGGTTAGGAAACATGTTATATAAACAGCATACTTGGTTAATATGAACAGAATCACATCAATATTCAAAATGTGTAATTTTGTGTGTTTTTTTAAGTATACTTAGACACTAACAACTTGTCCAGTAGTACATCAGTGTATCTTACATGACATCATGTTAATTAACTCCTTTGTTACTCTTTGTTTATATTGATTTGTCACTTTGATAATTAACTCTATTCTTTTTAAGTGTGATCTTGATTTAAGAATGCAAAGCTGTGAACAAGTTCATCTTAAAATGAATTGCTTTGAAAATCTGCATTCCTCATCTGAGGTGAGCAAGTGGATTTGTAGTGCTGTGCTATGCAGTGAGAAAAAAGAGCCAGCTATTTAATAACACACAGTTGATGGAATCCATATCCCATTACAGCTGGTTATTTCTAGAAAACAACCCTTTGTTTTCTTATCTAGCATCTTACAGGATGTTCTTTGAAGAATCTTTGTAGTTAATAACTGTGTAAAGTAAAGAAGAGCTTACACTTTACAGTTCATTTTTCAGGAATGCACTTGTTGAATCTGATCATACACAAATAACATATGCATTGATTCATTCATTTATTTATTCATTTATTCATGTGTAGATTGTCACCTGAGCAAATAATCAAAAATAGAGAAATACTAGCACGAGTAGTATTGTAAGTAGTAAGTAGTATTGTCAGTAGGTCAAGTTGGTCTCCTGTTCCAGCTTTATTTGCACAGCCTAAGACTAATCTCCATTAACTGTATTATTGATCCAGGGGCATGGCCGAAGGAGAGCAATAGCCAGGAGACATACACAGGATTTCAGAACCAAGGACAGTTCCTGCAAAAAATCTAAGTATAGGACAAACTCAGCCAACTAAGCAAACCGATGATACAGAAATAGATGTTGCTCTTCAGGACAGTACAAAAGAGGTTTATTACAGAATGTCCTAGTAGTCTCTTGTTTTTATGAATTTTTGCAATGAACAGTACAGGAGAAGCTTCAGAATATGCTGAGAATATGTTTCATGCCTTCAACAAGAATGCGATAAGGATCAATGCAAACACACATAACACTGACAACCAGTAATACAGTTAGTAAGATAACAAATTATACTTTTGAGTTTTGCAGCTGCTCTCCTTGAACTAGTCAACCACACAATCAATCAATGATCACTAGTCAGCAACACAATTAATTAATAGGTAATAAATTCTGTTTTCAAAGTCATGGATTCAGCAGCAACAGTATCACAACCATGCTTTCAAGTGTTCATTTCTATTAATATTTTTCAATTATTATTATTAGCTAGATTTAGAATTATTAATTATATTTTTCCAGGACAATATTCTGGCAGCTCTAAACCTGGTGTTCAGGGGAGATTTAGAACATAAACTGAGATGGTCATTTAAAGTATATGACAAGAATGCCAATGGCTTTTAGACTGGTCTGATTTCCAGTAGTTGTATTTTTGTCTTTCTCAGTCTTTGCATCATTAGCTTGTCCTTCTGCAGTGACTAAAAACACCCCATTACCATATTAAGTCCAACCATATGCAAATGAATATTTTAAGTGCTGATTAGTAACTACAGCTTTTGCTGAGTTGTTAGTTCTACACAATTATTTATTCAGCATTTTCTCACAGAGCTCTCCACCAATGTCCAGTGTACTGATAACCGGCTATTTCATAGCACAAGCTATTTCATATCTTACTTTGTAGAGAAATTATGACTGTGATTATTAGCAATTTTGTATCAACAGCCAGGAAAGGGCCTGTGTGACACTGTCTAGGACAGCAAGCAAGGGGTTGGGAAATATACATCAAGATCAGTGAAACTGTAGTGAAACAAAGAATAAAGCAGCAACACAAAAGTCTTACAATGACTCTGCAGTCCAGCATTTTCCAGTCCAGTCCTCACTGACTTTCAGCAGTCCATGTATATGCTCTACCAAGCATGACTGAACCAAGGATTCAGTGTTCTTGATTGCTTGATTCAGGCATGCTTGGAGCTGGAGTAGAGCACAAAATATGGACTATCTGGGTGTTCCTGAGGACTAGATTGGGAAACACTCACCACAACTGAAGGCTTTCCAGTCAGCTTTCAAGAGGTTTTGAAAGAGCCCAGATATCCCCTTAAACACCAGCACCTGGTTCCCTAATGATCATCAGGAGCAATTAACATGATGATTGTGTGACAGCAGCTCTACCTCTTTTCATCACACTAGGCACATCTGAAATTGGTCATGCTGAATCCACAGTAATCACATGAGATAGATCCTGCATAATTATTATTTATATTTATATAGCACCTATCTCAGACTCAAGGATGCTTTACAGACAGATATCAGCTTTTACAATCACTCACACACTGATAAGAAGAGGCAGCCAGTTTGCACAAAGCATACTCTCAATCGGAAACCACAGCCCCCTGGGGAAGGGGAGGAGGTTGAGAACAGCACAGAGAACCAACCATCACTGGACATACATACACACATTCTCTCTCACGCACACACACCTGCACACACACACACACACACACACACACACACACACACACAGGACAATTTTAGAATATCCATTCAACCTAACCTCCATGTTTTTGGAGTGTGGGAGGAGGAAACCAACACAGACACAGGAGAATACATTTTCACACCTCCGTTAATCAGGTAGGAACGTAATAATGTGATCTGTTTCCTCTTGCTATCATTATGCATTCAATTTAGAAACTTTATGCAGTGAAATGAAAGTTATTGTTAAGGGTCAACATTCATGCATACATTTTTATTTATTAAAGTTCATCCTCATATTGTTGCATACAGTGTTGTGCAAAACATTCTTGCAATCATTGTGCCTAATGCAACAACACTTTCAAAATTGTTTCCTAAATTTCTCATGCTTTTGTCATAGTTAATGTCAACAACAGTATGACATTGGATTGATTTGCCTGAAAGGTAACCTAAAGTACACCAAAACGATTCTCTTTTTAAACAGGACCACACATTTATGAGTGGTCTAACTGTGAATTAGAATATTTGATGGCCGTAAAAGTGTCCAGCAAATTGGTGAATGTGACAAATTTTCTTCAGTCACATGTTTGAGCACTTCAAGAACCCATATGTTATTGCACAAGTCTCAGTCCTAGTCTACTCAGACTAGATGGATGTGTGCTCTCCTAGGTCACATCACACTAGAAGAGTTTATGGAACAGAATCAGAAAAAGAGTTCTCTTTTAAAATGAACAAGAAATGCAGGCTGTCCATGATGCCAATATTAATGTTTACATTTAATGCCATTGAGTTGAGGCTATTATCCCAAGCAACAATTATGACTGTGAACAATTTGAGTGTTAATGGCCTTGCTCAGGGGCCCAACAGTTGCAACTGGGTAGTGGTGGGGCTTGAAGCAGCAACCTTCTGATTGGAAGTCAAGTACCATAATCACTGAGCTACCACTGCCCTTAATGTTGATATTAATTGATGCTATTACATTCTAATGCTATTAAATCGATTCAGCGAATAGCCTTCTTTTTTAGGGAATTGAAGTCCATGAAACATTTTAAGTAAAGCTTTGCACAACACTGGTATTTAAATAAGGAGAAAGGTTTTATAGAAAACATTGTATTGTATTCATAGACACAGTGCACACAAGCAGTACTGCTCAATCATTTGGTGTGATTTTGAATAGCAGGGTAGCCTCATTTGTAGAGGGTTTTTTTATTGCATAAGTCAAACTGTGCTATAGCTTATCAAAATATTGATAATATATAATATATATATATATATATATATATATATATATATATATATATATATATATATATATATATATATATATATATAATTAAAACAAGGTGGTCTTTATATCTATAACTTACAAAGAAAATAACTAAAAATATTTCTCCTACATTTCTGTTATACAGTATGTATCTCTTACATTTATGAAAATTTGCCATGTCTCAATGTGACATTTTTGAAGATGTTTTAGGATTTATCAGATTTAGTCAAAGTCAAATTTATTTATATATGTAAATTATTTATAGCACTTTTTACAACAGCTGTTGTCACAAAGAATCTGTACACATGTCCAAGTCAAAGCTGCCAGTGAGCAAGCCAAGGGAAACAGTGGCAAGGGAAAACTCCCTAGAGCATGAGGAAGAAACCTTGAGAAGAACCAAGACTCAAAGTGGGCAGGGGGGCATCCTCGTCTGGTTGACAATAGACACTACAATACCACATACTTATTGATAAATATAAAATCTTGATGCCTCATTGTCAATACACTTGTCATATCTCTCTGTAAACAGAATGAGAGTACATAAAGTCTCTATTTCTTCTCTATTTCTAATATAAAAACACAGTAGAATCTTTTTCCAAAGGTGGCTTAGACATGTAGTATTAGGACATTAGCTACATCAGCAAATTCTTACACTGATACCACCATAAAAATATAAATACCCTCTTACTAGCCACATTCTAGGTATTTGTAAAATAGTCAATATAGATAAATATGATTGCACACACCAACTGAACTCTGTATTAATGCACAAAGCTATTAGAAGCCATTAAAATGTCAACCTTGGCACCAATAGCCTACAGTTAATATTTTACATTGCTTGATGGAAAAATTATGATTATTATATTAATCAACTGAATTATTTAATTACCATTGGGGTATTTCATTTTGCATTGTGCCTATCAACACCCCCTTGATGCATTAAAAGCAATATAACACACAGCCTGTTGTGGTTTACAGCTTTATTAGTTTTAGTCCATCTGTTGCTAAGAGCAAATTGTTAGTCATCCTGATTTCCTTCATCATTGGTCAGTTTATGACCAGAAAAACTCTGCTGATGGAATATCTTGGGGGAACAAACATCTCCAAGCCCAGCAGTGACACTGACATGTGTAAAAGCCTAGAGCACTGCTGTGCCGAACAAGCTGTAACTTAACATCCAAAGCTATGAGACTATCATGTCGAGAGAATGACCTGCCACTCAAAATAACATTCAATAAGTGTTGGGCTTGTGGTCAACTTAGCAGCTTAGCGGTGATATACAAGATAATGACTGGTTATAGTGCATAGTTGTATGGTGTTAAATTATACTAGCTGTAAGAGAGATGCACCTAATAAAATGGCCAGTGAGTTTAGGTGCAAGGTAGATGTTTATAATAATGTAGCTGGTAAGTTTATGTTAATTTATGTATCCCATTTCATTCTCTGTTCATTTCACTGCAACATTATAACTCCACTTTAGTTTACAAAGACTGTGTACTTGAATAGCATGCACCCTAATGAGCCAGAACAAGAATACCTGAAAGTACAATTAAAAGTACAACTTTTTTATATACAATGTTGTATTATTTTTTTGTTACCCATCTTGTATGCTTGAAAGAAAACTCATTACTTATTAATCAAGTACAAAGGAACAATAAAAGCATTCAGATGACTGATCGCTCATCTGAGTGAACAATGAGATTCATTTTGGTCTTGAATGCCACCGATGTCACCTGACATGCTAGGAAGTGTTTTCACACACAAATCTGTTTTTGAAATCTGATGTCAATGGCAACCCAAACCAGTTCTTGCCTCCACTGCAGGTAGGTTAAACAGTGTTGTTTTTTTCTTGGAGAGATTTTCTTTCTCCAGTTTAGGTCCAGTTGTCTGGATAGCAAGAATTCTCCGTTTCTCAGTGTCTATCCCCATTGGCTGTCACCTGGTCGGAAGGATAATGTTGCTACAGCAGATAGGACTCACTTATCTTATCAGACTAACCTCAGTGATGTCTATGCTTTGTCTCTTTGTCAGCACTGATACATAAAGCTCTTAGGTATGTACTGTGAGTTTGGGATGAGCTGGGACTATTTGGTCAGTTTCACTGGCTTTTTCTTGTATCTTGGAATGCACGTACCTCATTTAATTGATAGCGTTGGGCATGGCTCGGCACACTTCCAGTGTGCAAGGCCGCTTGTACTCACACACATGCAAAGCTCAGTTTGGCATTTACTCTCATTCACAGCATTCACATGAAACATAGAAGTAAATTGTTACATTGTATGTAAGTGTGTAATATAAAAATATAATTACTATTAATTAAAATATTATTATTCCACATTTTTCAAAAGAACCAAAAGAACCTCTGTGAGCAAGCAGGTAAAGGATAGAACACCCATGCCACCTGGTGGTATCTTAGCAGGTTTACTTACTGTCAGGTCAGATCTACTGGGCACTGTGGCCTACCAACACTACTCTTCCCCTGTGATGAAGCAGGCAGCAACAACCCAATGTTATGTCTTTGAGAACTATCAAACACTAATTACAAAGATTTATTTATTAATAATGTTGTTGGCATACAGTTAGACTACATAGCCAATTGTTGTCACACAAAGTTCATGCTATCCATCCTGCAAGTCATCCTGCATGTCATAAAAGTATGATGCATGGCTAATCCTCACAGGATTAGTACAGGAGCTAATTGTGATGGAGCCTGTGAGCTAAGGAGGTTAGTGACTGTTTTCAGAGCAAGAGGATTAAAAATGTAGCCCAGATATAAACTAAAATGAGCAAATTATGGGGCCGATCATGTCCAGTGCAGTGGTACTGAACATGTTTTTTATGTCTCATCTCCTGTTGAAACATGAATGTGGTTGCAGGAAATGTATCTGGCAAGGCTCTGTCATAATTCCGCTCAGACCTTTCCAGGGCACAGTCCTGAGCAGAAGTGTTCAAGGTGAATAAGGTGAATAAAAAGACAGTCCAAGACTGCACAGACCTTCTCTGTGCAAGTCATGTCATTACCCATCTTGGTGAATATGGTTGCTAATGTGTAAAAAAACTATTTTGTATTCTGTTTGGATTGAAAATCTAAAGACTCTGACTGAAACACAGAGACTGAGATGTGAAGGTCAATGGTTAATTAATATTTATTAATATTAATATTAATGGTTAATATTGATATTTATTATTAATAAATGCCTCTCATATCCACAAGGTCAAGGTCAATCCATAAGGTCAATGGTTAAGTCTCTGCATATTCCCTTTAAGAAACAAGACTAAATGTGCCACTCTACTGTATTCTGTGTCACCACCAATTAGAAAATTATAATATGACTTAAAAGTTTCTCTTTGTTTTGTGCCAGGAAAAAAGTTCATTTATAGTTCTTTTCAGAACTTATTTGAAAGTGTACACAAAACTAAAAAGGGACAGAGATTCTATATCCTGAAAAGAATCCTCAAAAGGATCCCACTTGGAAATATATTTTTGGACTGTGAGATTGTTAAAGCACCCAAAAATTATTACCACACAGTCACTTTAAGTTCAGCTATTTTAAGTGAAAACCCAGACAGGAAGGAAGCAAAGAACAACTGCTCCCAGGCGTTATATAACAGTCCACCCACTGAAGCTCTAATGCTATTTATAGTGAGCCTATATTGAGTCTATGCCCCATTTTTTCCCATATTGAACAGTCACTTTTTTACATATTGAACAGGATTTTTGTGGTGCTGACATTTATAATGTGATTCTCTTACCACTAGACGGTGACAGGCACCACATATCTCATGTTATTAGTTGTCTCTGTCACACCGCCTGACACACATACCAACTACAATACCCATCATGCCATTAGTCTCCAGGAGAGCAACTCATCCAATCTTCGACAGTTCACCAGATCCACTTCACCTGCTTATTGAGTTCACCTGTTTTTTTTTAAGCCGTCCCATAACTGTTTGGCTTTGCGAAGTATTGCCTCCAGTTTACCTAAGCATACTGAGCATTCTATACATGTTTCTGATCTCCTGTGTTTTTGACCTGGTTTTCCCGTTTCTCTTGACTACGATTTTTGCTTACCCCTTGTTGGATTTGTTTGCCTGTGTTATTGCTCTACGTTTTTTTGGACTCGGACTGTTTACCTCTATGATTTTCATTACCCTGGACTGTACCACTCTGGTTCTGACCCTGGCTAGTTTAACCACTACGGATACGGATTACAATAAAACTCCTGCTTTTTATCCACAAGCGTCTGACTGTGCTTTCAGCACTACAGTCTCCAGTGCTACATGAATGTTATAGGACAATCATTTTCTCTCACACTCTCTTTTTCTGTCTCTTTCTCTCTCTCTTACACAAAAACACACGCGTACAAATATACACTGACCTTTCAAGAGAAAGGATACAGTTGTATCGCTCTTATTATGACTTTATGACTCAACCCATTGGTTCCATCCCAGATAAACATTTGTTAACCTGAGAAAGACAAAGTATAACCTGATAAACTATGTTTCATATTGCTATTCTAAAAAAAATGGTCCTTTATATTGTGTACAACTATTAAAAAAAAAAAAATGAAATCAGCATGACACTGCATATACCAACATGAATAAACATTGGATCCATGTAATATTTATGACCAGAGATTATCATCAGGTTAATACATATTAGAAAAGATTAGGGTACATTTCTGAAATGTAGTGAGCTGCACAAGTTGGCAAATGCTCTGTATGTTTCACGATAACTCTCACAATGACTTGGTTGTGAAAAGTGAACGACAGCCCCAACATTTCTATGATGGCGGCACTTCTACCATGGCGTTCCTCCTCAGGTCACACATCAATTACTTTTTAGTGTATTTTGTGTGTTTACCCCATTACTGGCTAAGAATGACAGCACAGCAGGAGAGCTTTGCTTCATAACAACATTCACGAATTGGTAGTTCAACTGGATGGGCTAGCCAGCTTTCTTGCAGACAGAAATCTTTTGAATGGGAGGACCAGAGCAGGATGACTGTGCATCTGTATATACAAAAGACGGTGCATGAACACTTCCATCATTTCTATCCACTGTTCTATAGCAATAGAATACATTATAATAAAGTGTTGTCCCCATTATCAATTTACTTATAAAGGGTATTACATATGACCAAGACCTCTATAAGACCTCTGTAACATTTTCTCCAAAATGTCTTTCCAGTTTCCATCAGAACAAAAAGGAGAAATGCACTGGATTACATTTACACAAATCGAAAAGGAGTATACCAGGCTGTACCCTGCTTACCGCCACACTCCCCTGTTCTGCGGATCATCACATAACAATCACTACTGAAATGGAAATGACAGCCTGTGTGGCCAATGGCAGTGTTTTAAACTCGGTAGGATGGCTTCTGTTGCACTGACAGGAGCATGTTTAAAGATGCTGCTTATAGGGTCTTACAGGGATTACACAGATCTGGAGGAATACGCATCTTCTGTCACTGGTTGCATAAGTAAGGGTGAGAATGATGAAGGATGATAAAGTGATCACCTGATCAGTCACCACACAACCAAACCAGAAGCCCTGGCTATATGCTGAGATCTATTCACTGCTCAAGGGATATGATGTTGCATTCAGAACAGTGACAGAACAGCACTCAGAGTAGCCAGGAATAGACTGACCACAGGTATCAGGAAAATCAAGGCCCCCTGCAGGTGACCAGGTGCTGTCTGGGACTGAAGTTGATGTGAACAGGAACCTTCTTGGGGTGTACGCATGCAAAGCTGCCAGCCACATGAAGCCTCAAGAAATTCCCCCAACTAGCTGATGTCTTTGTGGACTTCTTTCACCCTGTTGCATTTACCTAGATTGTCATGCAATCCTTCAAGCAGATGATCATGGCTCACAGTAAGGGCTCCAGCCAAACCAACACTGAACCCCTGCCAATATGTCTTCGAGCATTACCACTCCACAGAGGAAACCATTACTGCACTCATCCTCCTGGTGTTATCTCACTTAGGCAGCAAGGACACTTATGTTAGAATGCTGATTATAGACTCCAGTTCAGCCTTCAACACCATCATACCTCAGAAGCTTGTACGCAAGCTCCACTCACTTGGATTGAGCTCTTCACTTTGCAGCTGGATTCTTGACAACCTGAGCAACAGGCCTCAGACAGGATACTCATATGCCTCACATATGAGCATCTCCAAGTTCCTAAGAGTGCACATCACAAACAGCCACTCATGGTTCTTGAACAAAGAAGAAAGCTCAATAGGACCTCTGCTTCCTAAGGAGTCTGAAGAAGTCCAGTATATGCCATGAGAACATTCTTAAAAATCTGTCTGACCAGGATTTCCAAAATGTCCAAGATTTGCCTTCTACAGTCTCCATACACTGTGTAGTTGGTTTTTTTGCATTGCTTTCACCATTTTTATAGGTTCTGCCTTTTCAAACGCCATAGTTGGTCGATTATGTACATGCTCTACACCCTACATGCTGGTCTTTTTATTTATTTATTCATTCATTCATTGCAATGTCTCTTTTGTCTGCATGTGACAAAATTATTTGACATCAATCAGTCTCCTTGTGCTCACACACCACAACCTTCTGATTAAATGACTTTTTAGACTTGAAGGTCTAATGAAATAGAAATTCAAGATGTGAAATAACCAAGTTTTTTCCTCTTGTGAATGAGCTGCACAGAGATGAACCATGTTGTTTTCTTTTCCTCTTGTGAGTAAGTTGTTCATAGACAAAGCAAAAAGAATTATTTCATAGTGAAATGCACGAAAAGTCACAGAAGAGCGTTTAGAGCTTTTATTCAGAGATTTATTGTGGCATACATTTCTTTTACAGTGCAAAGTATCAGAGTTTCTCTGCTAGCCTTCTACATCATTAGCTAGCCATTTGACACGGTTATTATATCTGGATATTCCCTTGCTAGAAATTATAGATAATGAGTCAATTACTCATGATATTTACATACATAATAAAACCAGTCTAACTGCTGAGCAATAGTGTTTAAAAAAAAGTCGAGTCTTTTTTCCTGTTATTCTCAAGTTCCTAAATGTAAAGTCAACAGGGAGAACTGTAAAATGAGTTGTGTACTGTGTACAGTCTACAGTGTGGACTCTAAAAATTTATTAATAAGGTCTGAACTGTAACATAAGTAATTGCTAATATTCGCTTATATTCTGTGCTTAAACCCTTCACTTATATTCACTGCTTAAACCCTTCCACCATTAAAGCTTGGTGATGTTCACTTTCTTTGGTCTGTATTTTCCATATAAGCACCATGGTACACAAATAGAACATAATAAATAGAATGCATGTGTTTTAGTTCCTGCGCTATTATTTAGAAGCATACACAAACATTCCTGCTGTTTTCCAGCTTTTATTCACAAAACAAAGTAATCGAGGAAAATGTTCCACATATCAGGCATGCTAGGTACATCTGCAATAAAACAAGTTTATCTAAAGTTTAAAGTATATTTTGAGCTCTGCTGTGTACAGCAGCTACAGCATGCATCAGGCTAGCCAAAGCTGAACTAAGATAGCCTAATTGCAAATAAGCTTATTTGTATTTAAAGCAGGCCTGTTATGCTCATTTTCAATGTTCATAATTCCAGTCATAGCACTTATTTACTGAGTATTTGACAACTATTAACACATTTTATTGAATTTAGTACTTTGATTCCCAATGGGGCTACAAGTAATGTTCTATACAAAATGCAATGTTATTTTTGTTGTACTGTGCTGGAAAATACTAATAGAAATATAGGCCTACTAGCTTTTGTGGCGTGATGGCTGGATTATTGTAATGGTCTTTTATCTGGTGCATCTAAATGCTGTACTACCAGTCTACAAAGGCGGCAAAACACTGCAGTCAGAATCCCAATAGTAAATTAATCCCAACCATACTAAATTAAGAAATCATAAATCTCCTGTACTTAAACAACTACACTGGATACCTGTGTCCCTACGAAATAATTTTAAAATGATTGTCCTTAAAATCCTATCATGGTTTGGCTTCACAATGCTTCAATGATTTACTTGTTGATTATGTTCCTGCAAGAGCTCTCAGGTCAGAAACATGCTGGTTACACTCACAACACATTTAAACGTGGTGAAACAGTATTTTTCTAGTATGCTTGTGGGAAAATCAGAATATATGATTTTATATTTGTGCAATAATCAAGAGATATGATCTGGTATTAGAGTATGATCAGAAAATTACATTTCTCTGAGGAAGGTTGTCCAGAGGAGACACACTGTCCAAACACATTCCAAAGGGAACACATTCTGATCTGACCCAAATGTTCTGTTCATAGAATACATATTCTATGAGCATATGCATCATGCGTCAGTGGGCACCAAGATCATTTAAAATTCCTCAAGTCAGGAAGATTATAGAAGCCTAGGGTAGTTACACAAAGGTACAGGGTGACATCTAGTGGCAATATAGAGGTAGTAAGCAAGGGTGATGCATGTAATATAGGGAGAAATTGGGAGCAAGCCAATCAGACACAACAGTGAGTCTCCCCATCTGCAACACCTTTGGGTATTTAAGATGAACACAAATAATAAAAAGTAGCTTTTACTCTCAAAACGGAACTATTCTGTTACAGAGAATCAATTCTTTGTCATAAAGTTTATGTTTGTTTATTTTTAATACTTGTGCTGTGTTCTTCACGTCTCCAAAACATAAACTAAAGAAGAAATCCCACCATGACAAACTGGAGTAGTCGAGATCCAAGGACAGGTGGCTGAAGGGCTGAACATATTCTTTTTTTTTTTTCTAACATTCTGCATTAGGTGGAGACTAAGTCCTCTGACACTGAAGTCTGCTGGTGCGCTCTATATACTGAAGCTCTAAACCATAGTGATGCCCTCCTGTGGACAGGTGAAACACAATGTGCAGACAAGGTGAGCTGGATTTTTTGGTTTGGTGACCGGACAGTAAATAATGTGCTGGCATCAGGTGTGTTTTAAGGCCATTAATCCATGGGCAGTTCAAAGGGGTTAACTCCGGTAAAAACATGCAGATTTGCTGATTGGGTTAAATTTCGTTTTGATTCATGAACGTTGCTAAAAGGTATGAGTGAGAATAATGAACCTTAACTAGAGCATCATTTTTATTTATTTGTGGATATATTATAAATGTAAATTATTTTGTGTTGGTCTGGTCATTATAGTGTGTGTGTGTGTGTGTGTGTGTGTGTGTGTGTGTGTGTGTGTGTGATGACTGCATGTTTTGATTATTTATTATTTATGCTGTGATTATATTGCTTGATACATTTTATACTGATTGCATTATGTGTTTTATATTGCTGGTTGTATGTTGTGTGTGCTGACAGTTTATATATATATATATATATATATATATATATATATATATATATATATATATATATATATACATACATACATACATATATATATATATATATATATATATATATATATATATATATATATATATATATATATATGTATGTATGTATGTATATATATATATAATTTATTTATTTTGGCTCTCTTGTTTGTTTTGCTGTCACAGATTCACTCAATAAAATTAATTAGTCTAATGGTTGGTTTATGTAATATAATGTCAATATGTCACATTGCCTCTGAGCAATTAACTATAAGTTATTACAGACAGTTGTGTTAATCATAGAATTGAGACCTTAATCGATCAATGGTCAGGTAAAGCAGAGAGCAAATCTAAGAACTCAAACCAGGGGAGTGATAGAATCTTTGTTTGGAGAAACCTTCGATAGAATTTTTGGCTTGGACATCTGTTAGTTATAACTAGTTTGATCGCTGATAAGTAACCAAAACCTATAAATCCACTGACTGCAGCATGGCGGAATATCAAATAAAATTTTCTTCAATCCATCTTCATGAAACAGAGGGATTAGAATTTGTGGAAATTGTGCGAAATCGTTTTTGGGGAAAGTGTAGTCGTTGTAACTACCGTGAGGATATCGAGGTCTATTTGAATTAGCTAGCTAGCCTACCTATCTAGCTAGGTTAGATATGGTAGACAACTCCCATACTTTGTGTTTAGCAACAAGGACAGAGGACGTCGCTCCTGATATTTGCCTCTGGCTGAAAATCAGTGCTATGCTAACTAGCTAGGTTAACTAGCTAGTTAACTAACGGTACGGTTTAGGGATTTCATATATAACATTAGCTAGCTAACCTAGGTAGCATTAGCATAAACATATGGCTGCCTAGTTAACCTAGCTAATGTTTTATAAATGTTATTATTTAAACGAATCTTTATAATGCATTAAAATTTTAGCTAAAATTTTAGTTAACTGACCACATTAATGTTGTACTAAGTTACGTATCTAGCTATCTAGCTATGTTTGTTGCTTTTTAGCCTACTGTATTTAAATGATGTATTTACATTTCGGCGATGGATTTGCTGGGTCACAGGTGATAGAACCATGGAGTAGTTGCAGACTGTGTGCTTGAACTTTTATCCAATTCAACTGGAATGCGTCTGGAGGACAGGCTGGACCTCACTGCGGAGCTCCACAGTTCTGTCATTAAGGCTGTTTATAAAGAGCTCCTCAAGAATTAAGGCTAGGAAGAATGTGAATGTGATTCAAGCATTCATCAGTGGAGGCCTGGTTCTTGGGAGTGCCTTGTCATTTGTTAAGGTATTTAAATGGAAAGATCTGGCCCAGTTCCTGTAGTGTCCACACATGGCTCCAGATCTGCAAATCCGATAGTAAGGACCACTGTATCTGGTGCAACAGAAGGTGGTGTTAAGACCAAGATGAAACGATGGATATATTAATGTTATTCTTAATAATTAATTGTTTGTTGTGTTAAACATTGTAATTACACGAAATGTATTCTGTAACCTATGAATAAGGAGTGCCTTACAGGGCCGATTTGTTTGACAGTCTAATAATGTTTGACACATAGACTTTAACCTTTTTAATAATTCACTCTATTCTGACAACAAACAAACCCAGGGCTGTCAAATGGATAACATGCAGATCCATTGAGAACAAAGAAGCAAAGCAAAACACCATAGCTTTTTCGAAAGCTCGAATGTTAAGCACCGTTTCTTTTCTGGTTGTATGTCTTAGTCCCTATTTTAGTTCTACCCCGGAAGCTACACTCCTGGATAAGACATGTCGGAACTCTTTCTTACAGAGGATAAGCTCCATGTTTAAAAAGCTAAAAAAAATAAAAAAAAAAAAAAAAAATTACACACTTCACATCTGACGATGTGTTGATGCTCTCCTTTACGAAGAATTAGCTCCGTGTTTAAAAAAAAATGTGCGGGAAATAAATAGATAAAGATCTGCTGATGTAAAATGTAGATGTGCTGATGCAAAATGTAGACTTTATTCATTATCTGCCAGAATCTCAAAATCCAAGCTAAAAATAAGTAAATGTTTTTTTAATATAGAATGAGACACCATAAAATAAATACATAAACATGTCAGTTTCATAGAACAAATTTCACTATGTAAATTCTTTAAAGTGTTTGCAACATGTAGACAGTGGTAGGATTTTTGAAGTGCTTGTAATAGTAGCAGTTCCTTGGGATAAGCAGAAACCGGACACGGAGACGGCGTCCAAACGCACGCAGCCTTGCCAGGCAAGAACAACTTCATTTTTTAAATGGTATTTTTAACGCCACAGTATGTTTACTATTTATTGCTGCATAACTTAGCTAATTGCTAACACCCATTAAATTAACAGAGAGTTAAAGTCGCTCAACATAAATAATTTTTATTCCAGCAAATATTCCAGTAAGCGAATGCTTAAAATCAAATAAAAACAAAAACAAAACAAAAAAAAACGCCAATTTCATTAATATACAAGTTGGTCAATACTTTGCTAACTAGCTAGTGTTAACACAAGCTTACCTGTCAGACCTGGCAGTTTTTTATGCTGATTTATTTAACTCAGTGAAGCCTGATCAGTCATTGAAGGAAAGTCTATTTTACCGTTAAGTTATATGCTGTAGGTCTTATAAACCTGTAAACGTTATAAGACTGAAAATAATGGGGTTTTTTTAAGTTCTCTGAACTAGCCTATTTAGACCAAATGATGGATAATTGACCGTCCCTTTGCACAAAAAGTGTTAGGGTTGGTTGTTTGTGTGCATGTTAGTCAGGCCGTACTTTATTGAATTTTGGAAAATTGGAAAACCATTTTTGCTAAGCTTGTAGAATGCGCAATGTAGCCCATGCGAGCATAGCGTGGCGAACTCGAATGTGCTTGCCATATAGATGACATGTAAACAGATTTAATGACTTGTCTCTTTATATTAAACTTTTAATGCATTTGTAAATATACACAATTCGATATATTCTAGTGGTGTAAGTGGTGTAATTCTTCCTTTGTAGAAAATTCTGTATGACATGAAGGCAACTACGGGTGTCGAGTGTCACACTCCACTAAGCCTTAGGTAAATTTAGGTGTACGTCTCTGCTGTCCCAGGTGTCAGTAAGCACTTATCTGAGCATGCTGCCGCCACCTGTTGCTTGTTAAGTCAAAGTCAAATTTATTTATATAGCACTTTCTACAACAGCATTTGTCATAAAGCAGCTTTACAGATGTCTGGGTCAAAGTCCCCAGTGAGCAAAACCAAGATAATAGTGGTGAGGAAGAAACCTTGAGAGGAACCAAGACTCAAATGGGGTCATCCTCCTCTGGTCAACACCAGACATCACATTAGGAACAAAATAAACAATAAAGCACAAAATATGTAATAAGAACAAGTAAGTAATTGAAGTCTGCTCTGCATTCCTATAAGTCCTAGTCTGGGTTCCTAGAAGTTCCGAAATCACCTGGCAAAGGATTGTCTTCACATAGAAAAGACTGGATGTTTTGTTCTCTTTCTTTCTTTCTAAAGAATAATAAAGAAGAAAAGTCAAATCCAGTGGGAAAAAAAATCTAGTCACAGTACACTGCAATGATCTAAGCCTTATATTCACCAGTACACAGCAATGATCTAAGCCTTGTATTCACCAGTACACAGCAATGATCTAAGCCTTCTATTTACCAGTACACAGCAATGATCTAAGCCCTCTATTCACCAGTACACAGCAATGATCTAAGCCCGCTAATCTTTCTTAAGGATGGACTCATACACAAACTAGCTGTTAGGACCTGGTACAGCCAGTCAGAACAGTCTCTACCATAAACAGGCCAGATTAGATTCTGTAGCTCTCGATATATAGTCCCATTTTAGAATATAAAATCAATCAAGTTTTTTTTTAATAGCTTAGAACAGCTATGTTGATTACTATCAGTAATTGTTTTAAATTAAATTAAGTAATTTGTTATCTAATTAATGGAATTATATAATATTCTGAACTGGAACCCTGCACTAATATTAAAAATGCTTTGGTAAATTTAGGCTAATTATCCCATCACAGCTAAATGGATTATCAAAGCACCAAACATCTTGAATTAATGACAGTGGCGTAAAGCAAATTAAGCTTTTTGTTTGATTAAACCGTTTTATAAACATGTTAAATTCCTTAATGCCATTAAGATGTGTCTTAGGCTATGGCATTACTGGCGAGGAACGTTGGTTCAATCAAACAATCCTTGTTTGTGTGTGTGTGTGTGTGTGTGTGTGTGTGTGTGTGTGTGTGTGTGTGTGTGTGTGTGTGTGTGTGTGTGTGTAAGGACGGTTTTATGAATATTAATAAATGTTCACTGCACTCCCTGCTGCGTACTTCATATATTAACTCCAAAATCAAGCATTCACAACGGATTAGGATCACAAGAAATGTGTGAAAAGATTTATTGTAGTGGATTAAAAGGGAGAATAAAAGACACCATAATTTAAATAACATAATTAATGCCATAGAAACAATTGGGGAAAATTATACTAAAAGAATAACTGAATATTAAAATATTTGTCTCTGATGCTATCATCACAAGCCTGCCTATAGCAGCTCGCTTGCTCTCTCTCTCTCTCTCTCTCTCTCTCTCTCTCTCTCTCTCTCTCTCTCTCTCTCTCTCTCTCTCTCTCTCTCTCTCTCTCTCTCTCTCTAATTCTCTCTCTCTCTCAACGCTACACCCTGGCAGTGCACACCCATCTCACCACCTCTCCCTGTGATGTCATTAGTTTTTGCATTAGCATTTGGCATTAGTTTAGCTGTTTAGCTGTTTATCATTATCTTAAAATTAGCAGTATCGTAAATTACCTTTGTTGATGATTTAGCATTAGTAATAGCTTTCATATTTAGCAATAACATATTACAATATTATGTTTATAACATATCTACCTGGTCATTAGCACTAGAATCAGTATTTGGTCATGGAAAAATTGATGCCTGCACAATGGCAGGGATGTAAATGCAAGAATATTATTGCCCTAAATGGATCAGCTCAGAGTATGGGTTGAAAGCTCAAAACCAGAGATTTTTGTAGATTCTGAAACATGATTACATGCCTGTTTCATTTACAGACTTAAATCGGTCTGGTTATAATCTATTTCAGTAAGATAGGATGTTTTAATTATGACTGATTACATAGCAAAATGGAGGTATGAGAGGATTACCTGATCTAATTTTGATGCACAGTGATGCATCAGCATTTAGTCTAAAGAGGACAACATCATTGTTGAAACCTGTATTTCAAAACTCAATTAAATATATTAAATTTGTTGTTCAAGTTAAGGAATCATTTTTACATTTTTTATTAATTGTTAAAAAACATATTGCACAAACGTAGTTTGTGCTACATTTATTTTGTAAAACATACCACAAAATGGAATAATTTCAACTGATAATTTTAACCTGATAATAAAAATCTCCTACATACCTTAGATTCTACACAACAGGTTGCAGTTTGCAGATGAACATGGTCAGTTCTGAGTTAATGAACAAGAGCTGGCATCCCTGTATCAAACACAGAAACTAGAGGTCATCTGTGAAAATGTGCTGCACAACACACTGCTCATCAAGGCTGTGGGTGTCCTGAGGAAGAAAGACTTTGAACACACAGTACTGACATTGGTATACAGGGCTTAGAGAATGACTCAGGACAGCACTGCAGAATGATTCATTAACCTCTACACAGTCATAAAGACAGACCTCATTACCCCATAGAGGAACTAGGATTAATTTCTGTTCATACTAGCACAAACACAATGTGGCCCCTGGTGGTTTATAAGCATGGTATGTTATTCAAAGATGATTTATGGTTTATACATATACACCTACATAGGATCTAGTATCGCTGATCTCTAACAAATACGTATGCTTTAGGTGCATTTTATAGGTGTAGAAATAGCCCACCTGTTGCTAGGCGTAATTTGTCAGCCATGCTCTACCTCATTCATTATTGTTTAGGACCTCTGACCTGACCTCTGCTGTCCAGCAGTGACGATGATATAAGCTTTGCTGGAGTGTATCAGGTACAGCAATGTTGTGGGAATTGTTACACATCACTGTCATTACTAGGAGACTGGAATGACTGAGACTGTCACTGGTAAAGAGTTGGACGAAAAACAAGGAAAAGTGTATTTATACTGTGTGTACATAATATAAAAAGGCATTATTGATTTTATAATTTCAGTACAATTCCTACAGGAAAAATGCTTAAGGAAAAAAAACATTCAAAACATGCAATGTAAAATCAATGTCTATACAAAACAAAAAAATAAAAACACTGAAATAAACTATTCATAGGACCTACAGTATTTTACAATATAACAATCACAATATAAATGTCACTTTTTAAAGCATTATAAATACAAAAACATATTTTCTAGCCAAACTGAAAATGTAACCTATTTGGATAAAACATTGATATTTATATTTAAAACATGTTTATCCACCTTTATTTAAAGAAAAGTAACACCAGGAAAATCGGATTTGTACAATAGTAATAAGTCTGAAAATTAAGTGTAAGTGTAAGCCTAAGTCAGCTGATCATTTAATAGTGCTAACTGCACCCACACTTCTGATCCAGCTGTTTAGCTGTTTATCATTATCTTAAAATTAGCAGTATCGTAAATTACCTTTGTTGATGATTTAGCATTAGTAATAGCTTTCATATTTAGCAATAACATATTACAATATTATGTTTATAACATATCTACCTGGTCATTAGCACTAGAATCAGTATTTGGTCATGGAAAAATTGATGCCTGCACAATGGCAGGGATGTAAATGCAAGAATATTATTGCCCTAAATGGATCAGCTCAGAGTATGGGTTGAAAGCTCAAAACCAGAGATTTTTGTAGATTCTGAAACATGATTACATGCCTGTTTCATTTACAGACTTAAATCGGTCTGGTTATAATCTATTTCAGTAAGATAGGATGTTTTAATTATGACTGATTACATAGCAAAATGGAGGTATGAGAGGATTACCTGATCTAATTTTGATGCACAGTGATGCATCAGCATTTAGTCTAAAGAGGACAACATCATTGTTGAAACCTGTATTTCAAAACTCAATTAAATATATTAAATTTGTTGTTCAAGTTAAGGAATCATTTTTACATTTTTTATTAATTGTTAAAAAACATATTGCACAAACGTAGTTTGTGCTACATTTATTTTGTAAAACATACCACAAAATGGAATAATTTCAACTGATAATTTTAACCTGATAATAAAAATCTCCTACATACCTTAGATTCTACACAACAGGTTGCAGTTTGCAGATGAACATGGTCAGTTCTGAGTTAATGAACAAGAGCTGGCATCCCTGTATCAAACACAGAAACTAGAGGTCATCTGTGAAAATGTGCTGTACAACACACTGCTCATCAAGGCTGTGGGTGTCCTGAGGAAGAAAGACTTTGAACACACAGTACTGACATTGGTATACAGGGCTTAGAGAATGACTCAGGACAGCACTGCAGAATGATTCATTAACCTCTACACAGTCATAAAGACAGACCTCATTACCCCATAGAGGAACTAGGATTAATTTCTGTTCATACTAGCACAAACACAATGTGGCCCCTGGTGGTTTATAAGCATGGTATGTTATTCAAAGATGATTTATGGTTTATACATATACACCTACATAGGATCTAGTATCGCTGATCTCTAACAAATACGTATGCTTTAGGTGCATTTTATAGGTGTAGAAATAGCCCACCTGTTGCTAGGCGTAATTTGTCAGCCATGCTCTACCTCATTCATTATTGTTTAGGACCTCTGACCTGACCTCTGCTGTCCAGCAGTGACGATGATATAAGCTTTGCTGGAGTGTATCAGGTACAGCAATGTTGTGGGAATTGTTACACATCACTGTCATTACTAGGAGACTGGAATGACTGAGACTGTCACTGGTAAAGAGTTGGACGAAAAACAAGGAAAAGTGTATTTATACTGTGTGTACATAATATAAAAAGGCATTATTGATTTTATAATTTCAGTACAATTCCTACAGGAAAAATGCTTAAGGAAAAAAAACATTCAAAACATGCAATGTAAAATCAATGTCTATACAAAACAAAAAAATAAAAACACTGAAATAAACTATTCATAGGACCTACAGTATTTTACAATATAACAATCACAATATAAATGTCACTTTTTAAAGCATTATAAATACAAAAACATTTTCTAGCCAAACTGAAAATGTAACCTATTTGGATAAAACATTGATATTTATATTTAAAACATGTTTATCCACCTTTATTTAAAGAAAAGTAACACCAGGAAAATCGGATTTGTACAATAGTAATAAGTCTGAAAATTAAGTGTAAGTGTAAGCCTAAGTCAGCTGATCATTTAATAGTGCTAACTGCACCCACACTTCACCCTTTTACATCTGGGCAGGTACATCACAAAACATATAAGTAGATATAAGCAGACAGATTTCAATAAAAGACCGCTGACCCAAAAATATTCTTATCACAGATTACTGATTATTTATTTTATAGTGCTACTGCCACTATACTATGTGTGTCATCGTTACAAGGCTTCTTTCCCTGGAAGCCTGAGCTGCTAGGTGATGTATTCTCTTCTTTGGCTTTATGTGAGGGGCAGAAAGGTAACCATCGCACCCAGACGTAGGAGGAGAGACAGGAGCTGAGGCCCCAGGGAAGGCCATAGACCTCATCATTCTCTAGGCAGCTCTCACTTGTGTCTTCATAAGCTTTGGTCCATGCAATAATACCACGCTCACATTTTGTCCCTGTGGTAGAACCACAGAATGGTTAATATTATAACCACTGCAAAAATAGCACATTGCACTGGATCTGCATTCTTTTCTTTTAGCATTTGTATTCCTGAGACCTAGATTTAATTAGCTCACAGGCAAATTGTTCTATGAGCTAACAATTGGTGCTCATAAAGGAATTTTAGACTAGTTAATAAAGGGCTGGCCTGTTAAAGGAGAGCTCACCAGGGATGGTGTTATCAAGAATGAATCCGATGAACCCTCCCACAAACATGCTGGTTGTCAATAAAACTTGAAACACCTGATCCAACTCCACCACACCTAAACATCAACATCAGTACCATATCATATACAAAAGAGGAAATGTGGTCTTCATGGGTTTCTGGGGACAAACATCTAATATAACAAACCTTTTTGCCCCAGATTCATAAACAAAAGGTTGCGGGTTCAAGCTCTTTATCCTGTCCTCAACCTGTAACCTAAAGGTTTCTACTTTCTGGGTTATGCTTTGGGAGATTTTAAACTTTTCCAGGTACAAAAATTCATTGGTAGTTCCATTGGTAGCAAAATATCTGTAAGAAATTAGTAAATTGTTACCTACCTGTTGCTATGACAGAAGGATTTTTTATTACCCAATTTGGAATGACAAGCCCCATGAACATTGAGAATCCAAAGATGAAAATGTTACGAGAGGAGTTCATATCTGCGTACTTTAAAAGATTAATGTGAAGTTAGAGAAAAAGGACCTAATTCATTCCTCCTAATGAGTAACTTATGTTTTGTTCATATTATCTGAAGTCAATCAGAATTTTGGTTACCTGTAGATTTGAGACTCCAGCTGCAGTTATGACACCAAACATGACTAAAAACATCCCTCCAATGACAGGTGTAGGGATAGTGGTAAAAATGGCTCCAATTTTCCCAAACATTCCAATTATGATCATAATGAAGCCACTTGCAACAATCACCCAGCGACTGCCAACCTGCAAAGATAAAAGTCTCACTTAACAATAATCTTCCTCTCTCCCTTTCTACACATATTCACAATCAAATGAGTTTCAAAGGAGAACATCCTTTAATACTGATACTTTCTATGATTGGATAAATGGTCTGAGGAAGTCACTTCCATGCCCACCTTAGTGATGCCCAGTGCACCTACATTCTCGCTGTAGGAGGTTGTTCCATTGCCTGTGCCCCAAGCACCTGCCAGCAGACAACCCAGGCCTTCCATGCCAATCCCCCTGTTGATGGCATGTTTTGGTGGGGGTGGGGCACCAGATAACCTGGCACAGGCATGGTAGTCACCTATGGACTCAATTATTGAGGATATGACCCCCCCTAGGATTCCCAACACCCCTGCCAGACTCACAGATGGTAAGCCCCACTGACCTGAGAATTGACAAAAGTTTTTTAAAAAAATTCTAATTCAGTTTATTAAATGAATCATCTCTTGTATCAAAGATAAAGCATGATGTAATGCCATTTTAAGATTTACTAATTTAATGGATATTAAGATGCATTATTAGATTAAGGTTTAACTCATTCCTGGTTCAATACCTGGATACGGAAACCTAAACCAGGGTGCACTCCCTGTCACATCTCCCTTAGTGTCAGTGCGGGCCAGATAACCATACTGCTCAGGGTCAGATGGTAGGACATTATAGATGGTCAGAAGGTAGCAGATGAGCCATGAAACTGTGATTCCCAGGAGCACCTGAAGAGTCAGTCCAAGGACATGAACCACCTTCACTTATTTCAAAAACCTGCTTTTCTGAGTCATCACTGCTTTAAGTTTATGAACTCACAGGAAGAATCTGAAAGATGTACATCCTGGAGGTGTGAAATTTCTTGGCTTTGCTGTACGTGGGGACAGGAATGGCAATGTGGCGGAGATACTGAGAGAACAGCACAATCAAGAATGTCGTCCTGCAGAAAGAAAGAGAGCTGTTGAATCGAACTGTTACATTGAAGTATTTTACCTCTTACATTATTTGAAGTTGTTGCATGACAGCTTCAATTACTGTAATTATGTTACACTAATGAACTAGTATTCGCTGTTTAGCTAGTAAAAGTGAGATTACTACTGGAGTGCAATAAAGTATGGGTATTTAGGTGTTGCACACATGCCACCCTGTCCTGCCTGGCACACACATGGCAGAGATGCCCCAGTGGTTCCCTGCATTCCTGCCAGCGGAGTCGAACAGTGACAAGCCAGTGAGGGAGATGGTGGGAGCAATGGTCAGGGGTCCAATGAAAAACATGAACAGGCCAATGAGACCAGAGAAGCCCACCAGCATCTGGAACAAAGACCCCACCATGATGGAACCCTGGAGCTGGGAAGGAATATCACCAAGAAGTCAAGATGTTAGTCATTCACTTCCTCTTTTTGGGGGGGAGGGGGGATTGTTTGTTTGTTTGTTGTTTGTATTGGTTTTTTTTTTGTTTGTTGTTACCCATTTTAACATTTATAAATTTTCCAACACATCAGGTTGAATCCATCAGTGGAGTTGATTAGTCAGACTGTGGTACTCACCACCTGCATGCGAGTCTGCCAAACATGGATGAACTCAGGAGAGGATGTGTTGATGAGGGTGGCATTCTGGGTCCAGGCAGGACATGCCCATTCAGGCATGGACAGCAAAGCCATTGAAGGAGCCAGAAGAGTAAATGTCCCACCTTGAAGGATAGGAAGCCTATCATTGTGAGAGGAGAGATCCAAACACAAGAACATAATACAATCTGGCATTTTTCTGCAACTCCAGCTCATGCGTCTTATTATGTAACACATGGTGTGTGATACCAGCTCATGAAAGACCTGAAAAGATTCTACCAGATTGCTGCTATATTTAATTATTATGAACTTGCAGATTCTCAAAACTGAGATTTATCACATCAGCCGGTGTTATCAATCTTCATCAATAACATTTTTTAAAATAAAACTACAAGTCCACTAAACAAAATTGAGGAGATCCTTATCCTTAGACTGCCACAAATGAGATGTAAAGATCGCTTTAAAATGATTATTTTAAAAACATTTTAGTAAATTTTAAATTCTTTGCTATATAATTGGGATCCCTAAAGGATAAATACAGTTAAAAGGTTAATAGAACATTTAATGCAACATAAGAAGTGCCTTATTTATGTTTCCATTCCACTGAGAATTATGTAATAGCACATTAGATTGTATTAGATTATATTGTTCATGTCTATAGATGCCAATGGCACTGGCTACATTATGGTAAGTAATTAAAGTCCAACCATTACATGAACATTTTAAATGTTACAGTATTATTCCCTGTTGACCTCCAGCCTGCTCTGGAGAGACTGCAAACATTCCATGGGCCTCTGCAATATGGATTTAAAATGTGCTGAAATCCAGAAATAGTACAATTCAAAATCCAATCCTATTATATAGTTCTATTTCTGCAAGAGTAAACCTGGACAGTATAACAAAACATAGCTTTATTTGACTGTACCACTGTTAAAACTAATCCAACTATTGCACAGATTTGTACCGTTTTCACTGAGGATTGGCTGCCTTACATGATAACTAACCCATGGACCCATGTAATGCCAAGGAGACTTAAATCAACACATGACTGAGCTGAAACAAAGGAACCAGCAAACTGCCCTTTTCTAGACTTTGCAGTTAGGACAGCCGAAAAGATCATCAGGGTTCCTCTCCCTTCCATCGTGGACATTTACAACACACACAAAGCTACCAGCATTGTTGTTGCAAAAGTTTCTTTCCTCCTGCCATCATTCTGACAACAAATATTGGACAAATACTATAGTCCAGTAATGATACTATGTTCTTAAATTCATGTTCTGTGCACCATATTGCATGTGAAATCCAAAATAAGGCTACTATAAAGTATTACCAAATGGAATTAGAATCCTCATTCTTAAAGTAATGTACAAGGAATTTCTCTTTGTGCCAAATTAAAATATAATATAGGAATATAAGAGACAAATAATATAGAAATAGTTATACGGACAGTGCCGTCCCCCTGCCAATAACGGCAGTCTGTAACGGATTCAACCCAGCCCACTAGTCTTGCCACACTCAGGCCTAGGTCACCCTCTCCTGAGTGCTAATAGGCAACACCTGTCTATCACAACTACCTGTGTCCTAGTGTTCATGACACAGTCATGCACTTAGACTTGTGATTATGTTGATCTTATGTTAATTGTCACTTGTTAATGTTCCATTAGTCCATGCCTCCCTCAGGTGGTCTCTGTTGTCTATTAGTAGCCACACCACATGGGAGTTATGATGTTGTTATGTTGTTTCTTATTTAAGCCTGCTTTTATTTCCATGACCCCAGCAGTCATTGGCTTCTTTTATTCTTGTTAGTGCATATTTATGTTTGGTTTAATTTTCATTACTTTCATTATACGCTTCAGTTGGAGACTCGCGTATGCTTCCCTCTCTTTCTTTTTGCCGGAACGTTCTTCACCCATGGCATACTGTATATACATACATATACAATATTCAAGTGTTTGTAAAGATTGTGCAATAAAAGTTTCGTTTAATTCAGGTGCTGCGGATATACTCTGCAAGTAATACAAACATGAAATAGCAGGAAGGACCTACTACTACACTTAACTTTTAGTTAAGCAAATGGTGTGTAGCTGTCTGCTGTGGCAACCAGTCATAAAGCCAAGCTACCTACAGTGTAATTTCAAAGTTAATTTGGCATACCCACATTAATTAAACATCTATACCAAACCAAATTTTCATGTTGATTTTGATGATGATCTTTTGTATTTGCTCTTATATAAAGTGTTACCTGATACCCAAGGTTACTTGCAGTAAGGTACATATCCCTGAAACAAAGAAGATGGTGCTGATCAGGTGACTCTGAGTGAGCCCGTCATGCTGCAGACACAGTCCCTGAGACAGGATCAATGGGATGGCAATGATCCCACCAAATGCAGTCAAACAGTGCTGAAAAACAGACAGGTGGACAGATTGACAGAAGGAGAGAGACAGAGAGATTATATTGTTATATTATTATTTAGATTAGTCTTCAGTGTCCTCAAATTTTGAAACACGCTTTGAAAAATGTAATAATTTGTCATATAAAGCACCTTGAACTGGACTAAAATTGTGAAAGGGACATTTAGAGAGTGAGAGAAAGTGAATAATGTATTACCTATTTGACCATCTCATTAAAGTTTTGAGGATGCTAAAAGTTTTGTTAATACAAGCTGCCCGTAGCCTGGGCATAACTTTGGACAACCAGTTGTCGCTCTCAACTAATGTTTCCAATCTAACCAGGTTTTGCAGATTTCTCCTTTGTAACATACAAAGGATTCAGCACTTTCTCTCACAGGAAGCTACCCAGGTGCTAGACTGTAAGCTAGACTACTGCAACTCACTACTTGCTGGTCTTCCTCTAAGAGCCATCAAACCTCTACAACTTGTACAGAATGCAGCAGCATGACTGGTTTTCAGTCTTCCGAAGTTCACATGTCACTCCACTGCTATGCTCCATTCATTGGCTTCCAGTAGCTGCATGCATCAGATTTAAAACCTTGATGCTTGCATACAAAGCCAAAAATGGGCCAGCCCCTTCATACATGATGGTCAAATGGTCAAAGCCTGATACGTACCTCAAGTACTTCAAACCTCAAGTATGGCTCGGTTTGATTTACCATGCTTCAAGTCTCATGGAAGACAAGCATTGAGACTATTCTCTGTCTTGGCTCCTAAATGGTGGTATGAACTTTTGCTTGCTGTCCAGACAGCAGAGTCCCTTGCGGTCTTCAAACGGAGACTGAAGACCCATCTATTTGTGGAACCAGTACTTATTAACAATACTAGGGTATTGTTCATTGCACTGATGTTGACTGCTCCTTTGTTGACAACAAACTCTAGTACTTACTGTTTATTGTACTTATCATTGTCTGAGATAGAGCTTATGTATTTTTCACTTCTAGACATCCGCATTGTTTTGGATCTCATCATCCTAGTTGAATTTACTCAGAGGTAGAAACTCTAAATTAATTGAACAGCCAGACAGTTTGCTATTTTTGTTTATCATATCATGAAGTGATGGGAGGCACAGCAAAGGATTAGTAATATATAATAAAACATCATCTGCATATAAACTGAAGAGAGGTGAAGACCACTCTACCTTATCAAATTCTTTTTTAGCATCAAGACATGCAATTATACATGGTGGTTTATTTGGTGAGGTTTCACTATATGTGACTTAGGTTCAATATCCTACGACGATATTTGATGAAATCCCTTTCATGAAAATAGTTTGATCTGTGCTTATGAGACTGGATATTACTGACTCCAATCTGATTGATAAAGCTTTACTTATGATTTTTATATCGCAGTTGATTAGTGAAATGGGAGAGTAGCTGGAGCAATCTGTAGATTTTTTGTTTGGTTTTTAGATAACTATAACTTATTATGAAGATTTTCTCTTTTAAAAAGAGAGGTGAATAAGAGGCCAAAATTGTTTATAAAATTCTGCTTGGTATCCATCAGGTCCTGGCTATTTATAATTAGGCATTAGAAGAAGGGCTTTGGTCATTTCTTCAAGGGAAACCGGTCTATCTATTGATTCAGATACAGTTGTAGATAGTTTAGATATGGAGACACTACTCAGGAATACTTCAGTTTCTTCTAGTGAGGCTTTCTTATCTGAACTTTAGAGATTGGAGTATAAAGTTCTAAAAACAACATTAATACCTAAAGGGTCCTGAATGATCTTACTGGATGTGTCTAACATTATTTTTCTTATTAAGTTCTCTGTTTCCTGTTTCAACTGATTTGCTTAAAATGTTTCTAAATTCAAATTGCTGTTGTACAAGCATGGCCTGTTTAGTATTCTTATGTGATATATCTTTAAGTTTGTGTTTGGTTTTAAAATGTTCTTTGAAAATTGAGTCAGTAGGTGTCCAGTAGGCCAGTAGGTCCAGAGGGTCCAGTCTCATCACCACATCCTGCATTTTTTACAATATTAAATCATTTTCCCCTCTCATCGCCACTTTTGCTGTTTCCCAAAGTGTGCATGCTGTAATGTCCAGGTGTTCATCAGTTTCAACAAAAGGTGTACATCCCTGGTTAAAGTAATCAAGAATTATCACTGAGTAAAGTAGCACTGACGCACCATCTAGTGGGAGGGAGGGTTTGATGATCTGCTAGAAAGGTAGCGTTGATTGGGACATGATCTGATATCATGATACTATCGATGTCTGATTTAGTTATTCTATGTGTAATGGAGTTGTTAGGCATGAAATAGCCATTGAGTATAAGAAATGAGTCAGACGATTTTCTGTTTGTTTCACAAGATGGGTGTGATGTTGAGATGGACAGGTGGGAAGATAATGTGGGGGGACAGAGGGAGGGAGGTTTGGGTGTATGTGGCACCTCATCACCTTTATATCCGTATACAAACAATGGACTGTGTGACATCACTAATGAAAAGGAAAAAATCAAATATAAAGCCAATGTCACCATAAAGGGTGGTGGTGCAGCCAAACAACACTCTCCTTTACTTTGAATACAAAGGTTATTTAGAATACTGAAGTCCGAAGGATTTCTCTGCACTTAGTTATAAAATATTTGCTTTGTCTAATCTAATTTCCTTAATTACCTGCAGATTCACTGGACATAGAGGTAGTTGATTGCTGTTGTTATAGGACAGTCTGTGTCCTTACCTGAATTCCCAGAATGATACATAGATACCAGGGAGGTATATCTGTTACACAGTAAGACAGTTTATTCCTGCTGTCCTCATCTGATAAGTCTGCAATCTGCTCATCTGGCAACCCACAGAAATTATTTACCACCCCATCAACCTAAAAAACAAAGCTCATGAGAGAGAGAGAGAGAGAGAGAGAGAGAGAGAGAGAGAGAGAGAGAGAGAGAGAGAGAGAGAGTGAGAGAGCGCACAAGAGAAACAGCTTTACTGATAAGTGGTTCTGTCCCAATTTATATCCATACGGAAACAAAACCAGAATTGCCCAGAATTAGTCTGATCAGAGTTTAAGGAGGTCAAGAATAGATTTCAGAGAGTTAAGTTGGACACAGTTATCAAAATCTGTTAATAGTTTACGTGGTCACTTGATTAATTTACAAGCTATGCACTTTGTGCTGGATATGAGTTCAAATGGGGTTCTGGTTAAAATAACTTTACTTCATAATGAAGAAACTTCAGGAAGCTATCGGCGCCAAGTAAAACAGAATTATCAGCAGAGCTCTTTTTTTTATTTGGTATTCAGTCTGGTCAGTGTTTTAATTTGATGTAACCAGAACTGAAATGTGTATCTCGCTGAGCCACCTACATGTTGCGGTTTCTCCTGGCTGCATTAGAATCCAGCAGGTACACACTCACTGCTCTCACCGCCAGCAGGGGCAGGACAACAACAGCGAAAACAACGTTCTTCCGATAGCAATGATTCTACAGACTAGGTTTCAGCGCTGTTTATTAAGCATCAGGCATTTAAGATTGCTACACCCTTATATCTAGAAAGCCATGGACTGGACATATGATTTGCCTTTTAACTAAAAGAAGGCAAATGTTATACATGGGGCAAGGGTTATTTCCATCCCCAGAGAGGCTGTAAATGCAACATATAATAGTTATCTGTAACTTGAATAAGATCCTATCGCCAGTAATACTTGTATTATTAATTATATGCATTTGATGAAAAGAAAATGTATTTAAAAACAGGATAACCTCAATTACTATATAATAGTATATAAAAAGGATTAATTGCTTAGGTTTTTCATGTGGTTATGCCTTTTATAATACCTGTTATAAGACGTTTTATTAGACAGAACATGGATCCAAATGCAAATGTTTTGTAAAGCCATAGTTTTAACCATATACTCACAGCAAACCCATAGTTTTAACCATATACTCACAGCAAAACCATAGTTTTAACCATATACTCACAGCAAAACCATAGTTTTAACCATATACTCACAGCAAAACCATAGTTTTAACCATATACTCACAGCAAACCCATACTTCTAACCATATACTCACAGCAAAACCATAGTTTTAACCATATACTCACAGCAAACCCATACTTCTAACCATATACTCACAGCAAAACCATAGTTTTAACCATATACTCACAGCAAACCCATACTTCTAACCATATACTCACAGCAAAACCATAGTTTTAACCATATACTCACAGCAAACCCATACTTCTAACCATATACTCACAGCAAAACCATAATTTTAACCATATACTCACAGCAAACCCATAGTTCTAACCATATACTCACAGCAAAACCATAGTTTTAACCATATACTCACAGCAAAACCATAATTTTAACCATATACTCACAGCAAACCCATAGTTCTAACCATATACTCCCAGCAAAACCATAGTTTTAACCATTTACTCACAGCAAAACCATAGTTTTAACCATATACTCACAGCAAAACCATAGTTGCCCATCCCATTACTCTTCTGTTCTGGAGCCATGAGAGTGTCCTCACAGTAGAGGTGAATTGTGAAATCCCCCAAATAAACAAGTTTAAGAGCTCAAATTACAGTAAGAGTAGAGAAGAAAGTGACAGACATTGATAAGGAGAAGAGAGAGCAGAAAGGATTGAGGTTGGTGTGGCTATCGCTGAAGCTGATTTGAAATGGAAGTAATACCATAAGATGGTCATGTGAACTCAATCCACCACAGCTAACAAGCAGCTGACTACAGCCTCGTGCTCAAAGACTAGAAGTCACACACACACATACACACACACACACATACACACATACACACACACACACACACACACACACAGGCAGAATCAGTTAAGTCTTCCCTACCGTAGTCTTTTTCATCATTTATTTATTCAATCAGTTAAGTCTTTAAATAACTGACAAATAAATAAATAAAAAGTAGGGTAGTGATTTTTCCCTCTGTAGCAATGAAAGATGAGCACTATATGTTTTTGGTGTACTTTTTTCTTTTACTGAAATGGCCTGAACTGTACATAAGTAATTGGTATCATTCTGAATCTACTTACACGTATGTTTAGTGTCATTTCTTCACAGCTTAAACCCTCTTACCAAACCTAGTAAAAATGCTTTCTTTGGTCAGTGTATTAAAGTGCCAGTGTAATCATTATAAACTCAGGTGTAATGTCATTTCTATGTTTATCTCTTTCTCTCTCTGTCTCTCTCACTCACACACACACACACACACACACACACACACACACACACACACACACTCTTCAACTGAAAGTACAATGAAAACTCTCAGTAAGTATTTATTTCAGACCTGAATTTCCTTTTTATTATTGTAAAATTAGAGGTATGCATGAGTGTGGTTATGGAGTTTCTTTTAGAGTTTTAGCTATTTATAGTAAGAAATATACTAATATTTAGAGTTTAAATATGTATATTAAAGAAAATGTTGCCATAATGTCAGTGTCAGTGGTATTAAATTGTAAAATCTTTTGCACTCTATGCCATTGTTTAGAGTATAATGTTGCCTTACTTTTGGCTAATATACCATTAGTTACCTAATTATCTGCTGTAACGTTTGTGAGCTTGAGAGCAAACACACATGCGGAGTACAATTGTCTCATATGAGGGAGTAGAGAAAGTCACCGAGTCCAACATATGACATGAAGCCATGACTAAATGACAACAGGGATAGAATAAAAAGGAGTGAGTTTAATATCAACTGGAAAAACACAAAACAGTAGAGAATAATGGTTCGCAGGACAACAATATCTAAACAAGGATACCAAACCAGAAAACACTTAACAATGTTTTATGTACATGACTAAACGGAATTAAAACAAAGAAGGAAAGAGACTAATAGTTAACAGTAGTAACAATGGGAGCTTTTGCTTGAACACAGACGAAACCCAAATAGACATAGCCTAAAGAATGAGGAACACAGAAATACAAACCAGGCTAAGATTAACCAAGGGAACCATAAGCAAACAGAAAACTGAAATACAATAAGCGCTACCAAAAGAGAGATGTAGTGAGAGACCAAGAGAATACTAAGATACCATAGGACGCTAAGAGAATGACTAGCAAAGACACACAAGGGGTCTAATCCCTCAATCACCCTCTCGCAACTTCTACAACTATACAGCTCTCCTTGTATGCATTTCCACATACACATCAATACCCTATACAAATCAACTCCTCATACATATAAATTATCTCTGATGGAGTAAAGCATTGATAGTTAACAGAAAAAATCTCAGTGGTGGGGGTGGGTTGGAATGGGGTATATGCAGGGTATGGGGAGTTGGGGTGAGTGGGCTTGGAGGGTGACCTATTCCTGTCATCCCATATTTAAGGAGAGTGCCAGGGGCATAGCATTGTGGGTAATCAAAGCCATTTATTTAGTTTGAAGCTGTCAATCTAGAAGGAAACAACTTGTTAGTGAGTATAAATAGTGAAGGGTGGTGTGAGGGGGGTTTTAACTAGGCATGCCCAGCCTTACTACTGAACCAGCACTTGACCTCACTGCATTTATCAGATTCTGATCCACAGAGAGAGCACGTACAATTACAGAATACATCAATTACTCCAATAGATCAGGTATAATGACTGTTATTAAGATGAAATAGAACAGGCCAGGGTGAGACAGAGTTTGCTGGAAACTGAAATCACACAAAGGCATTTTTGCACCCAGAATGGTGAGAGCCACAATAAGTCGTCAGTTGTGTTTACTCTGTATACAATTATAGTATAGATGAATGGATCGGTGAATACCTAGTAGTATAAGTAATGATGGTAGTCAGGCGAACAAATACAGCTCTAAGAGATGCTCTGTGTTCACTTTGCAGTAGCTGAGATAAAACTGTTACACCGGCGGCTACACCGAGACTCTCCAGTAGATGGAAACAAACTCTAAAAGAAATCTCGTTGAGTATAGGGGTAATTTATCGGCAGCCCTCGTCTTCTTCGTCGCGTGCCTTATCTTCCAAATCTTGACGTTAAATCACTTCAGTCAGGAGATGTGTGTATTTCGTCGCTTGATTCTATTCATCGTCCCATAAATATGATTCTTAAATAATTTTCCGATTTTATACTTGGAGACACTTTAGTATGCATATGTGTTCACAATTCGTCTGTGCTTTCCAGTACAAATGCTATTGCAGTTGTCCATCTGTGTACGCTCACGCTGACGGTAGGAAAGTCATGCGGTGGGATGAGGTGACGTCACGTGCCAAGAATGAAAAAACTTCTGGCCACTTTGAACGACAGAAGAAGAATACATGGCGCCGCAGACCGCGTATGAGCTAGCAAAGTCATGCATAGCCCAATTATTAATTTGACACATAGGGTACAATGATTCGTTTTCATCAGAAGCATGTCGACGATAGATTTAGTCAAAATCGCGCACGTTTTCTTTTAACCATCACGGCTCTTGGGCGCGTCCTGTGCTCTGCAGTATCCACCTAATTTTGCTACTCGCGCACTGCTCGCATCCAGAGGGGAGGGATCTAAGGCTAGAGGGACCCTGCCTCGCGCAGCCTCCGCAAATCTGTCCGTCCCGTTTGGACGACGAGAAAGGTGATCGAGGTGGTGACACCGGAGTTCGAGGCGATGGCAGCCGATGGAGGATACCAGGAAACAGTGGATCATTACCGAGCCGAGGTGGAAAGGCTTACCCGGGAGCTCGCTGAGGCAAACAAGGAGAAGATTCGGGCGGCGGAATGCGGTCTGGTGGTCCTGGAGGAGAATCAGAACCTGAAGCAGCAGTACGCGGAGCTGGAGTCCGAGCAGGAGACGCTGAAACAGGAGCTGGAGCAACTGCAAGAGGTAAACACAATCCGAATAATCTTAATGATACGTATATATTTTCTTTGACTCGCCAACTTTGACTTAAATAAAGCACCGGTTCCTTTACGAATGTACGGTAAAGCACCAGGTCTTATATGGGTAAACGCTATTTTGGGCATGAGATGAATAGAGTTTACTCCAACATAGAAAGAGAGAGAGAGCGCCAAAATGTTCTAAATTGAACAGTGATAAAGACACAAAGACTGAGACAGTCTAAACTGCAGGTGAAAAACCTCAGTACATCAGCTTGAAAGAGGTAAAGAACAGTTCGCATGAAACACTGGATTTTCACAGGCTCGGGTTACATTGGATCACCTGTCACGTTAGGCATCAATCTGCGTTGTACTGATGCTCTGTGTGCTGACCTGTGTGCAGTTGGGTCTTTTCATTACTCTTATAACGCCCTACTTTCCATGCTTAACCAGTGTTATTTTCATCATAAGAGTACAATTCATCTTTAGAATAGAGTAGCATTTGATCATTGTGCAGTTGTGGCAGAGATCGAGATGGTAGTTAACTGCAATCCCAGATGTGTCTCCTTAGGTTTGTGTTCTCCTCTCCCATTCTTCTCAGTCTGTAACATGTTTTGTCCCTTCATGCTCTCCTCATACACATGTCATATCTCAGGTTATAATAGCCATATTGATGTTGGGGTTCCTGAGCCTACTCTCAGCTGTCTTAAAACATCTGTAAATATTAGAAGATATCTGAAATAGACATTCTCTGTTTTGAATAAGAAATGCTTCATGTGGTTTTCTGAGTGCTTTAGGCTTAGTGTCATTCTCAGAGCTCTAGTGGTCTCATTGGTCAGTATAGAAACATCTTGGAGAAGCTGTAAGACTGCACCCTTATGCTGTTGTGTTGAGGCTCGACGTTGAGGCTGTATTGTGCTGTTTTAATCTTGATTGTGTCTTCCAGTACTGTGTTTATGATGATACCCCCCTGACTGGCTGAGTATGGCATACTCAGTTATACAGTACAAGTATGACACATTTGTAGTCATACATTTTAGCCAGCTGCCACAGTAGTAGCCAAATAATTATGCTTATGTAATAAAGGACCACTCATTAAAATGTTTTTTTCTTTTTTTTGTGTGTGTTTGGAATAGAAAAATTGAATTATTATATATATATATATATATATATATATATATATATATATATATATATATATATATATATATATATATATATATATAACATGTATACATATACATACAGATTCACATGGAAGGGATTTTCTTTCTTTGGTTTTGAGGGTGTGGGTCTCAGTGTCTCTAATTGCTATCATTATATAGTGATTCCTCCCAGATTAGGAGAACTTCCCTGAAGGCATGAGTTTAAGTGTTCACACTGTGGTAAGAGCATCTGTGACCACATTAACTAAAAGCTATAGTAGGTTGGTCTGCTGCTTGTCTTTTTCTCATAGTCACATGATTCAGTCACCTGCTTCTTGATGGAACTAATATAATTCTGATCAGTGTAGGTGGAAAGAGCTGCACATGTTAATGCTGCTCAACAATAGTGCGTACATGAGTCTCTCTGAACCATCCACTAACCATCTGCCTGACTCTCGCCTCCCTCTTCAAAGAGACACTGTTGTTGATTTTGTCAGTGCTTGATAATCTCATGAAGGACAGTGTTAGAGGTTAAACATCCCCCTCTCCCCCTCTCACACACACTTATGCTTTCAATGAATATTAAACAGTAGGTGGAAGACCACACTATACCATTTGATATACTCTTCACATAGACTTGCAAGTAAAGTGTTCAAAATGTTTGGGGTTTTTTTTACTTACTAAGTGTCCTTTTGTATCTACAGAAAGATTTACTCAATAGGTTCACTTGTGTTGCAGTTATTCAATGTGTATAGCATTTGTTAGTCACAGTGAATATGGATCTTTTTGAATAAGGCATTAGGGGTGAAAGCCATCACCTCAGTGTTAGAGAGACCCAGAAAATAATGAGTCGGTATACGTCCAACCAACAAGCATGCATAATCACAGAACTTTACGTTTCTAATTTGAACTCTGTAATAACTAAGTCGTTGCTCTTAAGAACATGGGTTAAACAGACCATACATGCTTGGTTGGTGTTTGACTTTTGTGTGTGTGTGTGTGTGTGTGTGTGTGTGTGTGTGTGTGTGTGTGTGTGTGTGTGTGTGTGTAACACCTAACTATTTCAGATATGGAGTAGATCTTGGCTTTGTCTATTCAACTATTTTGAAGCATGTAACTTAAAGGACCAAGAAGTCATTATTTCCAATGATTCTACTTCATATTATAAAACAGCCATTATAATGCCACCTATTGATCTGGAAGTTTTAGAGATTCATTATTAAATCTATTTTAAACATGGCTGTCTCCATTTGAGAGAACTCTGGACTAGTAATTTGATTCTTCATCTTATGTGAGCTACACTTTATAGAAAACAAAATTAAAAATAATAAATACTCATTTTCATAAATATTATTTGCTTTTTTTTTTTTTGGTGGTAAAAATGACCTATTGCTGACCTATTGCTATAAACGTTTAACTAATCTAACAAAAAATATAGATTGCCATAACTTTTTGCCAGTTTTATAGGCATAAGGATAGTATAAAGCTAAAAAATGATTTTCAATTGAGATTTTCAACATTTAATGAAAACTTCACAGGATACAGTATTTTTTTGGCAATTTATTGGCAATATTTTCTGTTGAACTGCTGTGTGTTGTGTGAGTAAGTTATATGCATCAAGTATTTATTGTTTTGGCTGAGGAAGAGAGTGTTAGAGAGTGGAGGAGTTCTGCAAAATGTGTGTTTCACAGGCTGTGTTGGCTGATTAGACAATGTGGTTACTGTTTTGACCAATGTGGTTAAGCACCTGAGAAAACCGTAAACCCAATGCTCTTAGATGCTGAGCGACATATTTGTCACCACAGGTAAGACAATTTGTGTATAGAGTTGATCAAATCCCCTAAGAGAGCTACAGGCAGGGTATCACTAGATCCAAATTAATGGGGCACATGCCCCAGTAAAATGTTTCCATGCCCGACTATAAATGTGGGGGTAAAAGGCAATACAAAGCCATACTACTTTATATTTTAACCTGGGTTGTTGAGAAGATCTACATGACACAAACATCACCTCGCAAAGAACAAAGAGAAAGAGTGAAAGCAGATGCTTAACAGGTTAAAGCATTGAGAGAGAGAGAGAGAGAGAGAGAGAGAGAGAGAGAGAGCCTTTACAAAAGCCTATTGTTATGTCAGTCTAAGGAGAGAAGAGTCGAAAGACACCATGGCTCCAGCGAATGTTTTATTAGCAAGATTAAGACAAATACAGCCTCAAAAGTGAAACAATGAAGGACTGAGTAGCACGGAAATAAGGGGGATGGTTAACTAAAAGCACATTCACTACTCACTAATTGGACTAAATGAAGAAAGAACACTTTAACAAACATTTAACATATATTTTTAATTAAACAAAACATAGAGAGAGGTGCACAGCATTGTGCCCATCTCCACTTCCGCTGATGCCTCATAACCTGTTGTCCATGGCAACGCCCAATACGCACCATTCTGCCCTATGACTGACTGGCAAACAAAGGGTATGTGTCTTCTGTGTCTTGGTACAACAAGTCTTTACATTACCACTAGTGTAGTGTTATGCCTAAAACTTGTTCATGGTGGTAATGTAAAGCAGCTAGAATGTTTCAAACACTAAATGGGTCATTAGCAACCATGAGGCACCATAACTTATCTAGTTTCTAATAGGTTTTAGTCACCAGTCCAAGTTGGTCTACGTCTTATGCTGACCTTGGTATCATGCATGGTTGAATACTACATAATAAGATAATTTAGGAATTAGTCAGTAATATTCTGAGGCACATTTCTTTCTCCCAGTCAGACGCCGCCACACATATACACACCACCCAGCTCTCCACAAGAGTTAATCTGGGTTTAATAAAGGGGGGGAAACGCTTTATTCCACTGAGCCCTTAATTCTCAGACATTCAGACAGATTTCATCCAGATTTTTCTTCTTTAGGCAATTTATCACCCAAAGCTTTGCAAATTGCTGGTTGAGACTACAGTACTGGTATTTTGTTTGCTGTCCATAATAAAGCCTGGACTGAGGTTTACAGACTTTATCACACACAGATAAATATTTTGGTTTAGACTGATTTAAACAATAATCAGTGTGGTGCATTAACCTTTCAGGATAGCCAAGAGGAGAGCCTGATTTTGAACATTTTCCCTTGCTGTGTGTTAAATTCCTTTGATATGGACAACATGGAATGTTGTCACATGAAAGCCATTATACTTGTTTAATGTGTGAGTCTCTTGATGACAATGTTTAACCTGTTTCTTGATATTGTGTTGTTGGTGAGGGGTGGTGTGTTATGTAAGGACTTTTTAAAGCTTTTGTTGTGTTCCCTTGTTCCCACAGAATAAGCAGAATAAGATTTTCATGCAGTCCTGCCCTGAACTCCCAGGTCTCCTGAGAGTCTGAACACACTGCATCTCTCTCCTCTCTTTCCCACGCATCACTGCCCACAATAGGCCCTGTTCAAAAAACAATAGCAGGAATCCAGCTAAAGATCAGCCAGCTCCAGAGGTACTGCAGTTTCTGCATGCAGTCAGGAATAACAGTGAGTGTGCAGAGAGCAGAGGAGAAGGTTGGGTTTTCCATGCATCACAGCCTGCCAGTGAGGTAGGGGTTTCAAGGGCAGAACCTCTGACAAAACTGCTAATGCAGGTAACGTTATAAGCATTTTTTAAAGCCATTATAAGCAGGGTTTATAAGCCTTTTTCTTTTTTCACCATTTATTTTATATCTGTGAAAATTATACCTCTACATTTAAAAGACAAAATCTCACAGGACACGGACTGCAAAGTGAAAACTTCTGAACACCCTATGCAAGTCAACTTGTATCTATCTCCTCTATGTATTTCCCAATACTTTTTGAAGTTATGCATCCTACTCACGTGTGTGTGTGTGTGTGTGTGTGAGTGTGTGTGTGTGTGTGTGTGTGTGTGTATGGCTACAAATACTCTAAACCAGCTTCAGTCATCTGTTCAGTGAGACAAGGTGACTGAGTATCTTGGTTCTTATTCTTCCCATTCTGCTCTTCATTTTGTTTTCTTGTGTGATCAGTTTTCCATGTGATGCTTCTGTGAAAGATGTGAGTTAAGAAGTAAAAGGTGCAGAGGATTCTGGGAAATCTTCAAAACCTGCTACTGCTTCAGGAGGTTAGGAAACTGAATAGCTTAAAGAAGAAGTGTAAAATAGAGTCTTTTAAATAAATGGATTTTGAATTAAACATACATGCAAGCCTGTGTTTCTCCACACGCACACACACATACACAGAAACCAAACATTACAAGCCACAGTCTGCTCTCTCTCTCTCTCTCTCTTTCTCTCTCTCTCTCTCTCACACACACACACACACACACACACACACACACACACACACACACACACAAACAAAGATTCTCTCTCCGTGGTGCTGAAGTCAGCCACCAGGTCTACTCTGCTCTGCACAATTCTTATTTACTTATAAACTCAAATTCAGAAAATGTAATCAAATTTTAATTTACTACAACAACAGTGGTTTTGTTACAGTTTAAATAAGTTGTTTTACTTGAGACTTTAATGCTTATGGTTCACCAGAGAGCTACATATGTTTCCAGCACCTTTACAGCCTTAGAAACAAATGAGGTCACTCAGTGCAGCCATGTCTGTTCAAGGTGCCATTACTGTGATGAACTCCTTATTTGGTATTTCATTCATCAAAAAAAGATGACAGATGGGAATATACATTTAGCAGGTGGACACTCTAATGCAGTAAATGTCTACAAAGGTGTGACCCTGTGATTAATCACAGTATATTCTGACCATTCCTGGAATCCACCTTTAAAGTAAACACCAAAACCTTGTTGGATTTTGCTATTCTGTGAAAGTTAGCTCAGGTTTGTGCTTGGCTGTTAGTGCCGCATGCTAATCAGGTTGCAGAGCAGCCTCTGTTGTGTTTAATAACTGTTAATAAAAATCCATAATTCCATCTGCTCAAATTTAGACTCGTTACAAAGGAAAAATATTTGGGAATCAAATCACTCAGGGTTTGAGCCCCAAGTGAAAAGCCCTAATGATACCCCTGTAGTAACCTTCAGCTCACCTTCTTCCTCCATCCTTCCACTGTCAATTTGACAAACCTCCTTATACTGCGCTTGGAGTCTGCATCCAGTGAGCAGCACACACATGCTGTTACATTCACAGATGTGTCAGCAAGTTTGGTGGGGGTGGGGGGGGACTCTTGCATTTGAGACACTTTCATTGTCCTAGTGACGGACAGCTCGAGTGCCTCAGGCGGTAATGTTAATAGGCTTTTTAGAGAATGAAAACACATAAAACACTGTATGTGAGCAGCAGTCCTCTGAATCCCATGTGGGTTTCCAGAGGACTGCTATGCAGTATGGCGGGGTATCTTTGTTTGTCCTAGCTGGTAGCGAGTGTGATTAAGAGGAATTAAATTTGCAGTTTTAAATATTGTCTTACCTGTTGTATGATGCCAGCTCTGCTCTGTTTTATAAGTTGTGTTACACTTGTTGTTTTGTGGACTGGGAGATTGAGGGCCCTGCATAGTTCCCAGTACTGCACTCTTCTGGATGGAGATCTCAGCTGTTGTTCCTGGGATCTGCTGGAGCCACTCTCCCAGTTTGCATAGAAGCTGTATGGCTCAGTGTGTTACACAACTGACTTCGGTATAGGATGTTGCAGATCTGACTCCTGACCAGGGCATCTCCAGTGTGGTCCCTTGGACAAGGGCTTTAACCTGCCTACCTTACTAACAATAAAGTTACCAGGGCAATCTGATGAAAAGTGGCCTGTTGGAACAAATACAAGACACTCATGGACAAGAGTAGAGAATAGTGGTTTTATATATATATATATATACATATATAAAACTATATTTAATATATAGTTTGCTGGGCCCCTGAGCAAGGCCCTTAACCCTCAGTTGCTCAAGTGTTCAGTCAGAATTGTAAGTCGCTTTGGATAAAAGCGTCAACGAAATGCCAAAAAAATGTAAAATTATAATTGTAACTTCCAGAATTGAGTGTCTGAACAAGGTAGTACTGAGTCATCAAAAAAACCTGTTTGATTTCAAAGAGCAAGCAAATTAGCAAGCCAATGATTCCAGTGCACAAACAGGCATGGCTAGTGTTTTAACCCTGTACTGGTTATTAGAGATGCAGAAGCAGCACATGGTTGGCATTACTATGGGAAGTGCAAGGGTCCGGCCTGTGAATATGAGTCACATTGTCACCCCCTGCACAAAATAACAGGAACCAGATGGGGAGAAAGGTCTCTGAGGAGACCCTGCCTTCATGAAGCCATCTGCTGCTCACATTATGCATCCAGAATCCAAAGTCTCTGTGTTAAGGACTGACCCCATCCTCTCTCACCCTCATTTTTCATATCCTTTTTATGATCCATGAAATCATATTATTGTTTATGTAAAACACAATGGATTACCTCTGTATATGAAAGATGCTATACAAATAAACTCACCCCCCCCCCCGTCACCATGCCCACCCTCTTTTGCCTTTCTCTATAGGTCTCTCTCTCTCTCTCTCTCTCTCTCTCTCTCTCTCTCTCTCTCTCTCTCTTACTGTGATTCCCAATTGGTTCTAGGGCCCCAGAGTCCAGCTGGTAGGCACAGTGCAGTATTATTGACAGCCTCTCACAATAATAGCTCATTCATACTGGAATTTAATTAATCAAAGCTTTTGTATCTGTTTGCCTTTCACCACAAGCATCCCATCCCCAGGGACCAAAGATCAAACATCAAAATAAAAGAAAAGCAAAGCTGAAAGTGTTTATTGGTTTAAAGTGAAGCAAAGCAAAAAAGCAAAACCTGAAAGTGTTAGTCATGTGTGTGTGTGTTGGTTTAAAGTGAAGTAAAGCAAAAAAAGCAAAAGTTGAAAGTGTTAGTTGTGTGTGTGTTTTGTGTGTGTGTGTGTGATTAAGTATTGATCACAAGCTTTATTATTATTTATTTTATTTTATTAGTGATAATTAAGATAAGCACATCTGGTGTTTTGCTATCCCCCCCCCCCCCCCCCCCCAAAAAAAAAAACACCTTACGGAAGGGTTCACATTCACATAGTGATATTCAGAGTCTATCCATTGTTTCAATGGCCTCTGGAGGACAAATTACACACATTATTTGCCAGTGCAATGAAAGATGATTTTCTAGATTCAAGAAGCCTGAAAAAAAGCCCCAGAGGAAGACTGTTCATATGAAATTCGCATTTAATAGCTTTCTTACAAGTTAATCTCAATAATGCAGTGTAGTGAGGATTTATTCTCTTATACTAAACATTAACCATTATTGAGCAGCGGAGCACATTTGAGGATGATGAATGACCTGATATGTCCACTGGTAGGCCGTGCTTGCTGTTTATTTTTCACGCTGCAGAGACACAAATACTCGCCTAATGACTGCTGATTAAAAAAAACAAAACTGCAGCGAGCAGGAAGCTCAACAGTGGCACAGTCACCCTATAGGTTAGTCCCCCTGTACCATAAATCACCCTTTACCTGATGAATAATGCAATGTTGTGGTGTTCAGGAAAGCAGTTGTATGGAGACAGATGCACTTGCACTGTCTGTGCTTATTATAAAGGCAGCTGTAAGAGGTGTGATGTCATGTCTCCCATCTTCTCATTTCCCTTTAGAATGCCACTTTGCAATGATGTGAATGTAGCTCTCTCAAAAATACATGAAATATTCACGTCTAATAGCTACGGAAATCCGATCCGACGTGAATGTGTCATGTGACTTATTGTCTGATTCTCTGTCAGCAGCTTTTAGCCCCATGGGTCCATATTTGGTACAGACGCTCTGCCCCTGTATTGATTTTTGCTCTTCATAACATATATTTTCCCCTTTTCCCCCAGTACGCTATTGATTTCCCTGTTTGCTGGGAGCCTTTCTAGGTACTTAGCTCAGTCATCTTCAGCATATAATGGCCCTAGGATACAAGATGTGCCATACAAATGCTCTGCACTATTCACACACCAAACACATGTGCGGTGTCTGTAGCATGCTGAGCATTACACTCACGAATGGCCAATCTTTCTGTAGTCCAGCTGCATGTCCTCAGAATCTAAACTAACTTAGTCAACCCCTGAAGGCCACCCTCTCTATTCTGCATAACTAAAGTACGTCCACGTTGCTGGAGTCTCCTGTTTAGACCTTGAACTGAGCACAACACCTTTCCTCCATGTCCTTTCCTCCAGAGAGGTCCACATGCAGATCTCTAGTTTGTAATGTGATATAATGTAAATGTAGTGCAGGGAAATGTGGTGTAGTTTAAATGTTCAGCCTGCCTGTTTATAGTTACTGTGGTGGTCCAATAAAGCAGGATTTTAGTCCTGACATGCTGCATTTGCGCAGTGGGAAAACTGTCAGGAATATTGGAATTCTGTTTTTTATTCAGAGGTTCCAGTACTCCTGCAATTTCTCTTAGACTGCTGATAGGAGCATATTTTGCTTTGATGTCTGTTTCTGAATGACATCTGTCTCTCTCTGTGACTCTGCAGGCGTTTGGCCAAGCATACTCAAACCAGCGCAAGGTGGCAGCAGACGGTGAGACGAATGAGGAGAAGCTGCTGCAGGAGTATGCGTCCAGAGAGGCTTACTACATGGGCCGCCTGCTAGAGCTGCAAGCAGAGCTCAAACTGAGCCGCTCTGTCTGCTCCAATGCCCAGGCCGAGAGCGAGCGCCTCAACACCCTGCTCCAGGAGCTCAAAGAGGTGAGCCCTTGCCCTACAACCACACTGTAAGACCCACAAGAGCACAACCACACTGTAACACCCAAATCAACACAACCACAGTAACACCCACAACAGCACAGCCTCACAGTAACGCCATTAACAGCATAACATCACCGTAACACCAGTAACAGCACAACCTCACATTAACACTCATAACAGCACAACCACAGTAACATCCATAACAGCAATGTAGCCCTGTAATGTCATTATGTGATATCAAGTCAAGTTAAATGTATTTAAATGGTGCTTTTTACAAGTATTAGCGTTTTGCCAGTGTTAGCGCTTTAAATAGTGCTTTTTTTAAGTGACAGTGGCAAGGAAATACTCCATGGGTGGACTTAAGGAAGAATCCTTGGGATGATTCAAGAGAGAGCACATCCTCCTTGAGCAGCTCAACAATAACTTTATTACATTATACACTGCCTGGCCAAAAAAAGGTCTCACTCTAATATTTCATTGGATCGCCTTTAGCTTTGATTACGGCATGCATTCGCTGTAGCATCATTTCCACAAGCTTCTGCAATGTCAAAACATTTATTTCTGTCCAGAGTTGCATTAATTTTTCCCCAAGATCTTGTATTGATGATGGGAGATTTGGACCACTGCACAAAGTCTTCTCCAGCACATCCCAAAGATTCTCAATGGGGTTCGGGTCTGGACTCTGTGGTGGCTAATGCATGCGTGAAAATGATGTCTCATGCTCCCCGAACCACTCTTTCACAGTTTGAGTCTGATAAATCCTGGCATTGTCATCTTGGAATATGTCTGTGCCATCAGGGAAGAAAAAATCCATTGATGGAATAACCTGGTCGTTCAGTATATTCAGGCAATCAGCTGACCTCATTCTTTAGGCACATAACATTGCTGAACCTAGACCTGATCTACTACAGCAACCCCAGATCATAGCACTGCCCCCACAGGCTTGTATAGTAGGCACTAGGCATGATAGGTTCATCACTTCAGCTCTCAACTTACCCTGATGCGCCCATCACTCTGGAAGAGGGTAAATGTGGACTCATCAGACCACGTGACCTTCTTCTATTGCTCCAGAGTCCAATCTTTATGCTCCCTAGCAAATTGAAGCAATTTTTGCCAGTTAGCCTCACTGACAAGTGGTTTTCTTAAGGCTACACAGCTGTTTAGTCCCATTCACTTGAATTCTCTTCGCATTGTGTGTGTGGAAATGCTCTTACTTTCACTATTAAACATATCCCTGAGTTCTACTGTTGTTTTTCTACGATTTGATTTCACCACTTTAAGTGATCGCCGATCACGATTATTCAAGATTTTTTTTTACGACCACATTCCTTCCTTGAAGATGATGTTTCCCCACTGTCCTTCCACTTTTTAATAATGCGTTGGACAGTTCTTAACCTGCTTTTAGTAGTTTCAGCAATCTCCTTAGACGTTTTCTCTGCTTGATGCATGCCAATAATTGGACCCTTCTGAAACAGATTAACATCTTTTCCATGACCACAGGATGTGTCTTTCGACCTGGTTGTTTAACAAATCAGAAGCTACTCATTGCTACTCATTAGGGTTAAATAACTTGTTGCTAGCTGAAACATAATCACCCATGCAGTAATTATCCAATGGGAGGCTCTTACCTATTTACTTAGTTAAATCCAGTTGGTGACCTTTTTTTGGCCAGGCAGTGTATATAGTCCATGTAGCCAGTTCAGTACAGGTGTGGGAGTCTCAGCTATTCTGGTGAGTCGGTTGGGTGAGCTGTATCTGCATCCATTAGAGGAAATGGAGTGGCTGGATAGATATGGCAGCATCAATTCATTTACTGACAGCACCAGGACATTTTCTAGTATCATCTCATGTGCTTTGATACAATGGTTTGAGCAAGTGTAGTCCAGTGTCATCTCTGCAGTAACATGCAAATAAAATAGAATGATGTAAAGATGAACAGTAGAGCTGTGCCAGGGATCAGCATGTATCTCCAGCAAGTTTATCTGTAGCAGCAGAACTAAAAAAGGAGGGCCAGAGGGTGACCACAGTCCTGAGGGGTCTCTGAGAGATTGCGTTCTACACAAATCATTGTCACCAGCCCACGTGAATGCATGAAGTGGCTGGACCACAGTCTCAACTCCTCAGATTACCAGAAAAATCTTATGACCAGGGGCCCCATGTTCTGCACCAACAGGAAGATATCCAGAAGATTGAATGAATAAGAACATCTATAACCTAGATTTTTTTTAATCTAGGTTAATTCTGAGTTTTTAATTTTAATTTAAGTTGGAAGGTTGTTCCATAACTGAGGACCTTTATAGGAGAATGCTTTTCCCCCCCGGCTGTAAGAGAAAACCTGGATTTTGAGAATGCAGTAGGTGAGGCTGGTTGTAGTATAATGTGAGTTCCCTCACATACTGTGGGACCAGACCTGTTAACGCAACTTTAAAATACAAGAGTATTTTTAAAGTTGATTTGAAATTTAACTGGGAGCCAGTGCAAAGCTGAAAGAACAGGACTAATCTGGTTAGATTACTCTGGCTGCTGCATTTTGTACAAGTTGGAGTTTATTTAATGGCTTTTTAGAGCATGCAATTAGAAGTCCATTACAATAGTCCAATCTTTATCTATTAAAGCACTGGGTGTGGGTGTGGGTGTGTCTGTACATCTGTTTGTCTGCAATGATCAAACATGCAGTGTGATGCTGGGGTATGATGATAGCCTGATGCCAGGGCCCATTGTAGAGGGCAAATTACTGCTAAACTGCAGAATAAGAGGAATCACTTGAGGTCGGCATAAAAATCCACTGCAGACACATGCTCACACACAAATATACATATACGCGCACACACACACACACACACAGTCACAGATCTCAGATGAGTAGAACAGTTCATTGTACATACAGCACATGCATGCACTTAAATTCTTCCATATAGCTCAGGAGGTGGCAATTCCTTGTTCAGGAAGTACATGTCGCTAGATGGCTAATTATAATCTGAGCCTGATGGTTAGTATTAATATAGAAAGAACATTTTAGTGTCAGTACTGTTTGCTTCCATATCAATATACCAGTGCTGATGAAATATTTTATATATATATATATATAATGATATTTATGATATTTAATGCAGTATTAGAGTTTACTGCAATTAAATGTTATTTACTGTCCTATTAAAATATCATTACCTCAGACATCTCAAACGTACATAATCAGTGCATCAGAGCCCTGACCTATTTGGTTGTTTGGGTAATTTGGACCCCAGGAGGATTTCAGCAGCGATTGCAAATGTTCCTTCACCGGCTGCCAACTAGACCAACTGTCATGCAGCTTTTCATGAAAAATAAGGGACTAATAAAATCCCCTGTAGTTATTAAGATGATCCATATATATATATATTAATACATCTGTATTGTTTAGTTTTTTGACATATTTATGTAGTTTGTCAAACCATAATGTATGTACACTCTGGTAATTAGCCAGTAACCACTGCTAATTTTGTTTTTTGTTTTTTTTTATTATTTTTATGCATAGACGATATGTAAAGTATAAACAAGAACACATGAAAAAATCTTTTTACTTTGCAGGTAATTTTACCCAGACAAACTGACTGATTTTCCAAATTTGAAGCAATTTGTATATTAAGCATCTTCAATTAATATCTGAAATAGTTCTAAAATTCATTTTAAAAGATGATATATGACTGATGTTATGTCTATTTATATTGAAGGAAGCATCTTTTTTATGTAAATCAGGATGTGGTATTATGGTGGTGGACTGTGTTGCCTGTTGGCTGTACAGCAGCAGGCCGAGGTGTGTTTCAGTTCAGTGACTTTGCAGCAGGTCTTTCCCAGGCTGGGCTCATGACTGGCTGGGTGCCAGCTGGTGCCACTGTACAGCTCTGGATCCAAGCTGTGTGGGGCCCAGATAACCACTCTGCATTTCATGTTCTGATCGTGTGGCACTGCTGTGAATGTATACTGAGGTAACACATCCACTGGGAGAGCTGCAACATTGTACACTGCAGTCAATAATACTGCTCGCTTTTCAAGGTCATTCTCGAGCAGCAGCATAGCATTGTCTTAAACCAATATGTTAGCCTGCTGTGGCATTTGTTATTTTATTTATGGTTATAAGTTTTGTTCTGTTGTGAAATGGTTATTTTTCTAGAAGCAGTAAAAGCTTACAAAGCTTTAAGATGCACTCATTACAATTTTGACTGATTTATAACAAGTTACAGGGAAGTAGAGTGATGCAGGTACAGTTATTTATATACTGTTATTTATAAACAACATCTGAGCATCAGAACATGGCAGTAACAATCAGACTCTTACAGATAAAGAGGAGAAAATGGTTTTAATAACAGTGGTTGGACAATCCAAATTCACAAAACAGATACAGGGCAGAGTCAAAAACAAATGAACACCTAGTCCAAAAGGGGAATCCACAATGTAGACATAAAGAGTTCTGAAGTCACAACCAAAAAACACAAAAATCCAGCAACCAGCACAGTAGCACTCTGAAAACTAAAATGAAAAATGCTGGTCATACGAAATTCATACACAGGAATACACAAACAGGAAAGAACACTAGGTATGTTCACCACAGAGACAGTACTTCACAATAAACAACTTTTAGACATGACATAGCAGAGAAAATTAAATAAGCAATAATTGATTCCAGTCGAATGAAAAAGGGGATCCTGATTGGCATACTGAGTAGCATGAAAGTCATGTGACCTCTCACTTGATCTTGGGAGTTGAACTTCATGAACTTCATGTTCATATATTCAATACAGCTGGCAAAGGAAACTGAGCAATGAGAAACACGGTTGCGTGGTTGAGGGGAGGGTGACAAGTGCATTGTAGGCTTATTCATTACCTTAATGCAAACACTTCTAAATTAACTGAAAAGCATACATTTGTTGATAAATTCAGTAAGTAGTAGAGATGTACAGATGTTTTAACAGGTATTGTAATATAAGCCTCTGCAATACTGAAATAATTGCAAAAGGTTGCAGTTTGCAAATGAACACATCACAGCAGAACGCATCAAACCATTTTTTTCTTGTATGCTCTGAGCATTATGACCCATCTCAAACACTGCAGATGAGGGTTTATGGTGTTTAAACAAATCACAGCCTTCACATGACTCAATATGCAGAAATAATTTTATGAACAGTATACAGGGCAGTCTTTAAACATATCACATCAAGGGGTTTAACAGTAATGTAGCACAAAGAATACCACAATTGTAATCACTATAATTAATATTCATAATAATTAATTAAAAATTGGCTGATGAGTGCAGTGACAAGGATGGTTCTGAAACTTAGATGAGTAGTGAAGGGCTCTCTGTCTCAGCCAATCAACCAACCAGCCAGTCAACCAAGCAGTCAATCAGCAAATCAGACAATCAGCAAATCAGACAATCAGCTAGTCAGTCTGAGCAAGGTGCCTCCTCTGCTCCACACACATCCTGCTGTCTGCATCAGCATTTCTTTTGTGTGTGTGTGTGTGTGTGTGTGAGTGTGTGTGTGTGTGTGTGTGAAAGGATCTTCAGTCAGCCCTGGTTCTCACCTTGTAAATTTGCATTAGTCAGCAGTGCTTTTTTAAATGTGTAACCAAATTCATAGAGGATATCTGAAAGTGGGAAGATTTTTGCTGTATCAACAATCTATTAACATAAAACCTGTATTCTAATAAATATTTTGAATTTGTCAGCTATATTCTTTTTTTCTTTCTCTCTCTCATGGACTATATAATCAATAATGTTTCAGGATGCTTAAGTCTTTGCATTCATTATGATGTTTTGTAGTAATTTGTAGCAAGAGGTACACAACATGGAAGATGAATTGCTCTTTATGACGGTATAGTGACTTCTATTATATAGAGCTGCAACACTGTAGATTATCTTATGTTCTATCTATATATCAAAGTCTGTATCTATTTCATCATTCCAAGGTTTGCTCTGTTCTCACTGGAGAAAATGCAGACATCAACGCTTCTTCGCAACAAGAGCATCCACATCAACTCAAATGTGGGCAAACTCCCACCCTCAAAGACAACAAAATGAATAAGCCTAATAAAACCCATTTCCTGTTTAGAGGATTGTGATAAAGACAATTAATGCAAGATTGTTGAATGATTTAGTCTGCTTTGTAGATCTTCTATGTAGCCCTGTTAAGTGCTATGCATCCCTTCTATATAACTCTTGAGTTGTAGCCCTACTATATAGCGTTGCTATGTAGCCCTGCTGTGTATCTCTGTTGGAGCCCTGTTATGCAGCCCTGCTATGTAGCCTTGCTGTATAGCCCTGCTAAGTAGCCTCACTGTATAGCCCTGCTATTTAGCCTCACTATATAGCTCTGCTCTATAGTTCTGCTATGTAGCCCTTTAATGTAGACCTGTTCATAGCGGTCCTATGTAAACATACTATGCTGTTTCTTAAAATCACATATGCATATACATAACTGCAGGTATGCATCATATAACATATCATATACATATATACACATAGGAGAGCCATAAACATAAAACACCTTCCATTCTTTCCTGTGCAAAAAAATATGCAATAATCCATGAGGTTGCATATAATTTAAATACAGAATTATAAATGCTTTAGGTTAGGATGCAAAGTGTAGTTGCAGCTGAAAGAGGTTAACAGATGATGTCCAGGATGATGAGTGTCACTGATGTGCTCTTCTGTGGCAACAGTGTGTGGCTAAAGACTCGATGGAGGAGAAACTGAAAATATTTTTTCTGCCATATGTATGATTTTTGGAGAGCGTTTCTTTGCTTCTAGATAGCATTACTAAGCCATACTATTATGCCTCTGGTGAGAACACTCCCAACCACACAATAGTACAATCATATCAAAGGCAGTTTCTTTATTCCTTTTTAAGGTGGAGGAGGAAATAGAGATGCTGTTGCACCTGTTTAATGATGGCAGTGGCATTTGTGTAACATGGACATGTGGACAAGGCGGAAGGCAGGATGCAAATGCAGAATGGACTTAGTGAAAAAGAAGCAAACAATAAAACCAAGAAAACAAAAAAAAGCCAAGAAAAACAAACCAGAAGGTGAAACATAACCAAACATAGCCACAAAGAGACAAAGTTAACGCAAAAACACAAACATGAGACAGAGTAGAAACAGACGTGTAACATTCTACAATAACCATCCAGGAAGCTAACAAAACACAGAGTTTAAGGAGAATAACAACTGAGAATCGGCTGTACACAGTCAAGGTGGGGCAACACATGATGATGATGAAAACAGAACCAGGAACTGAACCAAACAGAAACAAAGGCCATCAGAAGAACATCACCATCGGAACCACGAAACCAGGGGAGGGGAATTGTGGCAATTTGCAAAGCAGTGTAACAAGTTTGAAATGTGTATACCTAGGAACTTGTACTATTTCAAATGCTCCACTTTCATACCACTGATGAAAATAAGCTGCACTAGAGGCAATTTCTTCCTGAAACCCAGGATCAGTGCTTTTGTTTTAGTGCATTTTCAAAACAAAGTCATTCTCCTCTCCATATGCTATCAAGTTACTTTCCAGTTCTCAATGTGAAGGCTTAATTATTGTGGCTGAAATCCGGAGTAGTGGTGTCATCCACACATTTTATGACCAGGTTATTATTGTGAAGAGATTTATACTTATTTGTGTGGAATGAAAACAGTTTGAGGATCAGACAGCAACCATGAAGATTACCAGTGCTGATTGTTAATTGATCAGACTCTCAACTCTCACCACCTCAGATCTGTTAGTTAGTCCAAGATCAGTTACAGGTAGGAGGTCAGCTAGTTTCTTAACCAGTTTGGGGCGCCTAGCTGTATTGAAGGCTGAGCTGTATTACAGGAAAGGCACCTGCACATATGTATTCTCCTTGTCCAGGTTCTCAAGGCCAGAACAGAGAGTAGTCACTACTGCATTGTCGCCAGACCTGTTAGGGTGATAGGTGAACTTCAGAGGGTCAATGGACTGCTCAGTGATGTTATAAATGTGTTCAAGCTTTAGTTTTTCCATGCATGTCCTGGCTACCCCCATTAATGCTACTGGCCAGTAATCATTAAGGCAGGCCATTCTTGCTTTTTTGAGACAGGAATAATAGTGGAGTGTATCAAACAGCATGGAATGACCTCATGGGTGAGTGAGCTGTTGAATATATCTGTGCACATTCCTGCCAACTGTGAAGCACATGTTTTCAGTACTTTTGATAGAACACCATCTGGTCCTGCTGTCTTCTGAGGATTTACTTTCTGCAGAGCCTGATAAATGTCAAAAGATGCTACATGAAAGCTAGATTCATCAGGCCTACCTGGAGGTTTAGTGACTGTGTCACTACTCATAATGTCAAAATGTGCATAGAAAGAATCCATTCTGTCTGGGAGGGTGCTGTCCATGCCCATAATAGTAGATATGTTACATCTGGAGATGGTGACAATCTATATTCCCTGTCAAATGCTACAGTTATCATGGCACTGGTACTGGGCGTTAATTTTCCTTAAATATGACCTTTTAGACTTGGCATACCTAGCTGCTCTGTACTGCATCTTATCACCACCTTATTTTGGTCCTCTGATTTTGTTGCGGATATCAGTGGCTTTTGGTTTGGTAACCAAATATATAACTGTATAATGCTAGCTTTTGGTAAAACTCAAACTGTATAACTACACTCACAAATGGAGGTACATCAGTTGATATAAAAGCTTACAGTTTCAGTGTTCTCTATCTCTGGAGGCCACTTTAAACACGTCCGTCTCAGTAGTCGTGAAATTCAGCCACTACTGTGTGCAATATTTAAGTCTGCCTTAGAGTACAGAAGGCACATAATTCATCTTTCCTACTCTTCAAATGTGTGAGTCACTGAGAACAGAAGTCATTTTTCTTTTTGCTATTTTCAAATACCAGAAATGTTGCAAACATCTTCACTGACAAGCTTTTGGAGTATGCACTTTCTGAAGATAACTGGTAGGTGAGCTCCAAGGCAACATGTTAAACCAATGAAATACTATGTTATATTTGCTTTGACATGTATGTGACCCAGTCACATGCTAAAATAACATTGATCAATTCAAAGTAACTACCAGTTCACTCCAGGGGGATGAAAAATAGGTGTGTGCCTGGACAAGGACAGGGAGCTGAAAAATCTGTCTTAGGGGACATTCAGTCTTAAAACTAATAATATTATTAATAATATTAATAATAATATCTCTGGGTGTACCAGGATTCAGTGTATTGAGCTTGGGAAATCACTCCCTCTTCCTTATTTAGACAAAAAAGAGCCACACGGTCATACATCAGATATGCTTTGATGGGTCTTGCACATGAGACCTACAATGTTAAAAGCACAAACTTGAAAACATTCAGCTTAGTTAAGGTAGTGTCATGCTGTTGCCCCTGTGTGAGTATCATATAGCTGTTGGAGGCTGTCAGTCTTCAGGAGGCATCTAAAGCTCTGCTGTGTAGCACTGCTATACATCTCTGCTTTGAATCCCTGTATTGTAGCTTTGCTGTGTGGTCCTACTGTGTAGCTCTGCTATGTAGCCCCATGTAGCTTTGCTATATAGCTCTGCTGTGCAGCCTTGCTATGTAGTCGTACTGTGCATCTTTTCTATGTAGTTCTACTATGTAGCCCTGCTGGGCAACCCTGCTATGTAGCAATGCTTTCCTAGTCATGATGTGTAGCTCTGCTATATAACCCTGCTCTATAACCCTGCTGTGTATACTTGCTACATAGCCCTATTATGTAGCCATGCTATGTACCCCTGTTTAGCTCTGTTATGTAGCCCTTCTATGTAGCTCTGCTATGTAGCCCTGTTAACAGACCTTGCTATATAGCTCAGGTATATAACTTTGCTCGGTACTCTGCTGGGCAGCCTTTTTATAAAGCTTTACTTTTCTATGTAGTCCCACTATGTAACCCTGCTTTGTAGCCTTGCTATGTAGCTCAGCTCTGTACTCTGTAGTCTTGCATTGTAGCTCTGCTATGTAGCCTTGCTATATAGCATACCTATATAGCTACACCGTGTAGTCCGGTTACAGGACTGGTCTGTCTCTCTCTCTCTCTCTCTCTCTCTCTCTCTCTGTCTGTCTGTCTGTCTGTCTCACTCTGGGTCTGGATACTGTTCTGATTTCTTTGGACCAAGAAAAGGCTTTCAACAGGGTTGAACATGAACATATGTGGAAGGCTCTTGCAGCCTTTAGCTTCAGCCCTGGCTTCATAGCCAAGATTAGGGTCCTGTATTGTGATGCTGAAAGTATGCTGAAGGTTACTCCTTTCAGGTTTCAGAGGGGGATAAGGCAGGGCTGTACCCTATCTGGAATGTAATATGTTTTAGGTTTGGAACCCTTCTTACATAGGTTAAGGAGAGTTATATCTGGTTTTGCTTTATCACAATCTGATCTTAACTCACAAATTTTATTGTCTGCCTATGGTGATGATGTTATTGTGATACTTAAAATCCAAGCTGATGTTGATAAGATACCTAGGACAGTGGAACAGTATGGTAAAATTTCCTTAGCTAAAGTGAACTGGAACAAAAGTGAGGCCTTGCTGGTTGGACACTGGCCAGATGGGACACCATGTTTACCACAGGGGTTGAATTGGGTGAGGTATGGGATAAATATTTGGGAGTTCTTCTGGGAGACAGACAAACCGAAAAGAAAAAAACTTAGAGAAAGTTAAAGGTTGACTTGACAGATGGAACTGGATATGGCCTCAGCTGTCACATAAAGGACGGGTTCTGATTTGTGACAACTTGATGGCCTCTTCTTTGTGCCATAGGTTAGAGTGATTAGACCCTCCTCCAGGCGGTGCTTTTGGCCTTTTTTTTGGACAAGCTAATTTGAATCCCTCAGCATTTGTTGTTCCTATCTAAAGAAGATGGTGGACAGGGGCTTGTACACCTTGCCAGCAGGGTTGCAACCTTCGTCTTCAGTTTTTGCAGACTTCTCACTGGGTCAGCAAACCTGGTGTGGAGACCTTTGGCCTATGTGGTGCTTCGTAGAAATGGGGACTGGTACTTGGACCTATCTTTGTTCCGAATGGACACGAAAAGATTGCACTTATAATAGCTGCCTTTTTAAAAGACTTTTTAAAGTTCTTAATTTGTTCAAGATTGAGCAGTGGGAAAGTACAGCTTCTAAGTGTTGGTTCCTGAAAGAACCTTTGTTTGGAGAAGCTTGTCTGGACATTACTAGTGGGCTGGCCACTTCAGTGGATAGAATTCTGTGCAGCACTGGACTTTAGACTCTTGGGGATTTGATAACCCTAGTAGGTCCTGAGCTGGTTAATGTGGACAGAGTAGCTGCCCGCTTGAATGTGAAGTATTTGGATTCCGTCTCACAACTTTTAGGTAAATTGAGATTTGCATTAACAGAGGAGGAGCATGATCTGTTCAAATCTAATCCTATTTACAGCAGTACTAGTGTTGGTGGTGGCAACAACGTATTCCCCATGTTGTCACTATCACCTAACCTAGGGGATTGTGAGAGCCATTTGTTGCAGCTATCAGGTTTTGAGAACATGGCTTTGGAGGATGTGTCTGGGAAGATCCTCTATAGAGCAAGTTAAAGTATTAAATAAATAAAAACTAAATGGCAGGATCAATAGCCCTTGGCCCAAAAAACTGGCTCTGGGGGAAGGGTTCAATCCAGCCTGGAGAGCGCTCTATAAACCACTTTTAACGAGGCCTTACGGTGAATTACAGTGAAGAATTTTAGTGGTGGTTAATGCTTTTGTTTCAATTTTAAACTCAGCTGTGAGTCCAGAGTGTTCGTACTGTGGCATGAGGGAAACATGTGGCATGCCGTTTTTCACCGTTTTATGTAATGTTCTAGGTTGACATCTTTGTTTAGTGTAACGCGTGTCAGCCCGAATGCCGCAGGGCGCGAGGCAGGACACACAGACTTCCTCGACAGGGACGAACATTTAATAACATAAACGACAGCAGCACTCACATGTATTACAAACGATAAACATGAACAAGAAACGATTGACGTTAAACAAACACGATACACAAGGCTACATCTAACATAAACACGTTACATTCAGACATTACATCCACAATGACCAACGACGCCGCACACCCTGACGTGAGTTTAAATACACACAGACAAAACGAGGTGCAGGTGTGTGCAGGTGTGGTTACAAACAAAAGTCCTCCTACTGCACGTGGCTGGCCAAACCACATAACTCGCGGGAGGCGAGCGTTCCGTGACATTTAGCCTCTTAATCGTTATTTTTGATCAGTTTAGTGTTGTTTTTACATCAGTTGTGGGTATAATTACACTTTTGAATTCCATTTTATGGAATGTCAACTTTTGAATTCCATTTTAGGGCAATCTAAGATGGCAGTGTGGATCAGTAGGAAGTGTTTGACTGAGGGTCAGCCTGACAGCAGTGTTGTAAATATGTTTCAAATATTGGTGGAGAGTCATATAGTGTTAGATTTCTTATTCTGCTATGAATGACCTGAATACCTTTGAAAATATTTGGGGTTACAATGATATTTTGTGCTCTGTGAAAGATGAGGAAGTGACTTTTGCTGATTTTTGAGTTAAATTTTCTTTTCCCTTTTTTGAAATTGTAAGGTGTGTTTGAATGTTTTGTGTTTGTATATCATAATTGATTCATACATTTTATCATGAAATCTCAAAAATCTCTCTCTCTCTCTCTCTCTCTCTCTCTCTCTCTCTCTCTATATATATATATATATATATATATATATATATATATATATATATATAAATATATATATATGTTCTTCCATCTTTTGCCATTGCAGAGTAATGAGATGCTGGAGCTGCAGAGGAGTAGGTTGAAGGAGGAGGTGCGGGAGTATAAGTTCAGGGAGACACGACTACTGCAGGACTACACTGAGTTGGAGGAGGAGAACATCACCCTACAGAAACTGGTCTCCACGCTCAAACAGAACCAGGTGAACAGACACCCACATACACAAACACAAGCATACACAAACATTACTTCTGGATCTGCTTCCATCTCTTTTAAATTTTTGTATATAATGTTTTGGCAGGGGAGCAGCAGATTGAATTTCATTGTACTTGTACAAAAATCAGTATTCATATTAATAGATGCATACACACACAATCCTGGTGTCTTTCTTTCTTTTTCTGTCCAAAGGTTGAGTATGAGGGTCTTAAACATGAAATCAAAGTATTGGAGGAGGAGACAGTACTACTGAACAGTCAATTGGAGGACGCGCTGCGTTTGAAAGACATCGCTGAGGGCCAATTAGAGGAGGCCCTGGACTCTCTGAAGAGTGAGAGGGAGCAGAAGAACATCTTGAGGAAGGAGCTGGCCCAGCACCTCAGCCTGAGTGACAGTGTGTATGGGGCCACCACCCACTTAGCCATCTCCGCTGTGGAGGGATTTAGGCTTGTGGAGGAGGCTGCCACTAACAGTACCTCCATCTCTACCCCTAGCCCCAAAAATGAGGACAGTAACAGGGGTAATGGGTGTAATGGCCTTGGGCCAAAGGTAACCGGTGACTTTCACCGGCCCACTGGGCGGATGGGAGAAGTGCTGCACCCTGTATCTGATCTGTTCAGCGAACTCAACCTGTCTGAGATCCAGAAACTGAAACAGCAACTCTTACAGGTCAGTTACAAGTAAAAAGATCCCAATTCCTGCAATTCCTACACTTTCCTGATTATTTTTTCTTCTTTTTCCTGATCATTGTGAAACCAAACATAATAAAAAGAGTCACTTGCTTATTTAGGATTTTTTTTTTTTATTGCCTTTTAATGCCTTAATCCACTTAGTGCTACCATCTTTTCATCAAATTAGTTCAAGACAAATCAATAGATTAAATACAGAGAGAAAATTTACTATTTATACATAAAGTGTATTTTCAGGCAGTTACTGGCAGCAGCTGACTGATGAGCTTTTCAGTAGAAAAAGGCCTGCTTCTAATTGCAGCTCCACTAGTCTTACAGAGTCAGATGTGATCTTGTATTAACAACACATCCGGAGACACACTGAGGAAATATTGCGAGCAGATTGTAGCGTTATTCTACTACAGACAAGGTTACACCCACAGGATTTCCCTATGAATTCTTCCTATGACTTATTCTAATTATTATTGCACTCTCACTAACTTGTGTACATTAGCAAGTAGATTTATTAAAACTTTGCAATTAGTATTAAAACATTGTCAGTGTTATTAAAACAATGTCCATATTATGTTTTTGAAATTGCTGTTTCTGGACAATTCGTTCTGTGAGAGGTGTGTTTAAAACACAAAATCAGCTGACACCACTTCAAATATTTATTTTTTTGTCTTTCATACTGTTCCATTCACTGTCTCTGCATTAAATTTCACCTTAACAAGGCACTGAATTGGTGAAATTTCAAACTCAGTTCACTGCCACTCTAATAGGTCCATATTCCCATCCACATTTAAGATATTAAACTCCCTGACAGCTTACTTCTCGTCTGAACTCTGTTACGAGATCTTGTCTGACTACTACTCGACCACTTAGGCTTATCTGATCTCAGCAGCCCTGGCCCATTATTCAGCAAGTGTCTGATATGATTCAGCCTGCCTTTGCTATGGAGAGGCATATTACTAGGAGAAAAAAAACCAAAAAAAACGCTTTCTACCAGTATTCATGACTTCCAGGAAGTAGCGATAAAATAACACTGCAGTATAATTTTAAAGATATATACTCAATCCAAAAGTCATTTTAGAACTGTTGACTGATGTCATCTTGAGTGTGACTCAGCATACTGGTGTCCTCTGGAGTATGATTCAGCATAGTGATGCATAGTTTGAATCATAGCAGTATATCTGTGTGTGCTTCTCTTATACATATACCTTTAGAACTTTCGATTATAGCAACAAGTTACAATTCAACAACCCATATTTCTAGTTTCCAGCAGTTTGTTTAGAGTACTATCTGTGTTCACTTTTGTGAAGGAAATCTGTTTGTCAGTGAAGACCTTGTTAAAATAATTAATGTTATTATCATATGCGGTTTCACAATTTTGGTGGACAGCAGAGCCGTGTGTGTGTGTTTGTTCAGTGAGAGACAGGAATAGAAACTGCTAGTGACAATGCAGACACATAGAGTAGCTGTACTGCAGGGGAGCAGCAGGTTGCATCTGGGCACTGCAGTCTGCAGAGTACAGAGGCTGGGGTGTGATCAACACACATGAAGAAGATTTGTTTACAGTATCCATTATTAAAATTACAGTAAATGTTTTGAAAGGTTAATCTATTATTAGACTAGAATAAAATATATAAACTATAATAAATATTGACATTCCAAATAGTTAAGAACCATCAAATCCAGTAAATTTGTAAAATATTATGTTATGTTCTATGGCTTTTATATGGTTTATATGTTAATCTAGTCATGTATTAAATATTAATAGTAGACAGACCCTTCACACATACACATGCCCTGATGATCTCGTAACCTGCCTGGAAGGTGTTAATAACCAATAGAAATCTCTCTTTTCAGGACTTTATTTAATGCTAATTTGTTTTTTGGGGTTTTTTTTTTTTTTGTTGTTGTTGTTCTGGGTCTCCTCCAATGAGGGATTGATAGAGTTAGCATCACATCTCGAACTCAACACTATCTAAATATGGGAGAAGCCTGATTAATACAATTGCTGATCAAAAAGCTGTTAAGCAGCACTTGAGTTCAATTACAGAAGTCACAGTCTGTGAATTATGGTGTCAGAAAGCTGAGGACATATTTCACTATGATCATGTTCGCTATGTTTATACATTGTTTGGTCTATGATTTATATCAAGTAAAATTGTGTTACATATACGTTTGTCATCTAATATGAGCAGTCTATATCTGTTTTAGCTTTCAGCAATATTTAGTGTTGTTACACCACAAAGGAACTCTGTTTCTGAAGTTACTCAGTAATTTCCATTATGAAATGTAGCCTGAAGAGCTCTTTTTATCTTACCTGCTATATATTCTCCCAACCACTAGGTGGAGCAAGAAAAAGCAGCCTTACTGACCAACCTGCAGGAGTCCCAGACACAGCTCCAGCACACGCAGGGAGCCCTGACTGAGCAGCACAGTCACGTCAACCGCCTCACGGAGCGCGTCAATACTATGAAGCGTCTCTGTAGCGACAAGGAGTTGGATGCCAAAGAAACAGAGAAAGGGGACACTTCAAATGGCTGCCGAGAGTACGAGATAGGTATAAACGGCTTTGAGATACTGGAGTGTAAGTATAAGGTAGCCGTAACAGAAGTCATTGACCTGAAAGCTGAGCTGAAGGCTCTGAAGGAGAAGTATAACCAGTGTGTGGAGAGTCAGTCAGAGGACTGCAGTCGCAGTGAGGGGAAGCTGCAGCTGCTTGACGAACAAGTGGCATCTCTGGAGAAGGAGGGCCAGGAGAACCGGGAGCAAATCAGCAGCTTGGAGGCAGAGTTAAAGAGCGCCTTGGCCATTGCCTATGAGAGCCAGGGCATGCTGAACACTGCTCAGGATGAGCTAGTTACTTTCAGTGAAGAACTGGCCCAGCTGTATCACCACGTCTGCTTATGCAACAACGAGACACCCAACCGCGTCATGCTGGACTATTACCGCCAGAGTCGTGTCACGCGCAGTGGCAGTCTGAAGGGCAGCGATGACCCACGAGCATTGCTGTCACCCCGCCTTGCCCGCCGCCTTGCAGCTGCTAGCTCCTCCGACTCCTCTAGGGCTCCCCATGACTCGGCCTTAAAGGAGCCCCTGGGGGATGGTGGAAGAGGGGATTCACCCAGCCAGCAGAGCCCCAACAGAACCCCGTTTGGTTCCCCAGTGAACAACACCTCAACTTCATCTGCCCCAGAAGCAAGTGGGGACCTTCGCAAGGAGCCCATGAACATCTACAACCTGAACGCCATCATCCGAGACCAGATCAAGCACCTGCAGAAGGCTGTGGACCGCTCTCTGCAGCTATCGAGGCAGAGGGCTGCTGCTCGGGAACTGGCGCCCATCTTCGACAAGGACAAAGAGGCCTGTATGGAAGAGATCCTCAAGCTCAAGGCCCTTCTCAGCACCAAGAGAGAGCAAATCGCCACTCTGCGCCTTGTCCTTAAAGCCAACAAACAGGTAGAAACAGCAACTGTCCACTCACTGTGTTTTCAAGGAACTAGTGCAAATATATACAGACTCTCATAAGACAGCTGAAAGGGTCTTAGGGAAGTATTGAGATAATATGATACTCATAAACATTCACGTGATTGACCTCTATTTATAACTAAAAACATAGTCATGGTAAGCCTCTACATAATCCTGGGTGATATTTTTTTCCTGGTTTCTCCCCAGACTGCAGAGGTGGCGCTGGCCAACCTGAAGAGCAAGTACGAGAATGAAAAGTCAATGGTGACTGAGACGATGATGAAGCTAAGGAACGAGCTGAAGGCACTGAAGGAGGATGCAGCCACCTTCTCTTCCCTCAGGGCTATGTTCGCCACCAGGTTCTCTCAGATTAGATTATATCCAGATTAGAATTGCTCTCCAAAGCAGATTTGATTTGTCCAAAATCAAGTTGTAGTATTATGTGCTCCCCAGTCACACCGGCCTTCTTATGCAAACCACGTATGTTTATTAATTTTTAATAAACACATTGTGATGCTGGCAGAGAGGTAGAGAGATGCCAAAGCGAGTTATGGAGAGTCTTTATTCTCCATTCAGTCAGAAACAAAAGTACAGTGTCAAGATGGCAACAAAAAAAAAAGGCACTGATGTAAACACTGTGTGGCTAACTAACAGTAAAAGTAGAGCTGAAACAGCAGGCCTCAGGTGTAACGTTATATATATATATATATATATAGCCTAATGTTAGAGATTATATCTATTAATGAAAAAGGATTAGTTAATGTAATGTAATGTAATAATCATGTTATCTATCTAATATTAATGTAATATTACTTACCTAATATTAGTTTTATTTACCTAATATTAATGTAAAATGATTACTGTTACACTTAATATTAATGTGAAATGATTACTGTAAAACTTAATGTTAATGTAAAATCATTAGTGTTATCTAATATTAATGTGAAAGCATCTGTCACCTACCTAGTATTAATGTTGTCTGCCTAATATTAATGTAAAGTCATTAGTGTACACCTAATCATTTAATTTGTTAGAAGGACCCGGTAATGTCCCCCAAAAGCAATACATTTTTTGGCATGGATGATTATTTGACTGTTGTCTCTTCCTGTCTGCAGGTGTGATGAGTATGTTACTCAACTGGACGAGATGCAGCGGCAGCTGGCGGCAGCTGAGGATGAGAAGAAGACACTGAACTCTCTACTGCGCATGGCTATTCAGCAGAAGCTGGCCCTCACCCAGCGCCTAGAAGACCTGGAGTTCGACCATGAGCAGTCCCACCGTGGCCGAGGGGGAAAGGTGGCCAAGACAAAGAGCAGCCCTCCCAAAGTAAGTGTCCAAACTACACCCACTGCACCCGTTAATCCCCCCGAACTGCTGTGCACGCCACCTTTCCTCCTCCACAACCGTACGACCAGCACTGCCCGCAGCCCAGCATCCTTGGCCGTCACACCCCTGGCATCTTCCTGGACTTCTTCAGCTCATCCATTATTTGTGGGCGAGTCCCAGTGGAAAATGTGTCCCCAGACATTAGCTTTAAACCCAAAGGCACTGTGTGTCGAGTTTTGTCATAATGCTCACAGCCGAGACTCTATTAACAACACCCCAAGTTCACCTGGTGGTCGTTCACCAGTATCTGTGTATACATCTCTTTATCGGTCACCTCTTGTGAGTACTCAACAACCATCAGCACACTCAGTGAGATTTCGGACATGCTATGCGATGGCTGAGTCTACAACTCCACATCCGCAACAGTAAGCGCTTTCCCAATCTCTTATGCCTGAGACTGAGTACATAATGCACTGGAGGACAGACTGGTTTCCACCAAGTTTATCTGACTGTATTCTGCCTGTGAAGCCATACTCAGGGATGCACTCACAAAGACTTGAGCAACATTGCTGATCTGTTTTTTGAGTCTGCACTTTGTCTTTCAGTTGGACGTCAGTATGTATTATAAGTGAATTTGTTTCCGCTATTGATTTAAAATTGGCATTCAGATCATGCTGAAAGTTCATTATGAAATTATGCAAATAAAAAAATTAAAAGGAACTATTTTCATGAGGCTTGTTTTGTTTCTGAAAGAAATAAAATTTATGTTTTGATAATGCGTTGCCAGTAGTTTCATAATTTGTTTGATCAGCTTAAATGCTGATGAAATCATTATTTCTTATGTATACTTATCTCAAATGTCTGAAAGTACAAAATTATTAGGCAAAGTGCAACACAAACAAGAACATTGGTGGCGTACTGTTGTTAGCTTGAATTAGTACAGCGACCAAACTGTGTAATGCTGATGCCCCTTCCGGCCACAATCACAATCAATGCTCAGGCTTAATCCAACACAAGTTCCATTAGCTGCTTTGCTTTATGCCATTTGGCTTTTCCCAGAGCACTTTCTATAACATATGAAATGCACCTGTGTTCATCAACAATTACCACATCTCAATGCCCACACTTGACATCAAAATGTGCAAGTTACAGTTTTTAAGCCTTAAGTTTAAACACATACATCTCTGAAGATTTCCAAGGTATTGCATATCATTCTGATTACAGACAGAGAGATCTGTGCTGCTTATTGGTGGAGCATATGGGAATGCAGCAAGTGCAGTGTGCAAACTCAGGGATGCACTGGCTTTATGTTGTAGGCTAGAAGACTGTGAAATATGGATACCTCTCATATTGGATACCTCATTTATCATGAAGTATAAGGTACCTCAGACCAAAAAGCATTTGAGGAGAGTTCTGGTCAGTGATATCCCTCGGAAGTTCTGGATTAACTCTGAATTAACCTTTTAAAATCTGAACAGCTATGACTTCAGACAGATTGTGCAGAGAGGGAAACTGAGGGGGTGTTTGTGGCAGTAGTGTGGCCAGGGTTCTCTGTGCATTACCAAGTGTGTTTCTGGAGGGTGCACTTGATTAACTTACTCTTTAGGCATGTTTGAAACTAGTCTGTTCTTCAAATGACATATTATTATATTTTACTTGGCCAGGTGAGGGTGCTGCTGTATTATGTGTTTGGCTTGTGTGAATAATGGGCCCTATTGTGTTCTAGTTTGTGTGGAAACCAGTCTGATACACTCCTGGTTGCCAAGTTCTATTTTCACATTAGGATCACATCTACCAGTAAAGTACACAAATGTAGATGGTTACCTCAGACATGTTAAAGGTGATATACATACTTTGCACAAGTTAACACAGTTCCCTGGTGTAACGTTGCCTGAGGTGCCGCAGGGCGTGGAGCAGGATGCACAGACTCTCTCGATGTGTGAAACATTTAATGACATATAACATAAAAGACTATGGTGGCACTCACACAACATTAACAATATAGACACACTTAACACTAACGATTAAGACTTTAACATTAACACAGGCTAGACAAACATGGATCTTAACATTACACTTGAGACGCTAACAAACAAACAATAACCAACGGTGAGGCACGCGCTGATGGGGGTTTAAATAGATAGAGACACACTAATACTTAACCCCGTACAGGTGCGTGCCTTCACGGGGGTGTGGCTACAAACATGAGTGAAACCCCCCCCCCCCCCCCACGTGACTTGTGGGGGCGGGGGGGTTCCAGTTTGCTCTGGTCTCAGGTGTCAGGTCTCATTCTAGTTACAACACACACACACACACACACACACTAACATACATACCTACATACTGCAAAGCTTGACCATTTGCAAAATTACAGATGGACATTTCAATAAATTTATGGCATTTAGCTGACACTTTTATCCAAAACAACTTACAATTATGACTGAACACATATTGAGAAATTAAGGGCCTTGCTCGGGGGCCCAACAGCAGCAACTTGGTGGTGGTGGGGCTTGAACCAGTAATCGTTCGATTACAATTCAAGTACCTTAACCACTGAGCTTAAGCCTAAGATGCTAATGTTGCTAAACCCTGATTACATGAGTGGAACACAACCGTAACTTTTACTGCAGCCCCGCTACATGTGGCAGAGGGGTGGCACAGGGACAGGAACAGAGTGGGGACAGGGGACAGGGTGAAATGGCCTCAGTGATTCATGGCAAGTCATAAACTTGTGAATCTATAGAATCAGCAGCAAGTAACAATCTGGAGAGATTACATCCATTCATTCATTTTACTCTCATTTTATTAACATGTTGATAAGATAAAGATCATCTTACAAGCATTCAACTAACAAACTAATAGCATTAACGTTATTGTGGATCCACATCCACATGTGGATCTACATCCATTTAGTTTTTTTTTTTACTTTCCCTTGTCTGCGGTTTTGACCTCTTTTAGAAAACTTTTCATTGCCATACAGGTTTTTGCAGACTGTACCTGGGATGTTGCCATCACAAATACTTTCATCCACTCAGCACCTCTATCCTCTGACACTGGGGTTTCATGTAGCAATGGTCTTTCCACATAATGCTAGCAGGTCCAGCACTTGGGAGAAAAGAATTACGCACCTTTGCAAAGGTAGCTAGTTCTCAAGCCATGGATGGAGATACTTGGATGGGGGGAAGTATAATTCACCTGAGCCACTGTCTGAGGTAGGAAGAGGAGCCAAATCTGAACAGCTTGTTTTAACCCATGTTTTCTTAGTTAGTGAGCCCACAAAAAAAAAAAAAAAAAACTGACTGGGTTTTTTTCATTCATGTGCACAAGGACTGAAACGTGGTTTTTCATAATTTGATCCCTTTAAACCATAGAGCAGTCACTATGTAATGGCAAGTTCATGCTGCTCTCAGACTTGTTTAAACATGCTTCTCCATAAGCAGCTAAATCATGTATTACCACCTTGAGAATTCTGGGAAGGAAGAATATCAACATTAAGAAAACAAACACTCAATGTCTCATCTCTTCACCTCACTATGACCCATTTACTGTACCTGCTCGCTCGACCCACTTACTGAACCAGCTAAAGGCTGGTTTATCTACTTCTGTGAAAACCTGCGTCTGTGTTTCTGTGAACATGTGCAAATGGGCAGGTGTCATACACAGACGTTCACATAGATGTCAGCCAAATACTCTAACGTAATGTGAATGCGTGCATAAGTGGAAAGAATCCAAAGCAGAATGTATGCGATGAAGTATGTATGCGATGAGCGATGAAGAAGAAAGTCTCACGCTCTGTACTACCTTCACCCAAGGTTTGTCCTATCTCTGTCCAAGAATTGATGCTGATTTAATTATTCTTGTAATATTTTGAGGACAGGTCGGATAAATGTGTGCAACGCTGTACCTCTTCTGAGACCCAATCCTCAAAGTGTTCCTCTAAGTCATCCTCTTAGGAGACAAGACAAAAAAAAAAAAAAAAAAGCAGCCAGACACAGAAGGATAGTGAGCGTAGTTCAGTCCTGGGTCCTGTTTTCCAAAGTTCAATTAGTGCAACAGAATTTTGATGATACTTTAAAAGTATATTCTTATTGTAATGTTTATTAAAATTTTTCTTGACTCTTGATTTATTCTTGAATATTATGCATTGACTATATAGGTTATTTTTTACTGTTTGGTGTACTATCCCCACTAACCATGTCCAGCTTTGTTGTGTTTCTTTGTTTTGTGCTTCTGTTTACCCTTATGTACCTTCACTACCATCAATGATTTATTTTTTATGTGGGCTACTTAACACAGAATATATTGTCATTAATGTTGAGGAATGTAGCTTTTCAACAACTGAGATTCAGACCTGAATCTCTGATCTTTCAGCTCTTTCTGATCTGCTAAACCCAAAACTCCACATCTTCTGGCTCACTGTTCCTCTCTGTTATTCATCCTCCAGTTTTATTTGAGTTGTACCCATCATTCAGATTCTAATAATCCACAGTACGGCACAAACATTCGCTGACTGTGTGATTGTGGGTTTAAGAAACCAAATTTTGCACTTGTTCATGTGCTCTGTCGGTGAAAGTTTTTCTCTTACAAATCCATGAGTTTCTCCATTTTCTGTCAGATCAGGCATTCCTAGTGTGTATGCCCTAGTGTGCATGTGTGTGTTACTAACTCTGACTGTCACCCCTCTGTATATCTTGTCTAATTTATCAGTCTCTTGTAGATTGTCAGCAGTCTGCTGCATCAGTACCGCCACTCTCCCCACAAGTGAAACGTGGGAAAGCATCTCCAGTTCGCAGGTAATCTTCCCTACAGAAGAACTTTCTCTCTCTTAGCTAACTCACTCTTAACTAACTCACTTAGCCAACTCTCTTAACTAACTCACCTTGGCAAGCAGTACAGTACATACTGCAGACAATTGCCCACAGCCCACATGCAAACAAGACTGTTTTTAACCCCGCCTGCTCCCAAAGTCATTTCCTTCAGCGCTGATAGGTGCTTTCTTCTGGGTCATTAAATGTATTTTTGGTTTGTCATGGATCAAGAGTATTAATGCAGCCTAAGAGCCTTGTTTAATAAACAACAGCTTCAGAGTACTAACAAAACTAACTTGTCTTGTGGTTGATATATCACTGATTTTGGACATTTTTCTTCTAAACTAATTTTACCGGGTAAGTAAATTGGAGGATTCACTTCTACAATAAATCTTTCTTGCTTTCCCTTCCAATATTGCAGTCCAAACACTGTGATCACTCTTCGAGAGGACCAGCTACCAGAGCTCAGCTCCAGGCTCTCCTGTGACCCTTTCAACTGTTTGGCACATCAATCTCATCTTCAAAGCCATTAGCCCCTCCCTACAGTCTCATCTACCCAGGCATTAGCCCCACCCGCCAAAGGCCTCTCTCCTCCTATCACTCCTTTTTGTCCATCATACTTTGACAAGAATAAAAAAAAACCAGGGGACAAAGCTTTCAAAGAAACACCCATCCAATCAGGTGCTCCTCTTTCTGTGACCTCAGAAGGACCCTCCCTCTTTTAAACTCACACTGGAGGGCCTGAACTAGGATGCACTTTTTTATTCTCCTTGAAAAAAAAAAAAAAAAATCTCTCAATGAAAAGTGTTATATAAATATTATTGACTATGGCCTATTTAACAATTTATTTATCAGTCTAGTTATTTGTTTATTGTTTTCTATTTACTTGAAAATTCTTGCACAAAAGCTTTGCTTGTTTGGTTTTATTTTTCTTTTGAAACACGTGCAGCTTTGCTGTGGATGTTAAATTTGCCTTTTTAAGAACTTCATCTCAATAATTAAAATATTGTTTGATTAAGTGCTTTAATTTGATTTGCCTGAGATTTCATGTGATTTTAATTTCTAAAATTTGCATTGAGACTGGATTGTAGCAAAGGAGGAGTGTGTTCCAGAAAGTGTTCAGAGTGTGTCCTAACTGGCCATTTAATGGTCATGTAATGTCCATGCAACGGTCAGGTAATGATCATGTAATGGTCGTAAATTATGCATAAGAAACTGGTTTGACTTTTAGACAATGAGCCAAACAAAAAGCTCCAAGTAATTCCAGAGTGTAATAAATGTAGTTTTCAGCATGTATGGACACAACCCTATATATTTTACTCTGCAGTGCTTGAGTGACAATTAATTTTGACTTAATTATGAATCTTCCCAAGGTGGTGTTTCCATTACGGTGTTAATATTGTCAAATTTAATTCAATCTGTTGTGGCTATTTACAGATTGTTTTTATTTTAATTTTGCAACACATCCTTTAAAAAGTTTATATTTTATACATGTTCTCTTTTCACTGCTGAAATAGTGGATTTGTGGGTGTGGAGTTTGACTGCTACTATAACACTGAAATAGATGATGGGCTGATTAAGATGGTGAGCCAGAGCAGGCCCTGATGGCCCTGTGCTGGATTACTGGGACACAAAGACTGCTTTTACATCTGCAAGTCCTGATGGCACCCCAAAAGGCTAGTGCAGACTTTCAAAGCTTTTGCATCATGTTCACACCAAAAAGGTTACGATGTTATTATGGGCGTCCTGAACTCCCCAGTCTGTCTGTCTTGTGCTCACTCTCCTCTATATACCCTCATGACATAAGCACAAACATAATCTGTGTACTACAATAATAGTCTGTTCATTTGGCCGTGTTGCATTGTTAAACATACCAGCAGAACTATTTTCAATACTCCCTTACAAAATGCTAATAATAGTAATAAATGGCCCCACAGTTAGTCAACTGTTAAACTTTTGATTGACTGCCACTTCCTCAGTTCATAAGTAGCTGTTGATGAAGTGGAATAATATTGAATTTTCTAATGCTCTACTGACACTCAAAAAAGAGGTTATAGGATCAATGGCCCTATTCACATGTCTTCCTAATGTGTAAGGTATCACATCTCTTAGTTTACATGGAAGGTTGTTAATCATTCTCTATAAGATGATTGGCTTCAACTTGAAATATTGTGGTTGGTTGATTTACATCTGAAGGTAACTCAAGTGATATGCACTAAACAGGACAATCAGCCTTCTTGTTTCTGGTGAAAACATAGCTGTGACAGCAGGACATTTTTTTTTTATTTTGTGTGTGTATGAGTTCAATTGTTATGACTTATCTCTGTTCATGGAATAAAATACGATATTAAGATTCAAATCTGGCTGTTGTCAATGGTGAGCCGACAGCCTGTGTGAGAAGTGCTTTAGTAAATGCTTGCACTATTCAGAGGAGAAGCCCCTACATATGAGATCTAAAGGAACATGTTAAAGGCAAAAAAAAGGCCAGCCTGGCTCAACCCTAGTAAAGTGTGAACTACTGCAGAAAATGTTGCAGTGGATTATTTTATACAGTGCAGTATTAAATAGAGTAACAATGGAGTTGCAGTGGAGCTGCAATCACAGTGCAACTTTCACAGTGACCTGGGTGATGAAGGAAGCTTCTTATGTTAAATTACACTGTGTTTATTGTTCCAATAAGATATCCTTCAGACTTCGCCTATGACGTCCGTTATAGTCTACTTGACAAACCCTGAGTTTGCATTTCCGTATCACCCCAATGTGAATCGAATATGCAAATATTATTATACATTGTTAAGGGAAACCATTTGTACTGTTTTCTGGCTGCGCCCTAACAAAAAGAAACGGGATATTTGTACCGCACTGCTGCGTCAGAAACAGGTAAGTAGCCCAGAGTGTATTACAGGGTGGTACGTTGAGCAGTCAAGGTGATCGCTGCGATAATCGGAAAACGTCTGACAGCTCTGGGAAATGGCTGAAGCGTCGAACTTTCTTTACCAACGTGAAAGTGCAGGATTAACGAACCAAGTGTAAGTAAAGTCTGTTTTGCACAACGCAAACATTGAAGTTGCTTCAAGAAATCTCCCGATTGTCTTATTTATGTATGCAGTCAGTTTCTTTCTTCTTTTTTTTTTTTTACAGCAGTGAACAGCTTTTTTCAATGCTGGATATATCGAAACAAGACATGGGCGACTTTAGGCGGGCTGCCTTCAGGAGGAAAGCGAAGACTTGCGGAGGATCCGATGAGCACCATGAAGAATGTACAGGTGATAAAGGTGAGTTTGGTAGGTTCGGTAGTTCCTGGACCGGGCAGGTGGCATCCAGGTTGTAGGTTTAGGGTTACGTGTCATTTTGAATGCTTGAATATTAACATTAACAATACAGAAATTCAGAGTTTTGTGGTTCGATGATTTCACGCTTTTTACCGTTGGCGAGCCACAAACATTTTCTACTTCTAAATCTATGCTTGTTCTAAATCCAGATATGTCAGAGTTTGACTTCGACTTTACAAGACACTTGGCCTGATTATCTACATCCTTGTGAATTGTGAAAGCATGGAACATTGACAGGGATTTTCAGTTGATTTCCATAACACGGACTAAAGGAATGGGGTTTTTTTGTACATGCAACTGTGGAGACAAGTCCCGACTGGTCATGTTTTAGTAAAGCCGCTAATTCCTGCCGCTAAACTGTTTGCACATTTCCGTAGCCTTAATGTAGTATTTGTTTATTTACTATTTAGTAGTGGGCTAGATCAGTTTGTTAATAAAGCGTAATAATTTGACAAACACGCACACTGCTGCTCTAACCTCCTACAACACTGAAATCTGCATGGCATTTAAGGCTAGCATGTGTAAACACGGGACTTGAGGGAGGACTGAGATGTTCCCGTGATGCGTGAGAAAGATTCCACTGTGAATGTGGAAACTGAACTGGTATTTTTGCCTACTCATTTTACAAACATAGGGGATAATGTTTAATGATTTCAGCCATTTGCTTTATTGACATTCCAAGGTTACGGGGCAGAGAAAACTCATGATTCGCTGCCTGTAATGTCAAAGATTGAAAATGTTTTTTTTTGTTTGTTTGGTTTGTGTGTGTGTGTGTGTGTGTGTGTGTGTGTGTGTGTGTGTGTGTGTGTGTGTGTGTGTGTGTGTGTGTGTGTGCGACTGCTTTTGAATGTTGAAGCTAAAATTTTGTCAAGCTTGTGACTCCAAGGATAGTGTGCTGCTTCATGTGCTGTTACTGTGCTTTAAAGTGTGTTCGTCTGGGTAAGAGTTTGTGTGTTGACATTGTTGTATATTGTTCTTCATTCTCCCACTAAAGCACCCTCAAACTCACCTGAAAAAAATGTATTGCTTTACTCTTTTTAAAATCACTACTATAAAATCTCTATCATATAGTACTATATCATGATTTTCCAAAGACGCCTCCCTCTTGTAGCATTAGCCTTTCCAAGCTCTGTCCCATTAAGCCTGACTACAACTTTAGAATTTCCAAATCTAAACCTTTGTCAACTTGACCCTGCTGCCGCCTCACTATTAAAACTCTGCAGTCTCCCTGTTATTTTGACTCCTATCTCACATTAACCTTTAACTTACATCTAGTCATGACACCTTGTGCTTTGAAAATAGCTAATGTCACCCAGTCAAGAAACCAGGCCTTGACAGTTCAGTTCTGGAAATTTTAGACCCATTTCTAACCTGTCCTTTGTGTCTGAGGTTCTTGAGAGCGTTGTTGCCACCCAGCCGAAAGACTGCAAACATTTAGGCAGCTCTTGCCTAGGTTCTAAATGGTCTTTTTCTCTCCTCTGATTCTGGTTCTGCATCTGTTCTTTTCCTTTTTGGCCTCCAACACGGTTAGTCATAACATTCCGTTTCTCCACTTTCCACTATTGGCCTTACTGGTATTGAGTTATCCTGATATAGGTCAACATATTTATCAGTTTAACAGATAAATTTAAATTTGTATCTATTTGGAGACACAAATTTAACACCACTACCAAGGATCTGTTCTTGGCACTTTATTATTCATCACTTACATCCTGTCCATTAGAAACATTATCTGTCATCATCACAACCTGCAATTTTTATTAATCTTTTTAACCAGGATAAATTCTCAATCAGATTAAAAATCTATTTTACAAGAGAGTCCTGGCTCTTGTAAAACTTTTACTGATTTGATGATGATATTTAAATATATCTTTACATTAATCCCATTGAATCATTTGTACCTCCCACACACCTGTATTCAGCACTGGTTGAGCACTAACGTTCTAGAATTAAATGCCAATAAAAATGAATTTCTGATTATTGTTACCAAGCCCATCATTTAAGCCATTTACTTGATACTCCAGCCAGTCCATCTGCAGCCAGAGTCCAAATACCTACTAAGAAATTTTCCAGTATTACTCTCATTCTTTACCAGTTACAATGGTTCAGAGTAAGTGCACGATAATATGCTGTTGTTAACCCTGAAAGCCCTGCATGGCCCTGCACCCACCTGTTTTTCTGAACTACTACTTCCATATATCCCATTTTGCAAACTAAGGTCATCTGATTCTGTTTTTCTAGTTGTCACTAGGTACAGACTGTCCACTATTGGTGGTTTGTACCCTCTGGAACTCCTTGCATACATCTATTTGTTCTTGCCACACACTTTCTACCAATAAAACGTATTTTATTAACTTTTAACTTTTACTTCTTGTTAGAGGTTTTTTGTAAAGTGACTTTATAGGTGGTATATAAGTCTCATGATGTTGTTGTTGTTGTTGCTGTTGTTATCAGTTAATAAATGTATTTATTTTTCTTTTCTTTGGATATACAGTTTTCCCCCAGGTTTAGATATTTGTAAATTATCTTCAAGCTTGTATCTTTGTGCTAAAACTAAAAACACAGCTACAATAATGTGACTTATTTAGAGGTGGGATGTCACCCTCGAGCACTGATACTATAGTAAAGAGCTTTCCTTTGTCTGTCTCCTGACTGAGAGCAGGAGATAATAAATACAAAGCCATTCCATCTTGATTTGAACTCTGTCTTGTATTTTACTGCTGTAAACAAGTATCTCCACATTCTGAACCCCATCCTGAATCACTCCCAAACAAGTACATCTGCATTTTGAAACCACTCCGTTAGCATATTTCAGACTATATAGCCTGGGTGATTAGCCATGTTTGTTAGACCACATCTTGGATGTCACTCTGAGTGCTCCTAAAACATTATGAATCCAGGTTGATCTCCACTCATCAATAGAAGATAAAAACAAACTACCACAACGTAGTATTGAGTAGTCTACATTTTTTCTAATTTGGTTTCCGGTCTTAACCTTTACCACGTAAAGTGATGATTTTTCTTACACCACTGACTCACACCGGTTCAGATATTGCCCAGGTCAGCAAGGTCTGTGTCTGTGGCAGTCTGATGAAAAGTGGGCTACTGGAATGCCTAAGAGTCTCTTTGTGTGTGTGTGTGTGTGTGTGTGTGTGTGTGTGTGTGTGCCCCTTTAGATTTTTATTCATAATACATTTTTAATTTATTTCCATGTTGTAGATTGGTTCTCATAATGTACTGGAATTTGGAAAACCCAGAACTGTCTGAGTACTGCAAAAACTGAATGACTATATAAGGGCAAGGTTAATTTGCTCTCTGAGCTGCTGAGTGGTTGTTTGATGTTTCCAGGCTGAGATATGAAGCAGAGACTGTGATTGGCTGGTGAAGACAAGCCCTGGCTTGTAGTAAATAATGTAATCAAAGAGGGAGTGGAGTGTGTACTGTAGGAAGGGTGAACCTGATCCACATTTCCTTCCCTTACCAAGCACACACACATTCAATGGCGATTGATATCAACCATTGCAAACACACACAAACATGCACACAAACAAACAATTTTTTTTACAGTACATTTTTTTAAAATAACACATACACAGCAGCTAAATTCTTGGGTTAGATTTTCATTTAATGATATATACGTGGCAGCAAATGGCTGTAGAACTGTTTTGTATTTGTCCATATGTAGAAGCCACTGACCAATGACTTTAAAGTCCTTTCTTCATGCAGACAATCAGTGCTTTGTGCTCCAACCAAACATGTTCTCTTCCTCTGCTCAGCAACTGTCACACTCACTTCCTGTCTCTGTTTCTGAGTCCTGTAATAAGCACTGTTTACTTTTCATTTATTAAGGGAGGATACTCAATTAATAGTAAGCAGCACATATAAACATAATACATTAAACATAATAAATTATAGGATATAATTTGTTGGCGTCGAATGTGTTGTGGTCAAATGAGGCCTTTGGGTTGGAGAAATATCACTTTTCCTTAGTAGCTAGGCCTAAGAAGCAGTTTTCTACATACAATATTTTAGGTCGAAACCTGTCATTTCTCATTAAAATAGCCTTTTTAGGCTTTGTTAAATTGATTTCAGGTAGACAGAATTTGCCACAAAAGCAAAGGCCTCATTCTGTATTTTTCTGCTCCAGCGCACCTGTTGCTGCTCAGGTCCAGGTCAGGACGGGCTCTGCGATTTGTGCAGGTCTGCAGCTGGATCCTTGATCTGCTGCTGCTCCTTTTTGCTAATGATTACATACTAATATTTTTGCTTACAGATTGATTCTATCTGTAGTGTACATATTTATGTGAAAATACCTGCAGTACATAATCAGTGGTCAACCAATATGGATTTTTAAGGGCTGATGCCAATATTTATAGAGCAGTGCGACTGGTGGCCAATATATAAGGCTGATATCACAACTGATAAAATACAGTTTTAATTAATAATAGTAAATGAGACACAAAATTGCTGAACTTAAATTAACAGTCATTTAACTATAAAGATTAATACTAAGCTATTGCTTAGTTATTGTCTGTTTGTACTCTGTCTGCAGTGCACTTATTTTAAATATAAAAAAGTGTATCAACTAAAGGAATGTCTACAAGTAATACAAAACAGCAGGGTGCATGAAAGTTATAGTACAGGGCCCTAGCCAACCTTTTCACCATGTTCCCACAACTGTCCTGAAGCATAATTTTGTTTAGATTTGTTGACAGGCTTGGTTACAATGCAAATAGCCAATCTAAGCGATCAAACAAATGAAAAAGAAAACAAAACAAAACAAAACTTTGTTTGCACAGCCTGCTCATATTGTCTAACAAGTGACTACAGGTGACAATAGTGTGATAGAGCGGACATTCTGTCTTTTGTATAGTTAAGCTAATTATTCTAAACTGGTGTACACAGAGTGCAGAAACTGTATGTTAGCTAGAAAGCCATAATGTTCATGCCCCAAACGTTGGCAAGTCTATAACACTAGCTTTCAGAGACCTGTTGACATAAGCCAACAAGTTAAATCTTATATTAGCAAATACAACTGACTACAACTAAAATATGGTTTCTTAGATGGCACAAGGGGGCACTCTAACATTGCTCCACAGCAGCTAAATGGACAAGGCAGCCTGCATTGTGCCTTTAGGCATTTTGTGATTATTGTTCTCGTGAGCGCAGATATGCCGATTATCTTAAAATGGCATTATTTGGACTCCTATATATATAATAACTGTTTTGTCATTTATTAAAAGCTAATCTTAGAATTGTGGTTACATTTTTCATGGGTGATTTGTCCAAGGTGAAATTGTCTGTGTTTTGTTTTTTTTTTTGAAAGGGTGAAGTTTTGGGGGGGGGGGGGGGGGGGCTTAAGTGGCTTGGTCTGTCAGTGAGGGTTCACAAGTCCTTTAAAGATAACACTGAGATTTCAGGAGCATCCTGGGTGGAGAGGTGACTCTGACACCTCTGAATGAGAGAGGGATGCAAGTAAACAAAAAAGAGTCAACGTATAAGACACTGGGGAGAGAGTGCAGCAACTGGGGATTAAGTCAGACATTTATTATTCACAATTTAATCCACTTTAGGTTTTCTTTTGTCAAACAGGCCGGCTGTCTTCAACCCTGGCAGCACGTGACTTTCAACTGACAGATGGATGTTAAGGGATCTTTTGCAACCCAAACATTCACTTGGAGCTTCAGAATGCAGTTTCACGGTAGAACCAGTAAAAGCTTGCTGTACTGTAACCTCCTCCCTCCACCGACAGCGGCTCCTCCTGTGGCTCTTCCTGTGGAGGAACCTAGCTCTGGTTCCTAACGCTGCACCTAACCTCAACCTTCTGGCTTTCCTGGAGCTCTCCTGTGCTAGTTGTCTGAGCAGGGGGACAGGTCGCCTACTTGCCTCAGCCAAGTGCCTGCTGCTCCCACGGTTCTCCGTCTGAAACCTCCATGGCTGAGCTGCATACCTTTTGAGAGATTGGTGCCGTAAAACTGCTTCCAATGTGTAAAGAGCAATTCCTGACCTCAGGATTGTCTTAAAAGTAAAGGATAGTTGTGAGTACTGCTCTTTCAGCCTGAGTGAACCAATAAAGGTCAGCTCCGAGGTGGGCAGAATCTAGCATCATGTGCTGGGAAATTATAAACATCGTTCTGAAACAGGAATTTTTGACTAAACCTTTTTGCTAAAATATCTCATATTTGTTGAACCTCCTATGATATTCATGAAGTATGAGGATTGTACTGGATTATCTCAGAAATTGGGCTTCTCTTGTGAGGTGAGTGAGGGAGGGAGGGGTCACACTGAGGAAGTGCGATATTTTTGCTCCCCATTCATCTGCAGGAAGACAAGCTCTTGCACACTTTCTCCTGCCCTTGTTGTTGTCCCTGTGATTCAGTTCACCTCCTTCCTCGGCCTGTGTTCCTCTCTGGCTCCAAGTTCACGCTTTTCACTGAGATTGTGCCAATGGCCAGTGATGGACTGTCTGGGTGCGAACCTCAGGAGGTCTTGTCTGCGCCGCTCTGCCTCTGGTAGGTGACCGATGATGTTCAATACCATGGCTACAATAGTGCCGTTTACCGTGACCTTCCGACTGAAAAGGGCTGAGATCACCTGTCATAGACTGGAATCCTCAAAAGAAGAGCCAGGGTATGACCAAAGCAACACCTTTTTGCTGCTATAATATAATCATAAATGTTGGCGTGCTAGAACTGAAAATAGCTGCATACTCTCAAGCCATCGTGTAGCTGTAGTTCACCATGGGCGGTGGACTGAGAACAATGAGGCGGCATCAGAAGTATTGTTTTGGGAGATCTAAAGGTAAAGACTGACTTCCATCACTACTCATGATAAAGTGACTATGGTGCGACTGAGTTTCTTGTGTGTTTTCTGCATTGTATACAGATGCTTACTGTTCTAAACCATCCATAATCTTGTCAGATTTCTCCTGATTCAGTTTGTTTTCCCACAGATGGACTTTTGAGTGAATTTATGTATTGTACTTAACCGATCAAATCTAAATCAGATCATTTTTGTCACATGAAAAAATTAAGTGCATTCTACTTACATTCTAGCAATATTTTCACAATATATATTTGTGAATATACTATGTAAATCTTTTTTTTTTTTAAGTTAAAATATATATGTTCAAAAGTACAAAAGGTATAAAGGGTACAGACATTACATACATAGTGTCACATATCATGTATTCATCATAGAGACTGTTACCATTAGAGTTCAAACCCTGAAAAGACTATATTAACTGTATATGAGACAGTACAGAATGAGTGGGGTGGCAGTAGTAGTATAGTGTCATTATATGATATATAGTAGTACTTAACCTGTTTTACATGACATTGTCTCTAAAGTGCAGAGTAATTGAGGTCACATGGTGGAGAGAGTTGGATTGTCCATTTGAGTGCTGGTATATGAGAATGCAGGCCATGGAATAATACTGGCTGTTCAGCGGCCTCGTGGCCTGCAGAAAGTGTCCTTGAACCGCTCTGGTTCTACTTTGTATGTTTCTAAACTGGATGGCAGCAGTGAGAACCTACTGTGTGTTGGGTGGGTGGGATCTCTTGTACCACTTATCTTCAACCAGCATTTAGTGTACAGCTCCAGGGATGATGTTAAACCCCAGTGATGCATGTACAAAATGACTTGTGATGTGGGAGTTCCTGCCAACCCTCGAAACCGTCAGAGGGAGAAGAGACACTGTTGTACCTTCTTCACCACATAATCGGTGTGAGTTGTGCCATGTGAGGTCCACTGTGTACACTGAGAAATCTGAATCTGCTGACCCTCTCTACCATAGTCCCATAGATTGTAAAGGGCATGTGCTCTTGCTTCTACCTCCTGAAGTCCTCTATTAGCTTCCTGGACTTGTTAACATTAAGTGAGAAGTTAGTCATTAGCTGAGCCATCGCCACAGTCCTTCAGTCTGATCCTTCAGTTTAATCATACAAATGGTCACCACTGGTACTTCTTTGGTGAGCAAATTGTGACTAAGACTACACTGGAAAATAGCTTGCAAATTTTTTAGGGTGTATTTAGGGTTGGCTTTTGCCTGAGCAAGGCCCTTTACCCACAGTTGCTCCTGTCTATGTCCAGGCTGCCTGGCAATATCCTAGCCTGCTGGTGTTGATGGCTTAACAGTGGTATTCTGTACCTCTGTTCTACTATGTTAGTGAGTGTTTATAGTGTAGGTGGTACAGCTGCACACCCCATTCCCTTCATTCCAGGAAGGAAAAGGTGGGGTTCTCTCCTGTAGCTCAGCCCAGTTTTAGGCAAACCTATTGTGTAGATATGCCAGAATGTGGCTTGTGACAGAATGCACTTTTAATAAAATCCCATGTCCGTTTTTAGCCTGAAGTATATTAAACACAAACACAATATTACTCTGTTCAGTTGTTTAAGACTTTGGTTTTGTGATGTGATTAGAGTTTGGGTGGATAGTTTGGTTAACCAGAAATGCAGTGGGCCTAAGGACCTGGGAGTAAACTGAGGCTTTTCAGACTGCTTTGTTCGGTTTTAATGCTCTGCCCTGAAACCTACAAAGCAGCACTGGGGTTCTGAATATCATGCACTTGCACACTTACACACTTGTGTACACACACTTGCACACATGCAAAATAACCTTAAACATTTTACTTGTTAATATAATTTGCCCACATAATATAATTTGCTCAAATAAATTCTTTGTGTTTTTTCAGGACTTCAGAAGACCTTCAAGCTTAAAAACTCTCAAATAAATTGTAGCAAATTACACTGGTACTCCAGCAGGGGGCAGAGTTACTTTGTGGTCAGACAGCAATGTTGTCAGATTTTTCAGTTATTTCCTTAACAGTTGGTTCACCACCAAAAAAAATAGGTGGTCTTTGTGTGTGGAGGCACTTGCAGGTCTTATGTGTGCAAGTGCAATGTGATCATGAGTGTTCTCAGTAAATGTTTCCTCATTAACAGTTGCACCATCTTTAGACAAGCAATGCTCTTGGCTCTGCTGTTTTCCACTGGATTTGGGTATGTTGATTTTTAATGGGCAGCATTGGCTGCCCATAGGGAACATTTTAATTCTTTTTTTTTTATCCTCAACGAAGCCAGGTCTGTCTAACAGGCCTGCAGAATTCATCCTCTCACCGACACAGATCTATATGAAGCAGGTGGCACTGAGCACACGTTAACGGTAGGCCAGTGTGGGTTTACATATAAAAAGCTTTTAAATGTGGTTGCTTAGAAAGTATGTTGGAGGAGGGCGGGACACCAAAATACACTGTTGAGCTTTCTGGAGGTGCCGTGACCTTAACTGAGCGAAATGCAGATGAAAGGAGGTGCCTACCTGATGACCCCCATGAATGGCTTGCAATGTTGTTGTTTCTGTGAATTGAGTGGGCTGGGCTCTTTGTGAAACTCCAGTGGCGTGGCACAGGAAATTCAATGTGTGTACCTTGCATGTTTATATGTGTGTGGGGGAGAAGGGAGGTCATCAGTCTACAACTTTCAGTTATTCAAACCCTCAGTGTCTTAAGTGCATTGTCAGTATGTGCGACAGTTACTGACATTAAACATGATCACACACTGGCTCTTACCACTCTAATTGCATCATACACTGGCACTGAACTGTATCAAACTTTGAACTTTCTTTTATTTTTTCACAAATCATGTTCATGTGAGAGATCGAGTATGTGTGCTTTATTACTGTGTGCACATGTTCACAGTATATTCAGTGTTTCTGAAACACCTCCTCTGTCTCTGGATAGTGATGGCTGCAGGACTGAAATCCATCACTCTCCAAGGCCTCATTTGATTTGTGGAGTGAGAAATGTCTGCAAATGTCATGTGCCAAACATTACACTGGCTAGTGTATAGGGCACATTAAAGCTCTGGAAGGGAACTTGTTCTCAGCCATTTCTGAAAAATGTGTGGAGAGTGACACTGTATAAAATGGCCCAGAGGACACAGTGACAGAGAAACTGGACTCATTAATGCAGTGCAGCTGGAGGACCTTGGCCTACTCAGTTCTGTTAAATTGTGCTGTGTGCTACGGGGGGCTGTGTGTAATGGGGTTCATTGGAGTTTTCTGTACACCTGTGTGCGAGGGCGTGTTTTGTTTTGTTTGTGTGTGTGTGTGTGTGTGTGTGTGTGTGTGTGTGTGTGTGTGTGTGTGTGTGTGTGTTAAAAATGGAGAAATCCAGGCCATTGCTGTCACCCCAGGCTGCTTTTCTAGTTCTGGGTCATGGTAGAGTCTGGGAATCCTCATCCAGAACACCAGGCAGCATTTTAGAAATCCCTCAAACATCTCTCTGTGCAAGCCAAATATAAAGAACACAAAAGCCATGTGGCTGAGTTGTCACTAAAGTTTATGATAAAATAAATTAAATTAACATTTAATAATGCAAACAAAAATAAAAGAAACAAAAAAGTTTATTTTGGTTGCAATGTTAAATATAATAAACTCTTGGCCTGGCTGTGTGGGCTTGACTTGTTACTGTTACTTATTACTGTTGAGTTGAGCTATTAACTTACTACAGTTGATTTAGTTACCCACGTCTAGTGGGAGATGTACAAGTGGAAGGTGTAATATGTATAATTACACATGATCTCAATCTCTGTCACGGTGGTTGCCGTGCATTAGATACCTTTGGTTTCGGCAAGTAAAGCATGAGAATTGTGGCGGTGGCTCCTTAATGTTGCCAACAGCATGTCCTCTCTCTACTCCATTGCTCTTTCCTTCTCCCCCACTGCTTCATCTGCCTTCCCCCATCCCCCCCTTTAATCCCTGGGGTCCCTGTCACATGCTCTGGAACTGCTCAGTCATGCTCATTTGTATGCTGTCCTCAACGACAGACGCACTTCATAGCCCACAGCCGCCCAGCACAGAAGCAGTCAAAGACACTCTTATCAGGTCCTATGTCCATCCACACACTCTGCGTCAGCTCTCTTAACTCCTCCCAGACCCATGCCCAGGCTCCTCCCCCCCCCCGGCAGAAGGAGCAGATGAGAGCTTTGGGTTTCCTCCCTGTTGCCTCCAGCAGCACAATAGAGCTGATTGTTCATGTGACATGGGCACACACACACTCATAGACAGACAGATATACACACACACACACACGCACACACACACACACGCACACACACACACACACACACACACACACATACACACACACACACTGATGCACAGAGAAAGAGGGATTGATGCAAGAAAACAGTGAGTGGTGTTCCCTTGCCATATGCTCTCTCTCCACTGGAATGTGATTATCTTCATGGGTTACAGACCGAAAACAGCGAGACTGGGGGGGGGGGGGGTCTATGGCTGGAGAGGGTGAGGGGAAACAGAGGCAGAGAGATGTGAGGTTGACTGAGTGAGTGAGAGCGCAAGGGGGAGGGAGGAAGCATGAGAGTGTGAGCACGGCAGTACAGAGAGCTTTCGCCACGAAGCTGCCATCATTTTACTCTGCCGTGACTCTCTGGATAAGGACAGCAAACCCAGCACTCTGGGGACCTGCAGAGTAAAGCCACCTCTCTCTCTCGTCCACATGCTCCTGGCTGTGCTCGTCATGAGACAAGGACGCGTCAGGTCAGTGTGCCACCTTCTCCACTCCTCCCATCTCAGCGGCGGCTGTGTGATCGAGCAGAGCAGGGACTGGTGTCCGGTCGGTGTGGTTAGGGCTGTCTCCGAAAGACACTCACAACTTCTGGAGGTCACACTGGTTTTGTATTGTGCCCTAATACAGAGGGTGGTTTGTGGTTTGCTCAGTGTGAGGTCCAGGTTGATATGCTGATAACAAAGGGATGAGCAGCTCTTGGAACACCACAGACTGCACACCACAGACTACACAGGCAGCAGGAAGGGTGCTGTACGAGAGGCAGTGTCAGCTGAAGGAGAGTCAGCACGAGCTGTAGAGTCAGCGTGAGCTGTAGAGTCAGCGTGAGCTGTAGGAGTGTAAGCGTAGAAAGCATGAAGCAGTGTGAGCTGCAGTGTGAGCTATAAATGTGAGGTGTAGGTGAGGGAGCGTGAGCTGCAATGTAGGCTGTAGGAGAGGCAGTGTGAACTGTAGGGGAGTCAGCCTCAGGTGAGGAAGAGTCAGCCTCAGGTGGTGGAGAGTCAGCCTCAGGTGGTGGAGAGGCAGAGGGAGCTATAATGTGAGCTGTAGGAGAGGCGGTATAAAATGTAGGAAATGCAATGTGAGTTGTAGGAGAGGCAGTGTGAGCTACAGTATGAGCTGTAGTGTGATCTATACGAGAGGCAGTGTAAAATGTAGGAAAAGCAGTGTGAGCTATAGGAGAGGCAATGTGAGGTATAATGCAAGCTGTAAGAGAGGCAGTATGAACTGTGGGAGAGGCAGTGAGCTATAGTGTGAGGTGTCAGAGAGGCACTGTGAACTGAGGTAGAGGCAATGTGAGCTATAGTGTGAGCTGTAAGAGAGGCAGTGTGAACTGTGGGAGAGGCAGTGTGAGCTATAGTGTGAGCTGTAAGAGAGGCAGTGTGAGCTATAGTATGAGCTGTAAGAGAGGCAGTGTGAGCTATAGTGCAAGCTGTAAGAGAGGCAGTGTGAACTATAGTATGAGCTGTAAGAGGGAGTGTGAACTGTGGGAGAGGTAATGTGAGCTATAGTGTGAGCTGTAAGAGAGGCAGTGTGAGCTATAGTATGAGCTGTAAGAGGGAGTGTGAACTGTGGGAGAGGCAGTGTGAGCTATAGTGTGAGCTGTAAGAGAGGCAGTGTGAGCTATAGTGCAAGCTGTAAGAGAGGCAGTGTGAACTATGGGAGAGGCAGTGTGAGCTATAGTGAATGGTTATGATCTTTCGTGATAGACTTGTTGTTGTCTGACTGCGTAAGTGTGTGCTGAGAACTGCAAGGACATAGCCGTGCTTTCTCTGTCAGATCAGAGCGTCTATAAAGCAAGTTACTTATTAATGTGCAAAATGACACACACTCTGATAGCTAGACCACTAAACACTGGCTTGTGTGGTTGTGAGTATGTGCCTGTATATGCATGCCTGTGTGTGGCTGTTGTATTGTGCAGGGAGTCACAGAATGATACCTTTGTATGTTTTGTCTGTCGCCAGTGATTCACTGTCAACACTTAATCATCAACATGGTTTGCATGGACATATTCTAACCCTGCAGTCACCACTTAGTCATCTGCATGTTTTGCATAGAATTTACAGATTTTTTTTTTGCTAGATTTCTAGATTTTTTTCTAGATTTTCTAGATAGATATTTACACATGCGCATCACGGTGAGGAAGTATGGTCTCATGCAGCCGGAACTGCCCTGGCTTTATCTCGCCAGTTGGCAGAATTATGTGTGTTTGTTTATGCAGCAAAACAGAGGTGTGTGGTGGTCCTGTTCAGAATGTTGAGGAAGAATGATACTGATACTGACTAGCATTTTTGTTCTTAACAACTGTAAAGGGTTATAAAAAGCAGAAGTTGGATTGTGGATGGAAAGCAAAAAGATTAAAAAAAAGGAAGAAGTGTGTTTAGAGAACGAAACATACAGCAAAAGTGACCTCCCTCCTCCTCTCTCTATGTCTCTTTCACTCCCTTTCTATCTCTCTCCTTTTCTATCTCCGAGAGCTCTGCTCATTTCAGGAAAAAAAAGCCTCAATATGTGCATGAAGATTTGGTTTAAATTGTAAATTGTTTCTAATATGTGGATGAAGACTTTCTCTTACATGCACTAGTACACACGCCTAAACTGTTCTTGAAATCAGCATATGGCAAAACTACTTCCTTTTCAACTTTCCTGTAACCACTTTACTCTGTAAAACATGTGGACCCAACTGTTTTCACACATTCACACATTGACAAAAGGAAGTTTTGAAATGGACCCCACACCAACCATCTTCCATGCAGTCATGTAGTCCATGTAGTTGGTAGTATCAGCTTGGGGCTTTAATGAGATTGGGCCTTCTATTCATGCTTGCAGCTGCTTGTATCTGACATCATTTTGGGAGTCACACCATGCTGTGAGCAGGGGTAGTCTACAGGGTTTGGAGCAGCTGCTAAGAGGCTACTCTATTAAGACTCTGCTGTTCTTGGGAGAGAATGACCCAAAGTGCAGAATTACAGGCACATCAGCACAGAGTGTCTGGGTCGCTCTCTCATTGGAATGACTTCTTAAGAATTCTGCCTAACATGCCAAATTTCCTAAGTCTTTATAAGAAGAGCAGTGTTTATGGAGCATTCTCAAACAGGTTTTCTGCTGTCTGGAAAATTCTTCTGTATGTGGGTCATGACTTGTCTCTCAACTCAGTGCACCCAGCCTGTAGATGCATTAAGACTGTTGGAAAAGCACTATGGTGGTTTGCTTAGGGAATTAGGGCTTATCTTTGTCTGTGAGGACATCAGCCAGCTCTACACACTCTACTCCGAGTCTTCCTTACATCTGCAAATGAGACTGTTGCTCCTGCAACTCCACAGTAACTGAGACAGTCCTCTGGCACAGTTTGAGGGCCCCAGTATTGGCTTCTTTGATGGTTATATGTAGGTCATTCCTTTGTTTTTGTAAAACTCTGTTCCCTGAGATGATTGCAGTGTAACAGGTGCAGGATGGACTGGACTCAAAGTTTACCAATGACTTTTGGTTGGGGTGTGTCTTCATGTAGTTCATGGACATTATATTCTCAGTGCAGTTACAGCTTTAGTTGATCACCATACAACATTTTCATCTGTGTCTACAACATGGTCCATCTGCATCACAGCAGCCTCACACACATGCCAGTTAGTGCTATCAAAGCCACCCTGAAGCACGTCATCTGTTTCCTTTCTCCATGCTTTTCATGGTTTAACTTTGTGAGGGGGCTTTTGCCTGTGGAGTTGTCTGTATGTAAGGAAGAGAAATAAAAGAGATGACATCTGATTGTCTAAAGTAGGGGAGGGGTGCAGCTTTGTATGAGCAAGGAATGACTTTGTAGGGGCGGGGCCCAGGTTTGTAGGGATAGCATGGCTTTGTAGGGGTGGAACATTGGTTTGTAGAGGTGGGACACAGCTTTGTAGGGTTAGGGCCTGGCTTTTGAGAAGCTCTGAAGGGAAATATTACATGTAATTGATAGCTGAATAGTATTACTTAGTACTGCATTATTGGACCATGCTGAATGCAGTTACAGCACATAACTGAATATTCATATAAAAACACAAAGAAAAATGTTTGCACTTTTAGATGCTGTCCTGCATGCATAACATGTAAAGCCCAACCCTCCACATCAGCAGAGCACAGGTCGCATGTCCAGACCAGACCCCAGTGGGGTACTGCAGTGGGGGCAAGCAGGAAGGTCCTAGTGGCAGCTTTCACACAGCAGCAGGTTTCCGAGAGAATGTGTTTGGCAGCATCACCCTTCTAAACTAGTGATGTTCCTACTCATCTTTCCTGGGAGAGTCCTTCTGTATTAGAGAAATTGGTGTAGCTATTTATATACTATACTATAATATACTATACATTTACAGAGTAACTTTCAGTTCCTTAGGTTATTCAGAAAGCACATAAATTTAAAGTAATTGTGATCAATTGTGAGAGTGTTTTAAGATGCTCTTTTATAAATAACTAAAGAATCTGTTGGTTAATGTAACTGTAATAGTAGTCAATCATTATCTCCCGCCCATAGTGCTATCAGAGAACTAGGAGGGGAAATTGCACATGCGCATGCTCATACATGCATGTACGTGGCACGCATGTTGGAACGAACTTGAATACTTAAGAGTATCTGTGAAGTAAGGTTGCAGTGTAAAGACACAGAGAGCACTGAATGAGATGTCTGCACAGGAGCCCAAAGAAGGTAGGAACCTAAGAAACGCATGGACTGTGGAGTTCAAGCAGACTAGCTAGACTGCTTATTTCCCCTTTCTGAAACATCTAATCTTAGCTCGCATACTTACAAATGGAAGCCAAAGTTAGTTAGTTACTGTTTTCAGCAGTAACCGGAGAATGTGTGTGTGTGTGTGTGTGTGTGTGTTTATAGCATATTTATTAAGTTCACTATTCTCACATTATCTACATGTAGTAAAGACTGCAAAGTCTTCAGCTTCATGCACAAAAACCACAAATATGTAGAGTGACAGTAGCCTCTCTCACTGAATCTATTAAAGACAGAGCTGTTACCCCGATCTCACGATATGTTTGATACGTTTCCATCCCCTGCTACCATGGCAGCACATGTCTATGGTAACCATTGCATCACTTCTTAGTCACCTCCCTATTTCCAGCTATTCGATAATTGTTGATATGTATATTACATTGCTAAGAGTGGGTAAGCTCTCCAAACAGACTTGCCTTGATATCACAGTACAATTCAGTGGGGGGGACTTTTCACCATGCAGTTATCCTCTAACAGTCTGGCACTGGGCACTTTCCTTACGTCCTTATCTTTTATTAATACTTATTATTTATGGTTTAAGGAGGTGGGGATCTCTGCACTATGTAAAAACCTTCTCACAGTCTGGCACTGGACACCTCCTTGCCTGTAGACTTGAGGAACATTTGTGCTTGTTTTTCAAACATCTGGAGCAGTAAATGTTTCTGTCTATTCCAGATAAAGCAGACAAGGCCAGCTGCTTCCCCACCAAGAAACTTAGTGATGCGGAGGCTTGTGTATCGCTGAAGACCGCTCAGTCCAAAGGTAGCCATTCACGGCATCTCTTTCATTCTTTCTTTTTCTTTGTTTTCTTTCTAGTTCCTCTTCTTTCTTGTGTCTCCTTAACCGCTTTAAGTTACACTCCTCACCAGGCTGTCTTCTGTTGTTAATTGGTTCTGAACTGCAACATATTATCAGTGTTAAAGCCATTTATGAACATCTCTTTTGTTATCTTTGTGCAAGCATAGGCAGATGTCAGTCAAGTTGTTGTTACAGTCGGCTGTTTTTCTTAAAGTTTGCACAGGTCGTGGACCTTATTAATATTAACAAAGAGTGTTTGTGTATCAAGCGGTATGCAAACGTGATGCTCACTTTACACCATTTCTGTTTGGTTTTCTATATCAGGAACAACACATTCAATAAAAATAGAATTTTCTCACTGTGCTTTTATTGCTGTCACTTCAGTTGAAAGAGAGAATTTCTGGAGTTCCGGATTTTACCTTGTTCTGAGTTGTAATGTATTTTGCCTTGTGCTATGCTGTAGTGTATTTTGTTTTGTGCTATGTTGTTGGCAAGGCAAGTTTATTTGTATAACACTGATCATACACAGTGGCAAAGAGCTTCACACAAATATTTAAAACAAAGATGGATTTAAAAGAATAAAATAATAAAGTGTATTATGTCCCAAAATCTATCATCTTGGGAAGGCTTTTGCAAAAAAAGAGTTACATGGACAAATAAAATAATTTATTGAAAATAATTTATTAAAATTAAATACAATTGATTTACATGGAAAAGAAAACAAATTCAATAATGAAATAATGAAAACAGTTAGATTAAAAGTGTGAGCTTAATTTTAAACTTTGATTCCAGTTATGTGTTGCATAAACAAACACTTCTTCTCCTTCTTACAAAATTTACATTCTCTGAGTATATCTGAAAAGTTTTCAGTATTGAGTCCAACCCATTCATTGTTTAATGGACTAGTAGTAGCGCTTTCAAGTCAATTTGTACCAACCTGGAAGCCAGTTTAGAGATTTTAAAACTGGATTAATACACTCTGTTCTCTTTGTAGACCTCTCGCAGCAGAGTTGTAGCTGTTGAATGAACTAACCTACAGTAGTCAATCCTGTTCAGAATAAAAGCATGCATACATTTCTGTAGGTCTTGTTGGGACATTTAAGCTTTTGATTCTAGCTATATTCTTACAATGGTGGTCTGTTTTGGTATGGCTTTGATATGGCTTATAATGGTGAGATCTGGGTCTGTTTGGATTCTAAGATTCCCAGATTCAACAGGTGCACTAATTAGTGGTAAGTGGTAAATCTAATCCTTCAAATATTTCAAAAACCTTGCAAGTTTTTGCTGTGGCAGAGGTATCTGCTTTTGGGGTTTTTAAGCTTTTTTACCATGATAGAGTACATGTATTATTGGAATTCCTGATAATAAGACTGTTTAGCCCTACTTAACTCATGGTTAAAAGTAGGCTTTTATAGGCTTTGTTTATATATTAGTAATGTATTGAAATTAGATTTTTTTTTCCCTCCACTTTCACTCATCTTTCCTGCCCTCTCTTTGTAGGGCTTTTGCAGTTGTACGGTTTCTCTGTAAGCTTTCTTTTTGACCAAAGTCTTCTTAATCATTACTTCAAAATTCATAAATTGAAATAATCCAGAAGTACATCAGCATAGTCAGAACTTGTGGATGGTGACAGCAGTAGCCTTCATAAACTGATCACATACACCTTCATTTACGTATTATTTTAACCAAAAATGGTATATTTGAAACTGGAGAGTCAAATAAAACCCCAAAATAATCATGGCATGCCAAATCCTTATCAACAGTTTCAGAAATGACAGGACCCTCAGTAATGACCCAAACCAGAGAATGAACATGAGTGTGTACAGGTTTTATCATGCTGAAATAGACCTAAAAGTATCAAATAGAGCAGAAAGTACATTGGTATTATTTTTCATTATGTACAATTTTAAAATCACCAGTTATGATGAATTGGTCATAATCAATCACTCAATCATAATTCTGAGTGAATTATAACTGTTAATTCATACATGTTACAAATTATTATTATTGGTTATAATAATTCTAATATGAGGCACCAGTCGTAAAAGACAAAGTAGTCTCAGAAAGAGATACACATGAGGGTTACCATGATGAAATCATATAAATGTTAATATTTTCTCAATGTTTGAAGGAAATTTTGATCACTAAAATTCAATGAGTGCTTTTCCTAGCTATTATAATGTATGTGACAAGAGATATAAACTTGTGGGTAAAACATTAACACAATAATCATAAAGAAACTGGACATGAAGACAATAATAAGATGTATGCCATTTTTTTCTGTATATATCAATAAAATCACCAAGATGAAATAGAGCATTTAGATAACCTGATAAAAGATAACCTGAACAGAATCAAAGAGTAAGACTACTTTAACAGACAAGGGCAGAACTTTCACTTGTTCTGCATCAAGACTAATAAAACACTGTACCAATATAGGAGAGAAAAAGCAGGGGAAAGCTTTTTTTACATTCCATACTGTCCTCTAGTTAACTGACTGAAAGGCCGGCCAGAAGCGTATTATACGTTTATTGCATGTCACACTGTATGAGAAGCTGCAGAAAAAATCTTGATCAAATTACATGGAGTGATCTCACTTGTGATAAAGTTTGCGATAAAGTTTGCGCTAAAGATAAAGTTTTTCTTGCAATAAACCCATAATGCAACCATAAAGAAGAATGTTTTGTAGAATTGTGGTAGCAGAGAGAATGCCTTTTTGATGTCTCCCTTCAATGTCTGCAAAAATAAGTCACATCCATGCAAATCATTCTTCTTTTAAGTCCCATATACTTAATTTTCATTTTGTTACTGTTGTTCATTTGAAGTTGGCACATGGGTTGTTCATTCAATGACAGCACTTGCTTGTTATTACCCAGCTTTAAAGGGAATGTAGTTTTGAGCGGCAGCAGTGTTTTTAAAGAAATTGTATTTCTTAGGAAAGTGTTTTTCCATTCCATACACAGGAGTCTGTTGAATGCATGTACCATTCTGTCCCAGCCCACAGGGCCAGACAAAGTCAAACCTCCTTTGGCAGTAAAAATTCCTTCAGTGGTCTCCTGTCCATGACAGCTGTTTTATGGCATTGGGCTGTTGGTGCTTCTCTGTGGAAACAATGCAGAACCTTCCCCATGCATTTCCAAGGCAAGGGAACTCCTTGCCTTCCACAGATGTCAAATCGCAGCTCCTACAGTGATAACTGATCATATTTTAGTGAAATCACTGTTCAATATTTTGGAGGTTTGTAAATTATTAAAAATATGATTCTGGGGGTGTATTTCAATAGGGAAAAAAAGATATATTCAAAAGAAAAGAAAATACCAAATGAAATATCTTTACACTGGAATGTCTATTGGAATAAAGCAGCCACCCCACCTTTCTTCACGGCTTAGTATGTAGTTGTAAAACAAGTTTGGAGGTACAGCTGCACCACTGCAGTAAGACATATTGAATCTAGATTATCTGAGGCTGGTAAGGTCAATTATTAAAAATTACTAGAGATGTTTACAGCAAGAGGCTAGCACTACCAAGTTCATAGGTTTGATTCCCACACACACTGTCATGCAGATATGTCTGGATAAGAGTGTTTACTAAATGCTGTGAAAGTAAATATCAGACTAGACTTGTTTATTGTGTCTGCTGAAAAGCCCTATTCTTCTCTTGCTGATCAAAACAGAAATACAGTCAATTACAGGCATGTTGGGCCCTGCCTTTTTTTTCTTCAAAACATCCTTTACTATACAATCAATGCATTAGCTGTCTCTTGGTTTTCTGTTCCCTGGCACTGTTAACTGTATTGTTAACTGATCCTACTGTGCCCTGTCGACCTGGGTGGATGAAGGACACTGACTATGCTGTTCCGTTATGGCTGAACAGATCTTTAAGCCTAAGGAGGGGGAACAGGACACCAGGGAGGGTTGCCCTGTGCTTCTTGGGTATAACCTCTGGGCTAGCTGTGAGATAGCTTAATACCTGTACACAGTGGAGGAGACAGAGAGGATGGAGACTGAGAGGGTTGATAGTGGAGATTCTGGTGGTGATGCAGTGACTATGGTAGTCATCCTGATTCTCATCATCAAGAGCCTGAGTCATGTCACATAGGTGCCCCTACCAGTGCTTTCATATTCAGCTGTAATGCTCATCAAAGTGCCAATGAGTGACAAAGTGAAAAAAAAGGTTTTCCTTTAGCATCCCTTTTGAGCTGCAATTCCGACTAAACTACATGATGAGACTAAGCAGACAAGACGTCATGGAACACGTCCGCTAATAAATATTGAACTGTCAGATTCTAAAACTATTAAACAGTTCAATAAAGTCACCTTTCAGGACATCTGATTTCTTTTTCTGAGCATCTTTTTTGCCCACATGTATTATTATACTATAATACACTATATTTTGCCTGTATTGTAGTGCTCTGATTAAGGTTTATTCTAGGTGAATTTACTCCCATGGATATGCAAAGTGATGCTGGTTAATGTAAGCTCCTGTTGAGCATTAACATACTTTGACATGGTAAGAAATATCTGCTCTATATATTTTTGCTGAAATACTACATTTGCAAATCCAGTTTAAAAATGGCCCCTGCCATTCACTGGCCACCTAAACAAACAGTCTCCCCTCCAGTAGACATGTGTGGATTTGACTTTGACATAAGATTTTGCACTCTGACCTCATGTCATATACAACAGTCTTGTGTAGTTCTGCAGTGTGAACCTAGTTGATTGCAACGGGCAGAGCACTTTATAACGCAGCAAAGCCACCTGTGTTTGCAAATCCGACTAGAAAGGGATGCAGGTGCAGGTTTAACACGAAGCTAATAAGGTAGCTACAGAGCTGGGGCTCCCTCATGCTGACAGTTCCTGAGAACTGTGCCCCCTCTGCGCATGTCAACCCCAAGCAGACCTCCCTGCCCTGCAGCAGACCTCGCAGAGCGGAAGCAGAACTGCCTGTCCTTTTTAAAGTATGAGAGATCTGCACCTTGCACTAAATGGAAGTGCAGGAGGGAATGTGGTCACCTGGGATGCAGCAGTAGACGGTAGACAGACCAGGTTAAGAGCTGTTTCATTCATCAGAGTTTCCTGTTTTTTCGTTTGCTTGTTTGCTTATCCTTTTTTTTGGGGGGGGGGGGAGTTGCACAACTCCATAACATTTGTTGTAGCATTTGATATTCATTTATGCTTTTGGTTGTAAGGTGTAAGCAGCAGGGCAGGCCATCTTCCCCTTGATTATTACAAACAAATATGAGCCACACGTGTCCTTGTTGTTGGTTTCTGTTTCAACGGAAAATCTCACCAACCTTGAAATAGTTTTTTTCGTTTGGAGTCTGTGTTCAAAGGGACATTTTAGTTGTACAGGTATATCGTTCTACAGTCTATGATCCATTGTTCTCAGTCTAACCCTGACTAACCTTGGCTAGATTAGATTGTAACCAGTAAAGTTATATCTAATAGAGTAACCAGTACATCTACACAGCATATTGTTTATTACAAGTTATTTCAATATTGAGCTTTGCTGCTTTGCAATATAGTTATAGAAAGCTAATCACATTTTTTATTTTGTGCAGTGAATATCCTGACCCACCTCAACTATTTCAGATAAGTGTTGTGTGGGTGCTCTGAATTCGTATGATTCAACAAAAGTAAATTTGTCAATAATACACTGCAGTCATTCATTTCAACCCATATGTTGCTGGCCTAGAAGCTGTAAGTGTCAATTATTGATAGTCAGCGGCTCCAGGGGAAGTTTGAGTGAAGAGATTTTTGCAGACTGCATTAAGCGAATTTAGAATTTTGTTTGTGTTACGAACAGTGTGGAAATAGACATAATAGAATCCAGGTTGAAATAAACCCAAATTCCTACTTGTCTCTGTCATGTATCAAAATGAAAGCAAATCCAATCTACAGAAAATGTATGAATTTGGTAAATTTACATTTACATTTACATTTACGGCATTTAGCAGACGCTCTTATCCAGAGCGACTTACAAAAGTGCTTTGTCATTTACTCATAGAATATATCCAAGTACAGTATAGTAGGTTAGAATTAAACATACCAATGAACTAGAATAATATAGAATACAGGGATGAATGCTGATACCTAGAAGTGCAAAATACATAAGGTCTATCTTAAACAATGATAAGTGCTATAAACAATAAGTGCTAGAGTTTGTTAAAAAGCATAAATAATGTCCTACAATAAGTACTAAATTAGTCAGTCAATAAGGGAGCAGTGTCAGTTGTCCTTTAAATATTCTGCACATAGATGCATCTTCAGTCTGCGTTTGAAGACTGCAAGGGACTCTGCTGTCCGGACAGCAAGTGGGAGTTCATTCCACCATCTTAGAGCAGGACAGAAAATAGTCTCGATGCTTGTCGTCCATGAGACCTGAAGCAAGGTATTTCAAGCCGAGCCGTACTTGAGGTTCGAAGTACTCGAGGTACAGATCGGGCTTTGACCATTGACCATTAACCTCATGTATGAAGGGGCTGGTCCATTTTTGGCTTTGTAGGCAAGCATCAAGGTTTTAAATCTGATGCGTGCAGCTACAGGGAGCCAATGAACGGACCGCAGCAGTGGAGTAACATGTGAACTTCGGAAGATTGAAGACCAGTCGTGCTGCTGCATTCTGGACAAGTTGTAGAGGTTTGATGGCTCTTAGAGGAAGACCAGCAAGTAGCGAGTTGCAGTTGTCTAGCTTTGAGATCACAAGAGACTGTCCAAGCACCTGGGTAGCTTCCTGCGAAAGAAAGGGTCGAATCCTTCGTATGTTACAAAGGAGGAATCTGCAGGACCGGGTTAGATTAGAAACATGAGTTGAGAACGACAACTGGTTGTCCAAAGTTACGCCCAGGCTACGGGCAGCTTCGGATGGTGATACCAGGGAGTTCTCAAAGAAACAGTAAAGTCGTGGTAAGGGTTGGGAGTACCTGGGATGAACAGAAGCTCAGTTTTACTGGGGTTGAGCTTCAAGTGCTTGGCTATCATCCATGACGCGATGTCAGTAAATAGTTGAACTATATAAATTGTATATCAAAATGACATATTTCCATGTATTATCTAGCTTGTGTGTGTGTGTGTGTGTGTGAGTGTGTGTGTGTGGGTGGGTGAGTGTGTGTGTGTGTGTGTTCGTTCAAGTTCAAGAGGTTTTATTGTCATTTCAGCTATATACAAGTACACAACAAAAACGAGACAATGTTCCTCCAGGACCATGGTGCAACATAAAAACAACAGTGCAACAGACAACATGCTACACAAGTGCAAACAGTCCAATATAGTGCAAAATGTCATTAAATAAACAATAATAAATACAGGACAGGACAAATACAAAATACAAAATGAGTAGTTTAGTACAGTACACAGTACTGGGCATATGTAAAGCGAGTTGTGCATAGCAATCAGTGACATGCTACCCTGAACATAGCAGTCACCAGTAGCAGCCGGAACAGTGTGTGTGTGTGTGTGTGTGTTAATCAGATTGCAAAAGATTTCTTCGCTTGCTTATTGTGTGTTCTTGTAATATTACTTTTTTAGATTTTTAGGAGCAGCTGCCCTGGGCTTTGTTCCTTTTGAGTGAATTCAGTCGGAGATTTCAGTGAGATGGGGTAGCCCAGTCTCAGATTGCTTAGACTCTTCCATATACAGAGATTTTTGGAGGGTTTTATCTTAAGTAAATCTTTCTTGTTCCTCATACCTACTGAATGCATTACTGCTGTCTCTCCCAGTCAGTTTGGTTGGGCTCTTGTTACTTGCATGTCATCGCAACATGTTTGAGCTGTGAGATGTTTTGATTTAAAAACTGTACCTTCAGCTTTAATACTCTAACCATAGATATCTCGGATCTGCATGTGCAACGGTTATTTTATTAAGCAGAGAATCCTTCCTGAAGTAAAGCTAGTATCTCCTTAATGTAAGTCGTTTAACATTATATTTTCTATTGGCAGTTTAAACTTTGTGCTATGGTTTGGTGTATTCAGTTGTGTGTTTATTTGCCTTTTGAAGCAATTTTTTGCCTGGATTTCTCATGTTTTTTTAATTCTGTTTAAAAAACAAAGCCCAACCTATCTCGATCTGGCACATGATCGTAACTAAGTTATACAATTATTAATACAGGGGGCATTGCTAGCTGTTGTCTTTGGGCCTGTAAAGGAGGAGCTGTTTCCTTGTGGCTTTTTTTTGCTGTTTAAGTTTTAGTCAGAGTGTGATATTTAAGGGTCAGGGATGGCTGATTGAAAGTAGCTCTGCAGTTATTCTTAGATATACTGTGACAGCTTGAAGGTAAGTTTAACATGGTCTCTGAGCTGTCTTTCTGTTACATTTCCTGTCACAGAGCAAATTAAATGGCTCACTTGTGAAGTCTTACACTTGTCTGTACCTTTAAGTTGACTCAAGCCATTCTTTCTATTTCTTTTGTATGTGACTGTGCTACTCTCATTATTGCTGGGATTTTCTTACTGTTAAAGGATTCTTGATGCTTTTCTCTCACTGATCCACTTACATTCTGTTTTGCTTAATCTTTTTTTCCCTCATGTTTCAACACAGAGGTGTCTGTGTAAGCTTTTCTCAGGGTAAACACAGGTGAGTTGAACACAGATGAGCACAGGTGAACATAGGTTAGTGTCTGTTCTGAAATAAAGGCTTCATCTATCCACTGTTCACCTATTCACTGCACGTGAGCAGTAACTGTGAGGAGTAGAAATAAGTTCAGTTCCCATTGGACATCCTATAATGTAGCCTGGCTAGAAGCTATTCTCTGCCTCACTGCATATTTAACATCTTCTTAAAAGCAAAATTCCTTTACCTTATCTGGCATCTCTTCCTGCTGTTTGAAATCATTTTAACAGATATAAAAGGGACTTTTGTTTTTCATTTGTCCCACAAATAAAAATGACAAAGCTCAAGTTCCCTGGGTCATAGGCAGAAAATTGAATGGTGTGTCTTGCACAGTACATCTCTAGAAATAGGAAATAATTATCAGAATGAGCCCTGCGCATGTTGCCCTCTTTGATCCTGGTGAGATAAGAAGAACGCTATGCATTGTTACGTTTCTTCCAGTGGTGCAGTAAAGTTTCCTTCCTTTTGCCCCAGAAAGCCCAGCTGGAAAACATCCTCATGGCTGGTGTGCAAAGTTGGAGACCACATGCCTTTGCAGTAGAACATGGCACATGGATGATGGTGGTGGTTTTCTGACTATCTGCTGGGTTCATGAGGGTTTGCTTTAAGGGAGGATCTTTTTGACATGGGGGCACACTCCTGGCATGGAGATGTGCATGTTTTACATGATCTGTTATTCAAAGAATGAGAGTAATATTATATATTATTATTATTATATTGTTATTGTTGTTCCATTCACAGTTGGCTGTGAATATTCTTTGGTAGTTCATCAGGTCAACCACTGGAAAGGCCATAGGACAGTCATGGCACTGAGTTCTCTTAGCCAATCGTATGAAGTGGTGTAGTGCATTTAATACTGGGAAATTAGCAATAGGGAATGGACCCACCATGCAAACCAAATGAAACTGGCTGTCTTTGTCTTTGTCTTTCTCTTTGCAATTGCTATTTCATTTATACACTCTCATACTGAGCTGGAGCAGGATTGCAGGTGGGTTGTTATGGAAACCCTGTAGCTAGTCTGCAGGGCCATGCACTGCTTTTAGCCACATGGGAGGGTTTCACCTGGGAGGGTTTTTTTCACTGCTCAAACAGATTATCTCAATCACTCCGCTTAAGCAGATGGACAAAATGTTAATCACTCTGCACGGACAGATGGACAGAATCTCAGTTACTTTGCTCAGACAGATGAACAGAATCCCAGTCACTCTGCTCAGACAGACAAACTGTCTGTCACTCCGATCAGACAAATGGATTAAAATCTTGGTCACTCCATGCAGGTAGTGGGAGGTCAGTAATGCTTATCTTGTGAGCGGGGACTTTACACTGCTGAAATACAGAGAGGCATAAGGAAGTTAGCTGGAGGAAGTATAGTGTTAATTTCTGAGAAATATCAGCTAAATATGTTTTGGCATGTGGGGTTTATGTGCTGGCCTTGTAACAGATGCCTTTGCCTCCAGGCTTATGCTCGTGGTGTCCATACCTGTGTGTCCAAGACCAGTTCACACCGCGTTGCACAACAAATGTATGCGATTTGCATAAATGTTGGTGTGCATTGCTCTTAAGTGGTATGGGGAAATATTCTTTGGTGTTGAGTAAGCATTCAGTAATGTTGAGAGCTTACATTTTAAACATTCTTCAAACCACTCACAATCCAGGCTGCTTGATATAGCATGTATGAATAGCATTTACAGTGTTGCACTGGGTGGCAGGAGGCTGACGTTCTCTAAAGTTGTTTGTAATATATTAATTTAGCAGGTGCGTTACTTCTTCCTAAATGGTGGTTATACTGCTGTTTACTGTTGTGTTGTTTCATTTCCCTACTGGTTTATTAAACAAAGTCTGAAGCTCTGAGTCATCTTTTGCACCTCCCTCCTCATGTACATTGTGTTGACCGCAGCCACAGTGGCACCTTTCATGGTGAGAAATGAATCCCACCGGCTACTGGCAGTAACGTGAGCAGCGGAGCGTGAAAGTGAGCAGAGAAAGCTCCTCCTTGTGCCGGGTCATCGTTACCCTGCTTCCTTTTCTTATAGACCCAGGCTTTTCATTTCTGTAGCATTCTGTGGCATGGGGCTTTACAGTGGAGGGCATAAGAGCTGAATTGTTATTATTGCTTATGTGCAGGCTATCACCCCCCTCCAAGCACCCCCCCACCTTCACACATACACACACACACACACACACACACACATGCACACTGTCACTTATCATTTAATAGCATTTTGTCTATGCGAATGGACTGTATTGCAGTAGGGTCAGGCTCTGAGCATGTTTTAGCAGTGATGCATGGGACGTTTGTATTTCTCTTTTAAGAAGCTGCATTCTTTCTTGTGTGAGCCCCTCTTGTTCCTTGGTAAACAATGCAGCATTAAAAATAGCCATTCAGTTATTTGCTGTTTGCCTCTCACTGGTCTGAGATTGGAAAGATACAAGCCATTTACATTCCAGTAGTTCATTGAACTCCTGGGACTTTTTTCCACAAGCATGGGATATGGTAGCTTCTCCCAGCTGAGTGGTTTTGTTGGTATTGATGTCTGGGGTTTTCTCACGGTCAGAGGGCGAGACAGATATAGACATACAGTTTGGTTTTTTCTCTTCACAAAACAAGCAAAACAAGCTCTTTTTTTGTCCAAACAAGCGGCAGTCTTCCCCATTTGTTGCCTGTTGATTGACCAGATGACAGTGGTTTCATTTGCAGAGAGGAACATAATCTGATACTTGCCTCATAAGGGTCACTTTATGATGATCATGACACATATAACAAGAGGAAACATGCTTGTCTCAAGTTTATCATGGCAGATATGAGAAACATAGTGAAACTTCTATGAAATCTCTTACATTTCACTTCGGCACAGGCAAGCATTTAGACCATTGTCTGTCACATACACAGGGACACGAGGAATGAGACGTTCACAACATACACAGAACTAAACTGCCTTTGCTAGTAATCACAGTTAGCATGCTGTTGGGCCTGATCGAGTTCACTCACATTCTTTTGTTGTTGACATCCAGCAACCCACTTACAATTACCTCAGCACATAAAGCCAGTGTAAGACACAGATGAAGTCTAGTTCTAGACTGTTATAAGACTGCGCATGTGACTGTACTAAAAATCTGACAGAGCAGTGTTTCTTGCATCACTGTTCAGTTGAGTGATGGGCAAAATGAGCAACCCCCATGCCTTTGTCCTGGGCTTTTCACACAGAACCATTTTAAGGGTTTACTGAGAGTTGTAGGAAGAGTAAAACTCTCCAGACTTCAGACCTCTAGATGACACTGCTGGTGTCCTGATCGTAACAGACACTTTTCAGAGCTTTTCCCTGTAATTGAAATAAAAGGAGTTGAGGTTAACCAGTACAAGTTCTAAGGCAAAAGGGCAACGAAGCAAATGCCTGTTACTTTTCCCTTCTTATGACTTTAAAATCTTCAGAGATCCATCATTCTTTCCTGTTCCCATTTCCCTCTTACTGTGGCTGGCATGAACTCACGTTCATGACTCCAGAGGCCATGGATCTTTTGCTCAGCTTCCCCTATGCATGTCTGTCTATCCCTCTGTCTGTCAGATCCTGACAGCAGCCCCAAAGAGCGAAGCAATTGCAGTGAGAAGCAGAGCGGGGACAGCAGGGCCTGTGGCCGGAGCTCTCCTGGAGTAAATGGAAGAGGCTCAGGCCGTTGCCTTCCCCAGTATCTCAGACCACAAGGTAACACAAACATACACTCATGTATACCATCGCATATAAACACATTCACAGGCATACACAGATACATAAACACAGATACAGATAGACCCTCATCACTTCCTTAATAGAAATCACAAGTGTGGGTATGCTTGCAGCTGTTTATTGATAAGGGAAATTTAGACCATTGTCTGTCATGAATTCCAAGAGAGGACATATACTGGAATACTGATGAACAGTGTCCATGCTGTAAATGTCAATGCTTTCTGAGGCCTGACTGCTGTAGAGTGCTGACTTGTGGTTCTACTACTCAGCAGGTGAGAAAGTGACCTTAAAGGTGTTATGTTCAGTAAGACATGATCATGACTGAATTCTCTGCTGTTTGAACCTGTTCTGGACTGTTCTGGAGAGATGTTAAGAAACAATCATATGCTTTAGCTCATACACCAACAAACTCTGAAGGAGTACAAATTATATTTAGACTGCAGGTCTTGTACCCACGGTCAGGCCAGTCAGAAACAACTGAATGGAACAGAAATTTGTTTGATGGTTGATTCAGTGAAACCATTTCTGAGGCACTACAGCAGGTGGTTCTGGTGGAATGCAACTGAACACCTCTCTGCATGATCAGCTCAAACAGCTTCAACTTAATGTAGTAAAACTCTATTGCCACCTACTGCTCAATTAGTGCCACTGCATTTTCATTTGAATAAATTGGCTGGGTTCCCCCTCCCATCAAAAGGGTGCTTTTTTGTTCTACTTTTGATTTACTGGTGTGAATGTCCTGTGTTTGTCTGTCTATTTCACGGGGGTCGAACCTAGTGCCGCCTAAACCAGTGCACCTCCAGTACCCGGTGACAGGGCTGTCTAAATCCTTGGGCAGGACTCCCTTCAGCTCCAAGATGGAAGATGGAGGAGGTGGGGGAGGGGCAAAGGGCAGAGTGTCTGACCTCATCACCCGCTTTGAGGAGAACAGGTACACTCGCAACTGCGTTTTAAACACTTAAGTAGCAAGATTATGGACGAGCTCAACTGTCTGTGTCCACACCTTGTGCTGTGAGCTGTTGGGCTACTATTACTGCATGTCTCAGCATGCCATTCGGCTATAGCCTGTTCATAACTAACCAGTCAATGTGCAGTTATATATCCTTCGTTGTTTGCTATGCCATTGAAATCTTTGTGTTATAAGCAGACTAGCGGAGCCTTAATAGCAGCGTGTTGCCTAAGCAGTGCTATTATCACTCAGCACTTTCTGCAATCATGATTTTCCACTCAAGTGTTTTTGCAAAAAGGCCATGAGTGTCATCTGATCTCTAGTGTCACCACGCAGGAAGAGCCGATGTATGTTGTAATGTGTTTAAGTTCTGT
>NC_137502.1:6722500-6855000 GCF_041902795.1 Electrophorus electricus | reverse complement strand
AAAAGATGAATAATCCTGTGTATGTCTTCATCACAGCAGATTCTGATAACGTTTGCATCTCTTCAGGCAGGTAGATTCCTATAGATACTTTGCCTAAATGAGGCATGACATGGTAGGGGTGGCTAATCTGTTTGATTTATGGGTACAATTTACAGTTCATCTTGCAAAAATACTTTATTGAATCTTAGGCTAGAAAATTTCATCTTAATATTCAACTGAATCCTTTTATAAAAATTAATGGGACATTTTATTTTGAGTGGACCTTTTTAGATTAAATAAACACTCAGCAGACTCTCAGTAACATATCAATGATGCAGCAGTAGTGAAGCATCTGAATACATTCAGTACATTCAGCTGTTATAGACATACTGTTGACATTCAGTTTTGTAAATTGAACATTTAATTATGTAAATGGATTTTAACTGGATTTTGGTTATGGTTAGAGGCAGGATTGGGGTCAGGGTGAGGGTTGATGTTAAGGTTCTGGTTAGGATTAGAGTTATGGTTAGGACTGGATGTTTGGTTTCAGTTAGTTCAGTTGGACTGACCCTTGAAATGTTTCACTTGTGAGTAAAATTGTATCAAAACTCTCCTTTGATTCATTCATGGCAATGTTACAGATTCTCTGTTGAGAGTTTATTAATCAGCTATAAAGGACCACTTGAAATAAAGTGTTACAGGTTAACTGTAGGCTATTTTAAGCAACAGTGTACCATGTTTGAAATGGCAACTCAATGTCCTGTTTTCAAGAGTCTTTGATTCATTAGAATACATGTTAATTCTTTTAAATATGGATTGCTTCATTTTACTGAGTCCATCTGCAGTCCTTAAAAGAAAATTAGACAGATTGCTCCTCTCTATCCCCTGGACTATGATTGGATCTAATAGACTATGATTGGCTTCTTTCTGTTTTTAGGAGACCAATGAACAGAAGCTTCACAAGATTGCCAATGAGCTTCTGCAGACAGAGAAGGCCTATGTGGCAAGACTCAACTTATTAGACCACGTAAGTGCTGGTGTACATGTTTCTGCACCAAGATACATATGACCACAATATGTGTCTTTAGTGCCAACACAAGGGTATTAATTTATTTATTAATTTTTCCAAATTATTAGATCTTATGAGGTAAATAGGCAGTGCATCATTATTCGCCAGTCGTAAGGATAAAACGTTTTGAACAAACTGAAACTATGGAAAAATGCTAAAATATATTGGGAGGTTGGTGGAAATCATACATTCACACAGACATCCTCTTCCTAACCCTGCTGTGCAGGTGTTCCTTGCAAAGCTGATGGAGGAGGCAGGGAAAGGAACATTCCCAGTGGAGGTAGTGAAGAACATCTTCTCTAATATCTCCTCCATCAATGCCTTCCACAGCCAGTTCCTACTGCCTGACCTGGAAAAACGGATGGGAGAATGGTGAGAGATCTACTCTGTCCAAGCTTCACTAAAAATTAGTATTTCTTCTCAGCTCACTAGAACAGCCACCTGTCTCAGGATAATGTGTGAAGCCAAACACAGTCAGTGTTGGATATGCTATGCCTCTAGGGAATTGGGCCTCTTGTGATTTATTAGGTTCTTGTACTGGCTTTCACAGGGAGTCCACACCTCGCATTGGGGACATCCTACAGAAACTCACCCCTTTCCTGAAGATGTATGCAGAATATGTGAAGAATTTTGATAAAGCCATGGAACTGCTAAAACAGTGGACAGATCGCTCACCTCAGTTTAAAGCCATCATCCAGGAAATCCAGGTGAGTCTGGTAATAATGCTGTTTATAATGAACTATACTAAGCAGTTTTTTGCAAAGTATTTATAATGTGATTATTAAATATGATTTTAAAGCATAAAGGACTCTAAATGTCATAAGTGCTTAGCCAAAATCTTTACCCAGAGAACATTTAAGAAATATTAGTAGTATCTGGTGTTCATGGTTTCACAACTGGAGAAGTGAGGCTCCTTGTCTTTGGTGGTCATGGTTTAAGAACTAAACCACTAGGGCTCCTGGTCTTTGGTGGTCATGGTTTAAGAACTAAACCACTAGGGCTCCTGGTCTTTGGTGGTCATGACTTCTTTTTTTGTGGTGGGTTCAGAAGCAGGAGATGTGTGGGAGTCTCACCCTGCAGCATCACATGTTGGAGCCTGTCCAGAGAGTGCCTAGATATGAGATGCTCCTCAAAGACTACCTGAAGAAGCTTCCTCAGGAACATATGGACCGCAGGGATGCGGAAAGTGAGTCTAAGACACTGAAACACTTCTTGTCAAATAAATAATTCTAGTGGCATCACATATAACCATATTTCTTTTAGAATCCTTGGAGATTATTGCCACAGCAGCCACCCATTCCAACACTGCAATTCGCAAAAATGTATGTGCAGTTATTTTTTATTCTTACCTATTTTCTGAACTCTTGCTTAACAGAATCAGAGTACAGTCTAGCCTCCCCACAGATTGACTTGTGTGTGTTTAGATTGATTTAGTTTGGATGGAAGCGATTCTGAATGAATATCATTGCTTCCCTTTGTGGGTTGTGTCATTCCTCTCAGGAGAACTTGAAGAAATTGCTGGAGATCTATGAGATGCTGGGAGAGGAGGAGGACATTGTGAATGCCTCCAACGAGTTAATCAAAGAGGGCCACATTCTCAAACTGGCCGCCAGGAACACCTCGGCCATGGACAGATATCTCTTCCTGGTGAGATCAAGTGACTCTAGTGTTGATTTCAGTGCTGCCATTTACCAGATCAAAGAATCATGCTCATGTCACAAATATAATGTTATCTGTGTTAATTGCATTATTCTCTGTGTTAGGCTAGTCTTGATGTTAGGTTAATCTCTGTTAGGTTTGCTGTTAAGTTTGCTTTGTTAGTTAGATTAGCTATGTTTGCTAGTTAGACTATTCTCTAAATTGCTAGTTATTCTCTAAATTAGGTCAGTTATCTAGGTTAGGTTAGTCTCAAAATCTGATACTAATTTGTGTTTTTATAATATATCTTTGTTGCCATGCTGAGTGCATTTCTTTCATGTTTGTTTTATTTGTCAAATCTCTCCTTAGTTCAACAACATGCTGCTGTACTGTGTGCCAAAGTTTAGTCTGGTGGGACAGAAGTTCACAGTGCGCACACGAATCGGCATCGATGGGATGAAGGTGACGGAGACGTACAACGATGACTACCTCCACACCTTCCAGGTGTCTGGCAAGGAGCGCACGCTGGAGCTGCAGGCTTGGTGAGGTTCACTACAGCACTACTTAAATCACAGACGCCCAACCACGAAGCTTCTCGTTCATGTAAGCAGCTGTGAAATGACCGTGGATTGTTTGAACTCAGTCTGTTTCCCTTGCTTGTGTTCAGCTCTGAGCAAGATAAAGAGGACTGGATAAAGGTAATGGGGTGACCAAACTCAGCACTGCTTTCAGTTCCTCACTCTCATCACGTCACTCTCTGACAGCAGCTTTCTGTGCCTTGTAGGCATTCCAGGAAACAATCGAGATCTTTCTCCAAAAGAATGAGACATTTAAAACAGCATCTAAAGAAGCGGAGGAAGTATCAGTGAGTAGTGCTAGTCCTGCCTGAAGGTTAATGTAAAAACCTGTTATTTCACACATTAGCTAAGGTTCAATATTACAATTTCATGATTGGTTCCTGAAACGCACGTGCGTTCAATTCGCAGATATCCGACTTGGGGAAGCGAGCGCCTCGCTGGATTCGGGACAACGAGGTGACCATGTGCATGAAGTGCAGAGAGCCCTTCAATGCTCTCACGCGGAGGAGACACCACTGCCGTGCCTGCGGCTACGTAAGCGAAACTCTCCCCACCCTGTCGTTCATGCAGTGACCCTCTCTCAGCGCCTTGTAAAGGTGGAAGCAGATGCAATTAGGGTCTTCTCCATGTTCCTCCCCAAGGTGGTCTGCTGGAAGTGCTCAGACAACAAGGCTCCGCTGGAATATGACGGGAACAAGATTAACAAGGTGTGCCGCGACTGCTACTCGGTACTAACCGGCCATACAGACAGCGAGGAGAAGGATGGCAAGAAAAAAGGCATCCTAGAGGTGAGCAGCAGCACAAGGACTGATTCACACGCTGACAGCCTTGCGCACTGCATGCGCATGAGCAGCATGTCCCATTACAGAACACCATGGGTGACTCACCTGTTGACCAGTATTTACACCCTGAAAGCCATTCCGTAGGAAGGGCTGATGTAACGTATTTGTATTGTATGTTTTTTTAAAAAGCACACAGCTCAGGAGAAGCGGCATGCTCACAAAAAGCTTGAAGGCACGCAGGTGGTAAGCAGAGCTCGGGGTGGATGGGTGCCTGGCACACTGCTCTCTCACACTGGCACTCTAGACAGAGGGACAGAGGTGGGATTATCAAACCCATCCCTAAATTAGTGCAGACTAGAGATTAGCAACAAGACTAACGGTATAGTCCCCCATTTGAGTGTTCTTTGGTGTGTCTTAGGCCTGATCTTACTCTAAAATACTCACAAACCCCAACCTCCCTTGCTGGAGTCCTTCTTTTCCCTTTTGTTACCTTGTGCGCTACCTTGAGCGCTACCATATGTGGGCTGTGGCATCGAAGGTGCCTTACATTGCTCTCCGGTGAAAATGTCCTGTTCGTTTTTAACCAACTCTCTCACTCTCTTCCCTTCCCTCTTTTTGCCACCTCTCTCACTGGGTCAGATTGAAGCGGCACAGTTCTCAGGTAGTAGTATAATGTGTGGCTTCCTACAGTACTGCGAGAAGAATAAGCCCTGGCAGAAAGTCTGGTGCGTCATTCCCCAGAAGGAGGCTTTAGTGCTCTACCTGTATGGAGCTCCACAGGTGAGTGGATCACGTCCCTCGCGGACATTGTCACGTCTCTGACATACATAGGGCCGTTTACCCCCAAAACATCAGGTTCTGATAATCAGCAGGTGTGCTCATCACTTAACACCTCATAATCAATCAGTAGGTGACAAAGGGCAGGACATGGGCTCATATACGTTTGTATCTTTCTGCTGTAAAGCCGTTTATCTTGAGGAAAACAGATGCTTAGTATGTCGGGACATCATAGGCTGGAAACACTGGCAAAGTCATGCATAAGACTAACTAACAGATGTGTTAACATGTTAACATAACAGATTATGTTTAGATCCAGCAAATGTGACATGGAAAGAGGTCCAAACTTGACTGTTGAGGTTGATGGTATGAACTGCCAACATTAATATTAATGTATGAGCTACAGGGATTAGTGCCCAAAGTCATGCACCCATCATCAAGGCAATCTTAATAACACACACTGAGCCTCACACAGATGGCACATGGATCGCTGAAGTGTTCTCAACAGTCATATTTGCACTTTATCTTCTTGTGATGGGTCTAACTTCAGAATGTTCAATAAAAGATGCAACATGACCTACCGCATTAGCAGCCATGAAACAATCTACGAGAGTACAACCTGCAAATGAACCGTGGACACATATTTTTGCCCTCTATAGCCAATCAGACCAGCACTCATCAGAGAGCATATTAGAGTTTGCTGGAGATTAGAAGTTATAGCAAACCAATCAGCCATTACCACTCAAAGAATGATTAGCAGTAAAACATAGAGAAGTAGTAAATTTGTACCATACACATCTGTCAAGATCCAGCCCCGGTCATTTCTATACTCGCAACAAAATGGAGTTATTATATCAAAATGAGACAGAATGGAGACGACAGTAACCACAGACGCAGTAGGGCACAGGAATGTTCCAGTTTATCTCCCACAACCTCACCTACATATTACATTCCTCAAACACACCATATGCCATATACTCACACATGCCATAACATACATAAGCTGTAATGTGTATTCACATCAGCTGTGGCATACTGAACATAAGCTTTAACATACACTCACATATACTGTGATATCCCTCATATACATCATAACATACATACACCATAACATACACACAATATAACAGCCCTCACATATGCCAAAACATACATCTCACATATGTAGCTTGGATTGACATACAAAAAATAACACAGATACATGTGCTGTAACATATACACACACTCACTATATTATTATATATACTCGGTATAATATACACTTTTGTATACTGTGACATCTCATATATGTAACATGCACTCTGTATCATGTATACACTTTGTATCATGCATATACATGCATACAGTCACAAGTTGTGGTATCCCTCACATATATTATGAAATACACCATAACACAAACTTGCATGCTTCATAATATATAGTCCAAATGCACTGTAACATTCCTCACATACACTAACATACACTCACATTCACAAGTCAAGTTATTTCCAGCTAGTAAAACGATCAGGGACAAACACACACACACACACACACACACACACACATATATATATATATATAACTTCTGCAACAGTTTGGTCACATGTGCAACAATTTCAACACATGTACAACAGTTTGATCAGCGGTTTGAGAAATCATGACTGATGTTACATAATATTTAGGGAACTTCTATCAGATTTATTTTTACATACTGTACATTTGTTCAAGGTTTGAGTCCTATTGTAAAGTGAAGCCAGCCCTCATGTGTCATGTGCTCCTGACTCTGCAGGACGTTAAGGCCCAGTGTACGATCCCACTGCTGGGCTACTCTGTGGACGACGCTGCCCGTACGGCAGACCCTCCAGCCAGTTTCCGGCTGTCCCAGTCAAAGTCCGTGCACAGTTTTGCTGCCGAGAGTGAGGATCTGAAGCAGCGTTGGCTACGGGTCGTCCGCGTGGCCGTGACTGGCGAGGTGCCTGACACCCCACCCCCCGGTGATGCCCACGTGCTGGAGAGCAGCCAGGAGCCGAGTTCAGAGAGCCTGTGAAATGAAAGTGCCGGCTGCATCTGTTGCAATTCAACAGGTCTCAGACAGAAAGAGCAAAGAGCCACAGCTTGCAGGCCAGACTGCAGGCTGTCACACTCATATCCTGAACACTCACAAATATGACTATGAAGGTCTTCAGTCATCCTGATCACAGATTTGTCTGGTAGTAGCAAGCAAAGAGAACTGGACGTGCTGCATTATAATGAGATGGCTACTATGTGGAACACGATCGTCATCTGCTGCCAGGATGGAGCACTGCACCTCCAAGTTGGATTTACGATGCTTTATGAGCAAGAAGCATTAGGTTTTCCCTCTAAAGTGGATCTGAAAAATCGCTTTAGGATCTGATCCCAAGTGATAGTGCACACGCAAGTGCTTTGAAAACTGACTGGTGCCAGCAGGCTCTAGCCAGGGCCTCATATGGATGTGCAAACAACCATTCCCACACATGCCACACCTGATCCCAGCCACTCTAATACACTTTACTCCAAGGACTGCTTTCGGAAGAGTGCAGTATTAATGTCTGGATATATTGTAGCTATATAAGGGAATGTATGGTTGTTAATACCGTGACTGTCTCCTTTAAAGATGGCAACATCTCCAGTGCTGAAGACAAGTCTGAGACCAGACTGCTGCAGCAATCCATGCAATACACACTGCTTCACATCCCTGTACCTGGCAAGCAGAGTTAAGATATCCTTTAGCAACCAGCACGGAACCCAACAGCAACCCAGCAGCGATCACTCAGTGGATATGTGGAGCTACACTGAATGAAATGGGAAGGTCATTGTTGCTTGTAAGGTGACGACACATCGGCGTGAGCACAAGTCGATCTGTTAATCTACTGCATTGATCATAAGCTGGATAGATGCTCTATTTTACAAGCCTAGGCAAATCACAACTCAAAAGGCACTGTATTTTTACCCTAGATGGTGAATGTTTCTCAGATCTTATTTCTTGACAAGATACCTTTCAGTTTAAGAACAAAGAAATGTCTGTATAATGTTTAATGTAGGCCTAAGCCCATCTATATAGACATTTACATGTTTGTTATTCATGAGCACCGTGTGTTTTTCTTTGTGTATGATGGCTGCGTGTTTGTCTGATATGCTGACCAATGGGAAGAGGGTTTGGCTACTGATGAGTGTCTTAGAGACTTCCTGTGCGGGCAGCACAATCAAATAAGCCTATGAGCAGGATGGAGACCTGTAAATGTTTTATGAAATACTGTAATTAATTTTATTATTTAAAGAGTAATTTATAAAAGATGTGCATGATTTTGAAGAATAGTAGCACAAAGAAAACCAATTTCTTAACCTTTTTGCCTCTGTCAACTCAAACAGTATGACATTTATCTGATATTTAGGTTTGGTATTCTGCTTCCAATCAGAGCTATATTCTCAGAGTTCTTCTAGCCTGATTCTTTGCCTTGTCATTTCTCATGTTACTCTCATACTATTGAAATACCAGAAATGGTCAGTGTTTTATAAAGATTATAACATGCCTAGGTTACATTCGTGAAATTAATACGCATAGACATCTGCAACAGCAAACTAAGAGTTTGCATATATAATGTTGAATATGAACTTGACATTCACAGTGCTTATGTGAGCATTGATGTTTAGCCTAACTCCTCTAAACACAATACCACTCATCTAGCCGTGCAGTCCTGTGCTTCTGCAGCCGGTCTCCACCGTCTAGCATTGTTCCAAGAAACCTTCGGCCCTGGTATGGCAGATTAATGCTATCTAAATTAAGTCCTCTAGTCCTCTCAGATTTCCCCTTCAGTATTAAACTACAGCTACACTCAAGCCAATGAGAGATGCGATTTTATACTTACCTTTTCCAGATCAGAATCGCACTTTAGCATCTTCTATAAGATGTACCTTGTAAAAGTATGAAAGCAAGTAGATTATGGGTTTTCCATGGGTTTCATGTGCATTCTGTGGTTTTGATGTGTGTTACATTGTATGTGCTTTTAATAGACAGCTGGAAAAATATGGTAAAAGAATGTCGATTTAGTTCAGTACTAAAAATTCACTTGTCTAATGTGGGCATTAGCCATCAGCAAGCCTTCAGAGAAGCAGTCATGAAGTACAGGCAGTGTGGACCTATTGTTTCAGCTTTAAAAGCACAGAAAAACTGGCCCAGGTAGATTTCCTTAATGTAGCTAAAATTAAACTGAACTTTTCTGTTATTGGTTTTTTTTTTTGGTTCCATGCCATGGGATACCTTCCATGCAGGTGAGCCAACACGATCAGTGGCTCAGGGATCAGCTGCAGCTGACCTCCCAGAACTAAACACAACCAGGCCAGAAAAACAGGTTCATCAGTCTCATTTTATTCACTCCCTTATAAAAGTTATAACCCCAAAAAAATATTAACATGGAAAATTTCAAGACAGCTTTCTGTAAACAAAGCAGTTACAAATATGGTATATAAATCAGGTTTAGATAGATCAGATGTTCAGGTTTAGATGTCTTCTCCACAGCCACACTCTGTTGTGTTGGACTGCGATTCGCTCCTGGAGTGGCCCCTCTCCAGTAAAGCTGACCATTTAGAATATATAAGGGTGTGCGTCTAGCTCTTGGCATGGCGTACGAGGCCGCGGATCCTGCGGGTCAGGGCCTGGATGAAGGTGTGATGTGAGTGAGCCTTGCTGTAGAGTGCCTCCACCTCCAGAAGCTTCCTCTGGAACGGCTCAGTGAAACTGCTCGCTACGTCATTCTGCAACTGCGCACACACACACACACCCACCCACACCCACCCTCTCAGTGCCTACTCAAACCATGCTCTGACTGACAGAAGCCCCGTATAAGAGGGAATGGTGCAGTGTGTGTGTACCTGTTCCAGTTCCTGCTGGGTGACTCTGGATAGGCCTAGACCTCCAACCCCTCTGGCATCTGTACAGAGAAATGTGTTGGGGGTATGTAGTGCAGGTACCTATGAGATGTGAACACTGCCCTTTGGCCTGTAGTGCAGACTCACCTCTGTATTCTGGCAGCAGGGAGTCTTTGGGATCACTAGGGGTGCAGTAGAGGAGGTAGTACTCTAGGTGGCGCCAGATGACAAACAGGCACGTTTCAATTATGTCTTAGGAATAGGGTGTCGAGAAAAACAAACATTCTTCCTCAGAAACCAAAACACATACAAATGCACTTGGAGAGAAATTTACAAAAAAAACAAAACAAATAAAAATCGCACACACAAACCCAACACACTGTGTTTGCCTCATTTATTCTTTTCTAATTCAAAATAAATCTAAAACACTTAAATAATAGGTAAACACACCAAACACAGAGAAAATGAGAGTGTGTATGTATATACGTATGAATACAAGCATAGAGAGTGTGTGTGTTATGATACAGGAACAGAGAGCAAGGACAAAAAAAAAAAATGTGTGTGTGTGTAAGGATGCATGAGCAGTGTGCGAGTGTGAAAGGACACAGGAAGTGCTTGTGTGCACGTGCACGCGTGTGTGTGTGTGTGTGTGTGTGTGTATAAAAAGGATACAGGAACAAAGAGCTAGCAGCTTGGCGCGATTGTTGACGAGCTGGACCAGACGCCGTTTAGCCATCACACTCCTCTGCACTGATGGGATCTTCTCCACTCCCCCAGTCCCTGACACCAGGCCCTGGCACAGCTACACACGCATGCAAACACCCCCCCCCACACACACACAGGAATCCTTTGACTCCACACATTCTTTTTGAAATGTTTCAAATAAAATTTCACATTCCTTGGTATGCAATAATATGAAGTCAATGTCAAGAAATGCAGTTGCTTAAACTGTCGCCGAGTTGCCAAAGTAAAATAACGTCTTCTACTTTAAATCAGTAGGGTTTAAACGTTCTCGTGTAAGTGCAGTAGGCTTTGTGGTGCAAGGGTGGCGATGTGTGTGTTCAGCACCTCCCTGAGCTCCTCTGGTGCAAGCTGCTCCAGTCTCTCCAGCTTGGCCAGGCTCTGGGTGTGTGTGTCGTGGTAGTGGAAGAAGGATGCGGTGCTGTTTTTGAGCAGGAGAAGGACCAGACCCAGGCTGGGCACCCGAGACACGGACGGGACCGCCACATCTGCCACACGGAGCGGAGGACACACACATACACGCACATACATGAACTGGGAACAGTGGGGTCCAGGCAGGGATGAGAGCCATTGCACTTTGTCAGTGCCTGGCGTGAGTGAGACAGAGAGGAGCTTGGTGACTGACCTGTGGGCTCCGTGGCTGAGGGGCTGAAGAGGCACACAGTGAACTGGGCTTGGCTAGAGCTCTGCAGGAGGAGGGTCTGGCAGTACTCCATCACATTGGCACAGATCTGATCGCACAGAGAACACAGGCTGACCCTCGGAACACACACAGGCGTTTCAGACACGGGTGCGTGGCTGCATCACTGGCTTCAATACCTGTTGCATAGCAACCTCCATCTCCTCCCTCTTCTCTGCCGCGTCACCCGGGGACACGCTCTCTTCTATCTGCTTGAGGTATCGAGCACGCTCAGTGCCGGCCAGACGGACAAGCAGAGACAGACACTGGCGCTGAGAGGTGAGAGGGTGAGTAAAAGAGACGGAAAGAGCAAGAGTGTTAGTTGTACTGAACAGCTGGGATTATAAGATGCTCTTGGCTCCTCAGTTCAGGACAGAGAAGTTAATTCCAGCTACTTCACATTAAGGGATCACTGCTGTTCTCTACCTGGAATCTGCCGATGTGTCCCTGAAACTCCAACTGCGCAGCGCTGTTGATCTGCCCCAGATCCAGAACACCTGACATGACACACACACACACACACACACACACACACACACACACACACACACACACACACACACCAGCACTGATGCAATTAAGTTCATTCATACTGGAGTTGTACGTTTGCGTGCATTTGTGTGTTTGGTCCGTACCTGGCAGGGCAGCCTTGCTGATGATGGCTGTGAGGAGAGAGAGCTCCTGTAATGACCCCATACTCACATCCTGACTACGCAGGATCGACTGGATGGTGTCGGAGTGCACAATCACCCACTGGAGCACCTACACATACACACAATAATTGTTGGCTTCGTATACTGGGGATCAATGTCCACATACACAAATATGTTTGAAAGAAGAGTGTACCTGTGCTGCCCCCTGCTGGTGTTGAGTGGTAGTGGAGGTCAGGATGACCTGCAGTAGTCTGAGTGTAGGCAGTAGGATGTGTCTGTATCGCTCCAGGGGACTAGGGATGAATCCTGACGGGTCCCTCTGACCCAACACTCTACAGGGGGAGGAACAGGAGGGCACATGTACACACATGTACATGCACGCACGCAAGCAGGTCATCCTGGGAGTAGGGTTGTGGTGATAACCACATTATAGCAATCTCACAATTTCTCTTTGTACCTGGAGCCTAAGTATTTCTCTCTCTCTCTCTCTCACACACACACACACACACACACACACACACACACACACACACACGCACGCATATACATATCCCCTGCCTTACCTGAGTGAGTCATTCTCTGGCAACATGTGGAAGACTTGGCACTCTGCCAGCTGAGACACCAGACCACAGGAGAGCAGTTCCACAGCACCCTGTGCAGACTTAGCTACACGCGTCAGTAATGCCTAGGCAAAAAGCGCGCACGCACACACACACACACACACACACACACACACACATATATATATATATATACACACAAACATTAAAAATATGCCACAGACAGCAAAGACTGTCGGACTGAACAAAGTATGATCTGACTAAAGCAGACAAACTCACCATCTTGGACTCATAGATGTATAAGGGTTTGAGTAGCGGAGGTTGTGGGAGGAGCAAAGCTTGGAGGGCGGAGTCATCCTGATTAACACTCTCCACCAGCACACGCAGGTAGCCGCTGTTACACAGATAGACCAACCACTGACTCTGCCTGTCTATGGACAGTACACGGTCCAGCACAGCTAGGGCCAGCATCTGCACACAAACAAACCGGCACATCTCAGAGGAACGACAACACAAGAGAGCTTTTTGCAGAGTACAACAATAGCACAGTTTCAGGGACACTATGAAACCTGCCCAGTCCAATGGCCAAACAATGGCCAAAGACCGGACAGCAGGGACACGCTCTCTCTAGACAGGGAGAGAATAAGCACAGCTTGAGCAGCTTGTGTGAGGATAGGAGGTGTGCACCACGACTCCCTACCCTGCCTATCTCATGGCCATCGCAGGCATCCCTGCAAACCACCTCCATCAGAGCCGTCCCATAACTCTCAATGATGGCCAGGTTCTCTCTCTGTAGCTTGGAGAAGCCGTCCTCGGGAGCAGTGAGACGCTCCCACATGCACACACCTGCAAAGCAAACGAATACATTTAAAAGCTTGATCAATTTGCTATTCTCCATCAGTGTTAAATTTAATGTTTGTTGTCTGCAAGGGGGTGTGTAGTGGTCAGTGGGTGGTCCATGGGCAGTTCGGGGGTGTGTGTTGGCTTACCTGTCTGCAATGTGTCTGGTTCTTCAGGTTTCTGAGCGATTTGCAGGTAATAGAGCAGTGAGCCATACAGGTGAGCACGCAGTCGCTGGAAACCGCCACCTGCAGTACATTCATAGCCAGCATGAACTTCAACAGCCCACCAGTCAAAACATGCTCAAATGGAGAGCCAGACTACTCCCAATAGTGCTCCAGCAATGCTGGGTATCAGTGAAGTCTTACGCACCTGTGCACAGGATGAAGTTCAGGAGCTTCCGCAGAATGAGGTGCAGGGCGGAGTTGGCAATGGAGGCGAAGCCTGACGAAGATCCGCCCTCCAGCCCCGCCCCTTGCTGTTGCTCCGACAGCACGGACTGGCTGAGGTGTGCCGTCAGGGTGAACACTGCCCCAGCAACGATGGCCATCAGCTCAACAGCAGCATCTTCCGCTAGAACCTAAGAACGGGATGGCAGTGCACACATAAGCGCAGTATAAGGCATTCACAGTGCCCAGCTTCCACCTGAGCAGCAGCCCTGGCAGCGGTCAGCATGCACTACCTTGTCATGCAGGTCGAGGAGCAGGTCCCTGATGATGAGCTGCCTCTGGTCTGCAGGGATGAGCTCGGCAGGGCAGGCGGTGAGGATGGTCTCCACCAGGCTACGCCAGCTCTGCAGGGCATGCCGCTTGGCACTGAGGCAGCGCCGCACCCGGTTCCTCTCCACCACCTGCTGCAGGATGGAGTTCACCTCCTGCCACGGATGGAGAGAGAGAGAGAGAGAGAGAGAGAGAGAGGGGTCAGAGCTGAGATGCCAGGAAGAAAGGCTTCCGACATTAAACGGCACAGGCATTTGGCCGTGTCTGCTGGGTAGAATGCGGTTCTGACCTCCATGAGCAGGGGCCGCTGGCCAATCGCAGCCATGCCCTGCAGGGCGTTGACCTCCGCTACCAACACCCTGTGCAGCAACTGCCGTGTGAAGCAAAGCAAATGGATTAAAACTCGAACGCAAACATGAATGAGAGCATTCGACTGAAGGCCTGATCTTAGATCACGGCGTCTCTCAGACCTTGACGTTGCAGACGGTGTGGCCTTGTTCGTTGACATGCTCACAATTAGAGATGACCTGCTCGATCTGAGCGCGCTCGAAAAAGTCCAGCTGCAGGGTGTCGGGAACCTCCTGGCTGAAGTCTATCGCATCTAGAACACTCAGCAGCTTCCTGCGCACTGGACACAGCATCATCCACTGTTACAGGAGCTTCTCGGTAGCGCACCTACATTCAAAGCTGGAGGCTCTCTTTGGGTGCAGTCGGCTGAGGGTGCAAACCAACCTTTTGACACTGTGTCAAAGTGCAGAAAGCCACTAACTGATCTGCTCTCATCCTCCATACCCATCTCCCCGTCTGGAGAAATCAGCAGAAAATCATGAGCAGTGATGAGAAGAGTGTGTGCATACCTGTGATCAGATAATGAGGTGCTGCCTATGCTTGTGTGTGTGGGTGTGCATTACGTCCATGCACGTCTGCGGTGTGTGTATGTGTTTCGTGCACTGTGGATTATGTTACCTGCATGCTGCATGTGTGGTTGGTCATCCAGGAGGAGGTTGAGCAGTCTCTGTGTGTGAGATCGCTGGCGGTTCAGCGAGGTCACCCTGAGCTCGATGGCTGCTGTCTTCATGAGCCAGGACATCTGGTTCAAAGCAGCAATCTCATTTCCTGTGTTATCAATGTGGAAAAGGTGAGCTGAGGACAAGGACTGTGGGCGGGGGGGGGGGGGGGGGGGGGGGGGTGTTACCGCAGGAGACTGAAAGAAGGCACGGACCTGCTAGGATGAAGGGTAAGTGCTTCAGGTGAGAGAACAGGAAGTCTTGGCTGGTCCTCAGATATCGCATGGTGGGCCCAGAGGTGTCTGAGCATGCGCACAGCTGATAGATCACCTGGCAGAGTGTAAATTCTCCAGAATTAGTGATACACGGATATGTTCCCGTGTGTGTGTGAGAGAGAGAGAGAGAGAGAGAGAGAGAGAGAGAGAGAGAGAGAGGAGAGAGAAAGTACCTGATAGCACAGCTGAGCTAGGTGTGGAGCCTGCTGAGTGAGGAGGGGTCCTGAGCGTCTCTCAGTCCCTCTCTGAAGCAGACTCAGAATTGCATGCAGGCAACTTCGCGGGCAGCCAAGAACCCCTACCACATAGTCCAAACACAAACCCCTTTCCTCAGAACACCACTCATTAGCACAATCACCAGCCAAAAGTCTGCGAACCGATGAGAACGGCTGAGCGTTGCGCTGTGGTCCAGAGGACGTGCTAACCTGGGTCCTGCAGGTTGGTGGAGGAGACAGGTTTCTTCACCTCATAGCCCAGCAGGTATAGAGCCAGGTTAGGCCCCTTCAGTTCCAGAGAGGTGATCAGCAGGTTTAGAATGTGGATCTGTGTCTCGTGCCGGATTCGAGCCACACGCTTCTCAGGGTCTGAGTCTGAATGGAAAAAAACCCCACAAATATTATGGCAAGAGTCGAGTACATTCAGTAAGGACATACAGAGCAAGTTCGCCTTAATGAGCGCCGTCTCTGCTGCCTGAGAGTGAATGAGCAGAGGTGTCCGTCCCTGCAATCCTGGGTTTAGAAGATGAATGAATAAAATGAATGAATGAGTGAAGGTGTCAGCCACACTTACCATCTGTTTTCTCTGCTTCTTCCTGGGCCTCCTCATTGTCGAGACACTCCACAAAGCCAGCCAGCAGCTTCTCACTCACCGCCTGCTCAGACCACAACAGCCCGGGATTTAGCGCATTCCTGGCTCGCACTCTCTCCACAGACTATAGTTTGTGGTCCATCTGCACAAGACTACAGTCTTGGCACTTCTGTGCACTCTCTACACAGACTGCAGCCCCAAACAGAGTCTGTGCAGTTTGCATGCTACACAGTCGTGCACTATGCATGATAATAGAATATGGTTTAGAAATATGTTTTATTCTCACAACTACACTAGCATAACTAAAACAGGGCCCACAGAACAGACAGAAAACAAGACCCTGAGATGTTTAATCAGTGTCTTTGTGTTATCATATAGCAGATGTCTCACTGGGTCATGGGTGAAGTCTCCCACCAGTCTAGACTGGATGTTGGGGTAGCGAGCCATGTGACGTAGGATCTTGGCGCTCAGGAAAGCAGCCTCTGGGTTGGAACTGCTGTGGTACAGGTACCTACAGGGGACAAAGGGACAGAATGGTTGGGGCTGCAGTTAGGACACATGATCTGATTTACCCAAAAATGGTTGAAAACAGCTTTGCACATGCAATACTCCACAGTATGGAATTAGATACCACTTAAATATGTTCTGTAATTATAAACAAGAATCCCTTACTCTGTTCTAATTTTCAAAATCCTTTTACATGGGACACTGAGGTAGTGAAATGTAATTATCACATGTACAATGCAGAGATGTGTGTTTACACGTCAGGTGTGCTTGCATTTATGTGGGAGTGAGTGTGTGAAGGTAAGAGAACAGCACCTGGCGATGTTGATGATGTGGTCGGCGCGTCGGCTCTGTGCACTGACACCCTGCAGCAGTTGCTCCAGCGGAGACACCAGCACGGAGGATTGGCTCTCTCTCAGCAACTCCATAAACACCACCTCCTTCTGCAGGGCCAGGTCCAGCAAGCTCAGACAGTGCAGCACTGCCGACTCCAGCTGCTTTTTACCTACACCACCACCATCATCAACATCTTCAACAGCACAGTCACCGCCGTGACCGTTAACAACATCTTTATGTCCGCTCACTTTTAGCATAACCACAATCAAAACATCAACCAAGAGTATGTCTTCATAAATCAGTGAGACGTAATGAGATAGAGAGACAGAGCAGAGCAGGTATGCGCAGTGCCATCCCACTAACCAGGGAAGGGAGCATACGTGTCGAGCTGCCTGACGCCCTCCTCAAGAAGACTGAGGCAGAGCGACAGCAGCGGGGAGTCATTCAGCAGATGGTACATCAGGCTGTGGCCCGGGGGCTTATGGGCCGGCACCAGCTCGCCCTGCAGTTCCACAGTCTCCAGCAGGAAATCCGCCGGCTGGGGCTCGTATCCACGCAGCAGCTTGTGGAACACCTCCAGCACAGCCTCTGCCACCTCCCACTAGGGGAAGAGGAGCCAAGGTTAGGGTTCACTCTGGGAGGGGATTAGGGGTTAGATGGAGAGGTGGTGGTGGAGTCCAGCGTGGTGGATGGAGACCAGCACCTTCTCAGCCGGGCGCCGGTAGGCTCTTGTCGGGAAGGGAAGGAAGATGGCATCTCGCAGGAACGCCAGGTAAGGCTCGAACCCAGGGGCTCGCAGCCCTGCCCCCAGATTAACAGGAAGCGAACTCTCCACCAGGGTGCTGATCAGCTGACAGAACGCACGTGTCAGAGGGTACTCCTCACAGCTCGACTCGATCTCATTCAACTCCATCTACAAGAGAAAAGATTACTGTAATTATTACTAATTATTCTTACTAATTACTATTATTAATGTAAAACTTATTATTAATAATGTATATGATCATCCAATAATAATAATAATAATAATAACATTGTAATCATATTTTCTCCAGGGTTATTTTATGTCTGTATACATGAGTCACTATTTCCCCATTGCTGAAGTGCACATAAACACGACATTCAAGAGTGGTGATATGTTATTTTGGAATAGTTTATATGGGTGAACATTTGAGTATTCAGTGATTTATTTTATACTGAAATATCACAAAAAGCCTAAAAGGAGTGATGTGACTTTTCTCAGCCCCATACATACACATATACAGGTACAAATAATGATCATTCAGTCTTATAGACACACAAATACATGCACATAATGAGGAACAGATGCCACTGGCAGCTCACCTCTATGCCTGCTGCTTGTCTCTGTCCAGGAGCTTTTACTGTCTGGAGGACCTGAGAGTACAAAGACATTAGGAAGTATAAGCAGTCACATGCTCCAGGCAAAAGCATCAGGCTTCAAAATGATGGTCTTCCATCAGCCGCATGTTCTAACACGATCACCTTACTGCACCTCTGCGCGATCTGGAACTAGGTGAGCTCAGACCTATGAGACTCTACCTGCGTTGAGACCCTACCTGCGTTGAGACCCTACCTGCGTGTACTCCAGGGACTGCCAAAGGGAGGCGGCGATCTCGGGGGACTTGGCGAAGGCAGCAAGGGTGTGCAGCAGCTGGGCCTTCAGCACAGGCGGCACACTGCACTGCAGCAAACCCAGCATCACCACCACAGGGGTCCACTGAGGATGCTCACATAGGGCCAGGCGTGCTGTCTCACTCTAACACACACACAGTCACACACACAAAACTGACTGAAGTGTATTCACACATATGAGCAAAGCTAAAAAACGAACTACCATTTATAGGTTTAGCTCATTTGTAGATTTGGCAGGTTTGGAATAACACATTTGTACACATGTGTTTTTATGTATGAGTGCATGCGAATGTATGAGTGAGTATGTGTGTGCATATATTACACACACACACACACACACACACACACACACACACACACACACACCATTAAAACCACCTGCCAAATATTGTGTAGGTCTCCCTCGTGTCACCAAAACAGCTCTGAGCCAACAAGGCATGCACGCTGGACAAGACGTTGGCAACAGATCCTTTAAATCCTGTATTTGTTTTTGCAGCACATCCCACAGATGCTCAATATGACTAAGATCAGGAGCATTTGGAGGCCAAGTTAACACCCTGAACTCTCAGGTTTCTTTAAAGCATTCCTGAACCGTTGCCATGAACGCGTATACTGGGTCTGGTTATGTAGATGGTAGGTATCAGTGTAACATCTACATTAATGCCAGGACCCAAAGTTTCCCAACAGAACACTGCCCAAAGTATCACGCTACCTCTGCTGGCTTGCCTTCTTCCCAGAGTGCATCCTGGTGCCATCTCTTCCTTAGCTAAGTGACACAGAGGCTCCCATATGATGTAAAAGAACATGTGATTCATCAGAGCAGACCACATTTTTCTGTTACTCCATGGTCTAGTTCTGATGCTCACCCACCCACTGTAGGCACTTTCAGCAGTGGACAGGGGTAACTATGAGCGGTCTGACCGATCCACAGCTATGCAGCTCCATCTGCAACAAGCTGTGATGCAGTGTGTTCTTACACCTCCCTGTTATAGCCAGGATTAATCTGTTCAGCAATGTGTGCTACAGTATCTCTTCTGTGGAATGAGACCAGACAGGCTAGTGTTTGGTTCCCAGGCACATCAGTGAAACTTGGAATCTGTTCCACCTGTCAGCCATAAGTGATTTAAAGTTTTGGCTGACTGATGTGCATTTGTGCACGCATGCATGTGTGTGTTACCCAGGTAGCGATGGTGGTGAGTAGCTGCATGAAGGCAGTGAGGCCGTCCAGCTCTCGGGGGGTGATGCCTCTGATTGGTGGGTGGCGGTACTGGGCGGAGTCTGCACTCGGAACGTCCTTCCTCAGGTTCTCGTGGTATAGCATGAGGGAATGGAACAAGTGCTCCCATGACACAGGGCTCCCTGATACCCCACCCTGCAAGTTTTCTCCTGAAACACATGTACATGCACACACAGAGGTCCAATGAAATGTTGTACAAAAGTTTCATGTTGGCACCTGTTGTGTTACTGGGCCAAACTTAAAACAATAGCTGTCAATAGCTAAATGTGGTCATTAAATGTGCAGCTAACAACGGACAAGCAAATACAACTGCAAGAGATGAGCTGTCTATGCCAATAGGTCCAAAGGCTTAGAAACTACAACACTTAAAAGCAGCCCAGCACATTACAGACAACACAATAACTGCTGTGAAGTCTGCAGCGGCGTTCGCACTGGCATCTGCATCGCACTGCACTAGCGCCTGCAGTGGCATCCGAACTGCACTAGCGCCTGCAGTGGCATCCGAACTGCACTAGCGCCTGCAGTGGCATCCGAACTGCACTAGCGCCTGCAGTGGCATCCGAACTGCACTAGCGCCTGCAGTGGCATCCGAACTGCACTAGCGCCTGCAGTGGCATCCGAACTGCACTAGCGCCTGCAGTGCCCTGGTGATTACCGTGCGGCGCGCCATTGCTCTTGAGCAGACTGAAGCAGTAGTGGGAGCACTGAGGGCCACAGGCCAAGCCCTTCAGCATACGCAGGTAGGGGATATAGAGCGGCGCAGGCAGCAGGTCCCCCATCTGACGCACAAACTTGGAAAGAACCACCTGAACGAACACACACAGATTTATTTTGTAGTGTAGTACTACAGTGAAACCCATAAATACACCAGCACAACTGTTAAAATGACAATCACCAAAAAGGTAAATTTGAAATATAAAAGGTAAATCAGAAAAACAAAAAGGTAAATCTGAAATAAACTGGTAAATAAATATTGAGAAAAAAAAAATCTGGAGGTAACCTGCTTGGCCTCTCCAAAACTGACACTGACACACACAGACACACACACACCTGCTTGTGAGGGGGTCTCTGCAGAGCAACACCCAGGAAGGATCCAGTAAGCGATGTGTGCTGTAGAGACTCTGATGGACACCAGAAGTCGAGGGAGAGCTCCAAGCCAAACGGGTCTTTCCAGTAGAACTCCCCAATCTGCCAGGCACATGAACACACACATCAGCGCAATCAGCCCAGCAGCACAACTCAACAGGCTTTCTCACATGGGGGTGTGGGGCAGGGGGCGGGGAACTGAGCCTCACCAGAATCATCAGGTGCTCCAGGTCCTTGCGCAGCGAGGATGGAGGCTCACTCCCCATCTGGAGGGCCATGTGGATCAGTCGAGCGTCTTCATCCGCACGGTTACGCAGCTGCTTCACCTGAACACACACACCGCATCTCCCTTTACACCTGCCTCTCATATGACCATGCTTAAATGCTTGTCCTCCATGAGAAGTGAATTCCTTTACCTTCATAGGCATGAGCGCCAGGAAGTCTGTGATGAGAGCATGCAGCCGCCGAGTATAGAACTCCTCCTGGCGGAAGCCTTCACTTCCCAGAATTCCCTCTGTCAGGAAGAGGAAGACCCCTCCCAGAAGTGCCTGGTCAGCCAGTGCCTCATCTGCCTCGGTGAACTCTACCAGAGCTGAAGAGGACACATTCAAACCATCAGATTAAACAGCACAGAGTAATCACATGATACAAACATCTCCACAGTGCAGTCTACCACAAGCTGTGAATATTACATACATCACACAGTAGAGTACTGTGAAGAGTATGCATGGTTAGTAACTGCACCCTCTAGAGTATTGTCAAGAGTATGTGTGGTTAGTACCCGCTCCCTCTAGAGTATTGTGAATTATATGTGTGGTTAGTACCTGCACCCTGAGGCAGCTGGGAGAGAACCCTGAGCGAGAGTGCCCAGGACAGCCGCACCACTGCCTGCAGGCCAGGAAGCTTCCACACGTGCCCGTCCACCAGGCGAGAGTGCACTGCTGCCACGTACTGCCTCTCTGTGAGCAAAGGAATCGCCTGGAGCAGATCTGGAAACACACACACACACAGGCACACACGCGCATGTTCAGCTAGTAAAAAAAAAAAAAAGCACCAAGTTATTTTATATCATAGTTCTAGCACATTTCACCAAAATCATGCATAATTTATTTCCACTGAATTTAAAGAAAAAGAAGTGTTTCTAGTTTAGGGGTAAGACCAATGTCTCTTATTTGAAAGCTGTTTCAGTATAACGAATATTTACCTTCTCTGTCCTCAGTACCCTGCTCCAGAAAACTGACATCCAAACAGTACAGCAATGCCATGACCAAGGCAAGGTTTACGCTATCCAATGAGCCGTCAGCTTCTGCCGTCACTGTTTCCAGATGGCCAATCAGGGCGAGTGTATCATCTATGTTAAGGGGCGACTGACACGTCCATGAAAACAGGCACTCAGCTAATGACTGCCGGCACTCTTTGATGAGGTCAGACACCTGTAGAGGGTAAGAACACAGTCTTATACACTCAACACTCATACTGTCCAGTTCAGTACCAATTCATGTCATTATTCTGAAAAAGTCATTTTTTTACAATATCAATTAAAAAGCAACCAAAGGCAGTGCATGGTTAACATCTGTTAAAATTCAAGTGTGCCAAAGCCCAAGTGTATTAAAACTCTTGCAGTTTCAATAAACTTTTCCCTCTCACCTCTTTTCTGTGTTTCTCGTTGCCAAGACCACGCTCCTTCTGCAGTCTCTCAAACTCACGCGTCACACTGACGTCTGACACGAGGCTTAAAATTTGCTTTGTCAAACCATGAGCCATCAGCTCATCTGTGAAGCGAGTGGTGAGATTAACCAAATCCGTTCTACAAGGGAAAATGGGGAAGAACGCAGCACCAAGACCAGATTAACTAGAGAGAGATGATATGGGGCACATCTCTGAAACTTCCACACGTTGTGTAAATGTGGGAGGAACACATGCATAAAACTAACAGGCAGCTATGGAAGGTATTTTTAAGAAAAGCTCCATACCCAAGATCAAGAGTGAAGGTCTTGCCGTGCCGGGACAGGATGAGAGAGCGTAGGGAATTGGCCACGCAACGTTTGCCGTCCCAGTACAGCAGTACTGCCACCAGGCCTCTGGTCAGCCCAGGGAAATGAGGCTGCTGGTGCTCTCCTTCAACCACACAGCCACATCCGTCATGCGCATAATGCAAACCACGCATGGTTCAATCACGTACTAGTATCGCCCACATCCAGTACCAAACTGAACTTTCCAGAAATGCGTGCCTATAAGCGTGTGCACAGACGTGTGTATGTGTGTCCGTGTGCCGTATTACCTGCAAGCAACAATTCCAGCGCAGCAAGCTCGCCAAGGTCAAAAAGGTCGCTGAGGATGAAGGCCTCTGTAAGTAGCTGCTCAGGGAGAAGGCGCGCCCCTTGCTGGCCCTGGATAGAAATGCCCTCTGTGCTGGCTTTCCGTACCTTCTCCCTCTGTTCTGTACTCTTGGGCTATTTCCAGCAGACAAAGACCCATAACTTCACTATGCCAAAATTAATGTGTTATAAATGTTATTAAAATTTGTACTGATATGACATTCGCTTTACCAACATTATGTACTGTGCTTACTGGGTTTTTGAACAGGGACAAAAAATAGGGTTTGTGTTTTTTCAGCTGCAAATCCAGAAGATGAACACTCTCTGGCTGTCTCCTCCATATCGCCCCTTCCACGGTCTCCCATAACTCCTTCAGGGGACCCCACAGACTGCCTCCTTCAAAACAAATCCAAAACAAAACAAAAAAAATAAGTAAATAAAAAACAACCCATCCGTGATTGTGATTTTTATCTTTGGGCTTCACATACATCAGGCACAGCTATAGTTGCCTAACGACTCTCCCTCACCGCCACTTGCCAGATATACATACTGATGGTACGTTTGATACTGAGGCATCGAGGAATCGAAGCATCGAAGCTCGTATCACTATTTCAAAGCATGCTGATTCGGTACAGTGTACCAAAGCTTGTATCAAACTTACTATTACCACATGACTAATAACGCTCGAAGCTTCAAAGGTCACCGAAGCACTGGAAGAGTGTGGGACTGTTTCATATGTTTGGCACTGTCCTATAACTTGGAAGCTAGATGAGGTAAAATCTCCAGACATCTTTTTACTACAAAATTGGAAATGTGGAAAATATAGAAGCAACATTGGGGAATAAACATTCAAAGGTTTCATAACGTCAACATGTTCCTCCCAGTATAGTTTGCAATATTTTATTTAATTAGGTTTTCACATAAAAGGGAAAATTATTTTAAACAAATTATTGCAGAACTTTAATGACTAAACATTTAATGACTTACTGCTCATCATATCTTTTTTTATGAAAACGCATATGTGGTATTGTTTGCAGTACTGCAATTTTGAACCTATGGCTTCATTCCTGAAAACCACCAGCTGTCAGGGGTGCTTCGAATCTTTTACCATTACAATATGGAAGAAGCCTCAAACATTTCACAAGGTTTCTCTGCCCATCACTAGACACACACAGTGCTTTATATATCTCATAAGTATAACAGTGCATGTGCTTTCTGGGATTCAAATCCATGACTCTACCTGCACTACCAGTGTCACCACCGACACAGAAACACTGCTGTTTATTGTATGCACAATAAATGAGCTTATCAATTTTCCTAAACAATCCCAAATATTATATTAATGCTACTATAATATAGAAAATCAATGATTTCGATACGTAGAAATTCCTGACATCAAACTTACTCATTTCCTCTATAAAACTATGGGATGTAAACACGCACAGTTCCTGTTCATTACACAAATGCACAGCAATATAATCATCTTCACGAGCACACTCATAGCCTGCTATTTTTAAAAGCTAAATCTAAAATTTGAAGCTAATACAACTGGATTTAAAAAATGCTCAACGACATATCCGACAAGACAAGTGCATGCGTAATACAGTTTAGACTTGTTAGTGTCCGCTGTGTGGGAGAGGAGGAACGGGTGCACCACCACTAGCAGGCAACATACCATTCAGTAAGACAAAACAATGATCATTATGCCATTATCTGTAAGAAACATTCAAAACAGTATCCTGGTAATGTCAGTATCCATACCCTGGCCATGATGAAGATTAGGCTATTTCATATAGTGTATTAGCTATAGTGGATGTTTTTTACAGCATCAATAACAGTAAACCTATGAAACATTTCAAAGTCAAATTGATTAATGAATGTAAGTGTATAATGACGTTATTATTTATAGCTAGCTACGGTCACAAATAAACTTGATCTTATCTTAATTAAAGCTGCTTTATAAGGTAGACCTGTGTATGTTGATGTGCTACATAACGTTACGATTTATTTATACAGGAATGCACTGTACTATGAAAGCTCCACATCTACCTTACAGTAAATCATCAACACATTGATAATACAACTAATTTAACAATGCCTATCCCCACAGAAATCAGACAACACAAAGCAAGGCAGAAATACAACTTGTTTCTGGTCAATAGCAACGGACGACCGTGTTCATTTCATTTTACTCTGGGCTACAGAGATATTTTGGCTAAACAACTAACTTCGCTCGCTAGCTGTGTTTGCCAGACAGCTAATAGAAGTCGGATTATCTATCGTGCTTATCTTTTAAGCCTGGACTGCTACAAACATGTGTAACGAATAATTTACAATAATTTGCCCGTTATCGGTGGCTAGTAAAGGCAGAGGACAAACATTTGAAAAGGGTCTGACTGAAGCATTTCGGCTGATAGCCACAGTGGGCTGACCAACCACCAACACCTTCACGTTACTGGACCGGAGAAGCTAACTAGCTAGTTAGCTAACGGCTAACGCGGCAGCCAGCCTGAACAGCAAGGCGTCATTGGGCAGCATTTAACGTCCGTATAAATACTGGCGTACGTCTGCGCTTCGCGAAACAAACTAAACAACTAGTCGAGATGAAATCGGGTTGTTATAATAATACGACAGATTTCAATAACTTTTGCAACAAGGTTTTGTACCTGAATTTACCGCCATCTGCGCCGCCATGTCTTGTTTGCAAGATAGCCAGCGCGAGTCGGCCAAATGAATGCCAACCTAAAAAAAAAAAAGATATATACACTTTCGTTTTATTCTGTGATAAGCAGAAGATTATTTTTCTATGATTTTTTGCTTTTTGAAGTGTTGAGTTTTCACATTCCGAATAACAGATGAGAAAAATTATTTGGCGCTCTGATGCTTATTTTCTCACAGGCGATTCCCAAATAAACACGTTTGGGCCAACGGTGAGTGAAATACATTACACATGGTCCCTAAGCAGTGCTACCACAGTCACTAATCACATGATATGGGTATAGAGTTGATTAGATAAAATATTAATTTATGTAAAATAAAACAAACTTGTATACCTATGATCTGTAATAATCAACCAACACGGTTCGGTTAAATTTTGTGTAAATCTTTGTGCTCATGCCTAGTGATAAACTGTTATTCACTACTCCCTGCACAATTTTAAGTATCTTTCGAACTGAATATTTTCACTTCCTGTCGTTTGGAAACTCCCTTAAAATGTAGGGATTCACTTGCGTAGTGAATTTTCCAGGTAGCGATTACGGCGATTGGAATGTATATTGAGTTTTCTGAGGCTTTTATCTGAGTACATTTTCCAATTACTTTAATTGAAACCAATGATAATCCGCATGTCTCACATATTGATATTCACTTTTCACAAAAGTGGCTCCAATTTCTGCAATGGATATTGTAGACTTCCGCTGATTTCACATGAAATGATCATTAAGTGCCTCTCGTCAGATTAGTCTTAACTGTGTAATCGTATTTTTGCTTTGAATTATGTGACGATGCAAACATTACATCTGTCTGAAGTAGTGGGGTAAAAACCTGAATAGTTTATCACTTTCTCTGCACTGTAGAAAAGGAGGATGCATCACTGGTAAATGTGCATTGTCAGTCTGAATATGTGTAGCTATTACTAAGGACACTGACGTTTATGTCCTAATAATACTCATGTTTTTGTCTGTTGCACTCACATCAATTCAAAAGGATCTGATATTAAAAAGACTGATATTAATGTCTATTAGAAGTATATTTAAAGTGCATTAACAAGAAGCTTAATTTACAGGGCCTGAATGACATTTAATTTGTGACCATAGAATGTAATGTACAGTCTATGTTTGAAACACATTATTTAAATGGAACCAGTGTTCTGGAAACTTATCTTATCCAGTGCCACACAGTAGAATCTCTCAAGTATCAGTTGGATTGCTTTCCATTTTTTTTCAATATAATCTGGTATATTGTGCTGAAGGAAATTTCAGCACAAAACTATACCTAGTTGCAGAGCTGGGTAGTGTCTGATTTCCAGGATGGCAGAATTATTATACATCCTATGCTCCCTGAACAGATCATTTAATCTCTATGCAAAATTATATTTTACCTCTGATGGTTTCCATGCCCTCTTATGAAGAACCAGACAAGGTGAAGTTACTGAAATAGGACAAAATTACATTGCAGTTTAACACTGCTTTCATAATACTTTCAAAAAGAAGATGGAATAATATTTTCTGAAAGTGTCCAAGTTTCCTTTGGTTTGTTTTCAAATGGACTCCACCTTCTTGATAGAACTTGACAGTTTTACTGAAATAGTGTTTAAGAGCTCTCAGGTCTAAATTATCTTTGGAGAGGACATTTAAAGTAAACGTAGGTGCTTAGCTTCGCCACCTCTGCAAAACAGAGGTGTCAAAGTCTAATTTACACAACCAAACTATTTCACATTAACATGAATCAACGACCAAGTATTACAATTGGAATAACTACAGATATGCAGTATGACAAAACGCAGGACTTTAAAATACTCCAACTTTCTGTGCAGCATTGATACTAAAAAGGATTTGATATTTTTTTTATTTGATTTTTTTTTTGCAAGATAATCCTGTGATTTAAATGTTTGTTCAGAATTTCAATTCTAGAACTCTTTCATGTGACTTGTCAACAGGGTAATTTGTGTCCACATAAATAATAAACATTTACAATATTTCAGCATTATGTATTCCTGTATTTAAGACCAAATTCAATCTTGAAAAGTCTGCAGGTGGTGGTGGACTCTGGCATCTTATTTTAATATTGCACTTTTGTATTTTACTCAATTTGAAATTTTTTGCTTGTTCTTTTTAGATAACATTTGTGATCGTTTTTCTGATATTTTCATTAAAATCCATAGCTACTTTACATTTCTTTGTAAAGTACTTTAAATTGCCTTGTATATTAATTTTGCTACATATGTAAACTTTTGTTGTGCTTTCAGTCTTTAATATTTCCACAGTAAATCAATAAATGATAGAATACTGCCTCCTAAAAATACACTGTCCACTGAGATTGATGAGAAATAAACAAATCAAATAACATGACAAAATAATATTTATTTCCAATTTAAAGGGGTTTCCAATTTAAAGGGAAAATGAGTGGTTAGCCTACATATAACAGTCCTCAACACTGAACTAACAAACAGGTGTGGTTTTCTACAGCTTCCTGATTGCTCTGAACGACTACTATTCTGGTATGGAGAACAAATTGCCTTCATGTAGCATTCTATAACGCATTTAACTAAAATGTTTTCATAAGGATTTTATCCATAAAAAACAATGACAACAATAACAATACACACAAAAATATTAACAAACACATCAAACTAGATCTATTATTGCTTAAAATATGTAGCTCAAAGGGAGGGCACAAATAAACCAAACAAAAGAAAAAGCAAGCTCTGTACATTATACATCCAAACTTTGATTCAATGTGATTTTTTTTCATTTTTCAAAATCATCCAAAAAAAGAAAGATATGGAGACCTTGAGAGACCTTCTCTCTGTCCCAAAGCAAAATAAAAGCTCATTATGTTGGCTTACAAGAGTCCATCCAGTGTCCCATAAAAACAAACAAACAAACAAACAAAAAAAAAAAACGAGTGGTTCTTCCAAAAACAACAACAAAAAAAGACAGAAAGAGAAACACATGGAAAGACTCTGTGTAGGCTCAATATAGGCTCTGTGCAGTCTCTTTGTAAGCTCTATGTAGGCTCTGTTTGTCCTGCCATGCAAGTTCACTAAAGCCATTGAGCAACGGAGACGCTGGGCCTTCGTGCCTGTGAGTGCAACTCCCTTCATTGGCTGTCGATGTTCAGGGAAAAGGTTTAAGTGAATACTGGTCATGTAAGCAAGCAATAGGAACCATTCATAGTCACTTGTTTCACAGGAGCGCAAGGAGTAGGAACACCAGTGGATGTCCACAAACTGCAGTCCAGGTTCCATGTAATCATGTGCCATGGACGCCCTCAAAAGCCCCCACAAGGTGTCTAGGTGGGACGCTCCTGCTCGTCCACTTCCAATTTGGTTCTTCTTAGATTGCTTTTCATTTTAACAAATTCAGGGGTGTTCTCCTGCTCCTCTTCAATCTTATGCTGCTCAAGTTCCAGCTAAAGATAAAGAAAAATGCAAATCAATGCACATGCCTACTATGTTTCACACTATATTCCACATGTACAAGCATCTGTGTGTACCTGCTCAAGTTTCTGCTGTCTCTTCATGAGCTCAATCTCTAGATCTGATCGTTTCTGGTGAGCTTCCTGCTCCTCTTTCTGAGCCTTCAGCACCTGCTCTCTCTTCCTCTTCTCCATCACCTTTTGGAGCTCTGGCTTGTTCTGTGGAGACAGTCCCCTATGGGCCAGAAACAAGCAAAGAAAAACATCAGATGTGAAACATGCTCCAAAGACATTGTATTAGGCTACACAATTCCAAAAAAAAAACCACAATCCAACAACTCCAACAAATTATGAATCCTCTGTGCGTCACCATGTTAACCCTGTCCCAACAATACCGTTTCAGTTTGCAATTTTGATCAGGGCACACACTGAGTAATGGAGCAAATATTAATCCTCAAAGTTATGCAATATCGAGACCATTCCTTTTATAAAGGTCATTTGTCCCACAGCCAGTAATCTCTTTGCCTGTTTGGGAAAGAGAGACTAAGGTCTTCAACTATGAAACATTTACTTTCAAAGTTTACAGAGCTTTTTGGTGAGCTGACAGCTTCACTATTTCTTTTCAATTTTATTGAACTGTGAAACAGCAGGCTTGTCTCTGTGAACTGGAGACCACAGCGAGCTAAAGAAACACGGCTGATTCTGACAGACGTGAAAGAGCCTTGAACTCAGCCTTCTCTACACAGGAGTTGATGGTATTAGTGATCTTTTGTGTAACAGCCAGTAACCCATTTTTAAATATTTTGGATATGGCAATGTATGTAAAAAGAAGAACCAGAAACTAATATATTTAAAAAGGAAGGTAAGAACTATGAAGCATTTGAAATGCATTGTCTCCATGCTTGGTCTGATCTTAGGAAGCCCTCATGGAAATAGAATCACAGAATCTGGCTTTGAAACGATGCTCTGCTAAAACTGAGGAGGTGGGGAAAGCAGGGCAGAAATCAAACAGTGTTTGTTTGGTTACATAGTGTGGATCTGCAGTGGAACTAGAGTTGTGCAGTGGTAGATCAGTGGTTAAGGTATCAGTCTTGTAAATCGGTTGACGGTTCAAGCCCCACCGCTGTAAAGTTACCACTGTTGGACCCCTGAGCAAGGCCCTTAACGCTAAATTGCTCAAAATTGTACTCAGCGATGATTGTAAAGTTGCTTTGGATAAAAACGTCTGGTAAATGTAGGGAGACGCACATTTCCAGCCTGGACCAAGTTCATATACAACAGATAATATACTGATATGCAATATATAAACTGCAGGATATTGTACATTAAATGCAAATATGAAGAGAGAAATTATCAGAACAACCCAGCAAAGAGGATCTATTGTGCTACACTAGATCTCCTGGTACCTGATTTAAGAGTCTCCAAATGCCTTTTGCGTTGTCCAATAAAATATCCTCGTTTTCCTGTTGCATTTCCAAATCCTCCACAGAACTGACTATAACTGACGTAACTATATCAGTATTAGACAATATTTCATCATGATATGAAGTTTTTAATTTATGACAGAAATGCAGACTATCAGGCATTTTAAAAAGAGCCCAGCAGCTTTATGAGTGCAATGGCCTGCACAGCTGCAAAGGCGGCGTCACTGTGGCTGCGTAGCCACGTCATGCAGCCCCTGCTTATGCAAGAGTGCAGACAGAAAGAACACAGCCACAGTCATGGTCTCCTACACATCAACTCATCTCCTCTAAGCACGCAAATCAGAGAGTTGGACCACTATACAAGGCAATGATGGAACACACACACACACACACACACACACACACACACTTTATTTAATAAAACATGTGCAGTTCACCTCAAAGGACTGACCCCATAGTCTGACCCTAACAACACATCCCTCTCCATATGGTTGGACCCTAACCCAACATGTTAGGCTTTTAAATACCTTCATACCAGGTATGCAGTACGTGACACTATTTGTGTTAAAGAAAACAATATTTAAATACAGTGCTGCTGGTGACAGAAGACTTCTGTCATAGACCATAGATTTAGCAAACCTTGCTGGAGGATCCGATGACACTGCCGCATTAGATATCAACACATCAGAACAAAGATGATGTGGTTGGTGGCAGCAGTCAAATAAAATCATGTGGCCAATAAACCGCTTTTGTAGTTGGAAGAGGTGATCTCAAGATAAAGGTATATTTGGTAATATTTTCATGATTCCCCATCTAGTGCTATTTAAAAGCTGCATTTCATTTTGAACACCAAAAATGATTATTATTATTTATGAAAGTAATTATGAGGTTTACCTTTTTGTATAAACATTCCGTTCATACGAGATGAAGAATCAAATTGCTTTGTAGTCCTCAAATTAACCAGTTTATGCTCCATAGAGCAGGTTCCCCACATAGAGGTGACAATGTTTATGTTTTCAACAGTTTTAGTATTGAATGTCAGACATCCAGGTCAATAGGTGTCAGTAAAATTGCTGTTTCACAATATGAATCACTGTAAAAATGACTGATTTGCTACGAGACCTATAGCACAAAAATGACTAATTTGAAAGAAATTGCAGTAGCCATTATGGGATCATCTGAGAGAAAACAGGTTACCGGCGTGGAAGGTATTTCTAGGGAAACGCAAAGATGGCTCCTTGGTGAGTCTAAACGATCACCCTTTGTTTCAACACCACCACTACATGTTGCACAAAACACACAATGTATCTGCATAATGCAGCATAATCCTGATCCAGCACAGCACCCTTTATGGTTACTACTGCCTTCTTTCCTGCCCAGAAATCAGAACAGAAAAAAAATCTGCTGGGAAACTCCAGAATTCTTAGTTCTCTTCAGGTGGATTTTATAGACAAACTGAGCCACCTGAAGCTTGAAGGCTGGTGCACATCACAGCGCTGTACTGCTGTGGAGAGCACACCATCTCCTTATTCTAAAGTATAAAATAAACATTAAGGTTTGATTGTAGATGCTCAGTAAACAGTGCAGGGGGCAGTGGTAGGTGGTTATGGTATTTGGCTCGTAATCAAAAGGTTGCCAGTTCAAGTTGCCACTGTTGGGCCCCTGAGCAAGACCCTCAACTCTCAATTGCTCAAGTTGTATTCAGTCATAAATTAAGTTGCTTTGGATAAAAGTGTCAGCTAAAGACCACAAATGTAAACAACGAGTGTTGAGGTTTATTATATTAACCAACCCCACCCTGTTATAAAGGGCACCACTGCCATAACCCAACGTCAGCAACACAACACTGATACTGGCTGGAGGAATGAGGAAGCTATGAGAATAAACAATAGGGAATGTCGTGGAAATAGAGATGAGCGAGTGAGGGCTGGTCTGTAGTAGCCCTAAAGCAATGGTTATAGTTAAACATAACAAAAATGAAAAGCTTTAAATGAGAACTAATTAGAAGGAGAGGAGGTGTGGTGGAGAGGCTTGCGATGTCTGGAGCGTCACCTCTTCTGATTCATAAGGAGCTCTCGGTGTAGATCTTGATGGTTCCTGGATGTCTTTACTGGGTTGATGAGTTTCTTGGGCTTAATGAGCTCATCACAGTCGCCGTCCATGTAGTCTGGTTCTGCCATAACGCTCTGCACACAAGACAACCCTTCCGCCAACTCCGACTGCTCCAGGCCTGACAGAGAGGGAGACGTCCAGAATAAAACCATTCTACATAAACATTTCACATGAAGACATCAGTGCAATATCATTTTTAAAACATAAAATTAACATATGCACGTACAGAGTGTGGCAAACGACAATTACTGAGAAGGAAAAACTGCGTAGTCAGTGTTCTCTCTTTTAAGAGAGACAACACTCATATCACCAATACATGACATTAAAAGTATTTTCATTAACAAAATAACTATGCAAACATTGCAGGTCAGAATTGAGTGAGCTTGTGGAACGATACTAAGAAGGAAAACAAAACTGGCACAAGCATGTTCTGGATCCGAGTCGAAGAGGAAACTGCCCGTCTTATCTCTTATTTTATTTTCCATATAAATCACAGCCTGCTTGTATGTGACAGTTATTTCTCGTGGAGACTGTTAAAACTATGAAAACCATTAGCTGAGCAGTGAAAAACACTGAAATGGTGAAAAGCAATCAACGTCAGATCTGGCACACTTGCATGTTCACAAAGCCGGAAAATCATCCGTTAAAACCAGAGAATCCCACGTAAATCATTTTAAAGCCCTTACCTTGTAGAAAAGGAAACACTGCGTATCTAAACACGGTGGCCATCGCGGCTTCTAATTTAAAGTGAGCAGAAGTTTCGGCCAGGATGAAGAGACCAGCTAGGAGAGACAAAGCCTACACGAAATATTTCCCACTACTGTGAACCTCCTCAGCGTAATATCACTTATCACATAACCGCCCACCTCAGCCTAGACACGCCGACAATCCTTTAATAACTGCGACACGCATGAAACGTACAACGTAATGAAACAGCACGCCATACTTTCCTCTCGCTAAGATAAACGACTGCGCGAAGCAAACATTTTCAATAAGAGTGATGATAAGGCTACTGCACAATAGCCTATAACCCACACTGGATGTCTATTCTGAAAACACCACATAGTCTTTGGTTTAATATGACCTGTTGAACAAAACACGTATAATTAGTTTCGTTTTTTATATACAAGCAGATATAGTTATGTGTATGTTACGCGAGATACCAGATCGTGGCGAGCGGTAAATGTATTTGTTCGGTAAAGAGACGTAACGTCACATTTTATTCACTAGAGGTCGCCACGAAACATTAACATCATAATCCTCAAAAAAGAAGAGGGCTGCAATGAGACAACAAATACAATTTGATAACCAAGGTGTAAGCGAATTTTAGAGTGAGGTGTATGAATATGCGGGAATTATCCAAAACATATCAGAGCCATTACACAAAAGCCATTGCAGAAGCCGCTGAACCGTTGGACTCCGTTTTTCCAACACATTCATTTTTACAAAACTTTTTAAAAACAAAAATAGATGTTCTGAATAACCTAAATGAAACACGACATTATCCTGATTTATTCAGTAACACCACCTGCCTTATAACCAGGTAGTAGCTTGAGATTTCTTCTGTTCAATTTGAAATACATTTCACACCAGCTTTGTTTCTTTGCTCACAAACACATACATATTGACACTCACGCTTTGCAACCCCACCCTCTATCCACACACACACACACACACACACACTCTACCCCATACCCTCCCTTAGGCTAGTTACTTGCATCTTAAAAGTAGGCCAGAACTTAAATCTCACACAAGCACAAACAAACCTTGGAGCCTACTATCTAAGGTACTTCTTTATGAGGACCTGTGGACATGAGTGTGTGAGTCTGTGTAAAGAGATTTTAGAGAACAGGCCAGGGAAACCATAAACAACGATAGGTTCACAAACACGCACCACTTCCGTAGTTATCTGACCACTTCATGGCTATAGTGTACATTGATCATAACACAGGTGTGCTTCAGATTAATTTCCATCATCGATACATGGCTCAGGTATATGTGAGAATCATGTATATAATAGGCTTAGGTATATGTAAGAGGATTTGTATTTTATGTCCCTTAAGTATCAGTGGCCAAGCCAGAGCTGTATATCATAGACAACTTCCTCCACACAGTGAGAAAGACTACAGGTCCCGATAACGGGAACAGGGCAGCAGAATCTGAATTGGTCCTGAGAACTCTGTGTTCCCAGAGCTGTTTCACCCAGGAGGAAAAGGACACATGAGGTGCAATACCAGTGGAGAAGATGGAGAGGAGGTGGAAAAGGCATGGAGGGTGGAGAAGACATGGGGGAGGAGGGCTGTCTGTTTCCTAGGTACTTGGGAACACCACAGACAGGCAGAGTGATGGAGGAGTTGAAGGAGCACCTAGCAATCTATTACACCATCTGACCCTCCACCTTTCTCTGTGGGCCCTTCTCCACCCACTAGAAGAGCATGTTAGTCCAGCCACTCTCTATTAAAGTCCCTTCACTGCCATCATACGTCTGATACTCTCATTCCTGATTCACACACACGTCCCATTTGCATTTGGAGAGAAATCATATTAATTTCCATCAGACAGAATTTTACAATCCACAAAGTCAAAAGCTTCCCATGGAAAGAACAACAGTAACAAAGCAAGAGAAAATTTCCCCCTGGGGGTAAGATTTCAGATCTTACTATCTTCTAAAGGCTATTTGACAGTAGGGCAAAATCAATTCTGCCAAATTAAGTAAGCAGTCAAGTTCAAAATAAAGCAATCTGACCTGTTTCAGGTGGATTCCTTATAATGAAACCTACATTTCAAAGGCAGACCATGAGAACTCTTTAGAAAAACCTCCATTTTCCAGCACGCCCGCACGCCCACACGCCCGCCCACACGCCCGCCCACACACACCATCTGTGGCAGTTTAGTCCACCTGGACATTCCCCCTTATATTGTTTCTGGTCCAGTAGAGGAGAGCTCTAATTTAGGGGTACGTGTTTGAAGTAGGTCAGAAAGACAGAGGACTGCACCTCAGGATCTCACTGACAACACTGTAGTGAATAAAAGGAATGACTAAAATAATACAACCTACATTAATGGAACTATAGACTGACAACAAGCAGTCATGCCACACTGTTCAGTCAGCACATTGTCATAGTCTCTTTGAGCTCTCCTTCACTACAGCATTAAATGGCATCAGAACCACAGGAAGCACTGTTTTGAAGATGTGGAATGTATATCGATATCACATTTTGACCACAGTGACACAATCCATTTGTCCAGATCCTTTTGAGCAAAAATCTGTAGTTTTGGACTCCTCTGTGTTAAAGTGGCAATCTTGCCAAGAGCATTGTCTTCTACCAGAATGTACTTCACAAGTTTATAATATGAAAGTAAGAACCTGCAGCAGTGAAAAATAAAACATTACGATGATCGTTTTTTTCTTTGTTTATGGATAAGCAATGGTAACCTTGTCCTGACAGTTCTGCCACTGTATGTCAAAAACATAGATGTGACATGCCTAGGATAATGTCACAGTTCATTTTGATTTCATACCGTAATGTCCTAATTTTCTGTCACAATTCACTGTGATGTAATATCGAAGTTCACTGTGATGTCACATTGTAACATCACTGTTTACTGAAAGAGCATCACCTCAAAAGAGTCAGTAAATCTGTAAATCAGATCAGTTTAGCTAACATAGCTTAGTAGGAAAGAATTTCTGTAAATAGCATCAGTGTGCTGGAGTGGGATCAGGTCTGCTCTCATCCTGCAGTGTGCTTATGCATCTGGGAGAAAGAATACATTTATGACTGTTCTTGACAAAAGAAAAGTGTGTTCGTTAATACATATCAGAGTATTTTATAACATGTTAATTTTAAAATATCAAAGTTTTTTGTAATGTTACAAAATATTACATATTTTAATACAATCCTTTCAAGAGTGTGGCTCCTTGAAATACAGTGGCAAATGCATTCATTGCAAATGGTCACTGGGGTCTTGATTAGAACTGTGGCAATTAACACTTTATGGTGCAGCAACATCTGATTTCTTCAGCAAAAGAAAAACAAGAGAAGAAGCAGTTAAACCGAGGCAGGAGTGAGACACAACTGGAGTTAGTTAAGGCACAGTAGCAGTTAGACAGTTGAAGTTAGACACAGTAGCAGGTAGTTGAGATGCTGTAGCAGTTAAGACATGTGCTATGCTGCTGGTGCTGCACTGCTGATACAATGGCGTGTTGCAACATGCACTACTATGGGGACATATATAAATAACAGAATGAAATACGGAAGGAAAGACAGTAACACTGAACTGTCGCTATTTTGTGGTTAACAGTTGCTCCAGAAGTGTGTAGTGGTCGGCGGGGGGTGGGGGCGGTGATCTGCACATGAAAATGGGCAAACACCATAGTAGAAAAGGTCAGCATAGCAGAGTGTGATTCAGTGTGCTGTGGTCTGTCCATACAAAAAGGTAAAGAAAAACGTGTATCAAAAGGAAAATCCCATTTCACTGGCATTTAAAACAAGCTCAAAGATGTTCTTTTTCATTTAAAGGAGAGATGCTGACAGACAGCATGTTCTCATCACTGAAAATGTCCTCAGACACATTTTTCCATGCAAACATAAGCTCAAAAAGACAAGATATGAAACGTTCACTCATTTTCACAAGCAGACCTTATCAGGTGTGTGATGTGCTAACAATAACCGCGATATAGCTGCTTCCTGTTGCAAAAAAATACAAAAGTCAGCCACCACCAATGCCTCAACCAACGCCTCCATCTCTGAACAGAACCTCACGTACTTCAGCAATGTCTGCATACCAGGGGAACAACGTGGTGAAGTAAAAGGCACTTCCTATCTATGTTCACGAACCCTACAAACACTGATGACTTAGGAAATTCTGATGTGTGTGTGTGTGTGCGCGCGCGCGCGTGCATGTGTGTTTGTGTGTTTGTGCGTGAAGCATGTCTGCGCCCTGTGTGACTCATTCAGGCTGACTAAAACACTAGTTTGTCACAGTTACAGAATGTGATAAACCTGCAGGCTTTTTCTGTTGTGTTTCTACAGGCACATAAGACAAAATAATACACAAACCCGAAGAAACCTCGACCCTCCGACCTCAATGACTACCGCCCTGTCGCCCTCACATCAGTCGTGATGAAGTGCTTTGAAAAGCTAGTCAGAGACTTCATCACATCTTCACTGCCAGCCTCCACGGACCCACTGCAGTTTGCATACCGCCACAACCGCTCCACTGACGATGCGATTGCACATCTGCTCCACACTACACCTAGTCACCTGGACGAAGGGAGGGGAAATTATGTTAAAATGCTATTTGTCGACTACAGTTCAGCATTTAACACTATCATTCCCTCGCTACTCACTACTAAGTTGGGAGATCTAGGACTGCATACATCCCTGTGCGACTGGATCTCCAACTTCCTAACAGACAGACCACAATCAGTACGGGTGGGCAACTGCGCCTCATCCACCCTCACCCTCAGCACTGGAGCTCCTCAGGGTTGTGTCCTAAGCCCCCTGCTCTACTCACTGTACACCTACGACTGCACAGCCACTTCCAGCTCTAACATCATTGTCAAGTTTGCTGATGACACCGTTGTCGTGGGTCTGATCTCGGACAACGACGAGAGGGCCTACCTGGAGGAGATTAAACACCTGGAAAACTGGTGCCAGGAAAATAATCTCCTCCTAAACGTCAGTAAGACAAAGGAGCTGATCATGGATTGCAGCAAGAAGCAGGAGCGGCACTACCAACCTGTGAGGATCAGTGGAACCACAGTGGAGAGAGTAGATAGTTTCAGGTACCTTGGTGTTCACATCTCGCAGGACCTGTCCTGGTCCCGCCATACCAGCTCCCTGGCAAAGAAGGCTCGTCAGCGTCTTTACCACCTCAGACGCCTAAGGGACTTCAGACTGCCCTCCAAGGTACTGCGGAACTTCTACACCTGCACTATCGAGAGCATCCTCACGGGGAACATCACAGTCTGGTTTGGAAATAGCACCAAGCAGGACAGACAAGCACTCCAAAGGGTAGTGCGTTCAGCAGAGCGCATCACTCACTCGGAACTTCCTGACCTGCAGACCACCTACTACAAGCGGTGCCAAACCAAGGCCAGGAAAATTGTGAAGGACCCCACCCATCCCAACAATAGACTCTTCTCTCTGTTGAGGTCAGGGAGGGGCTTCCGCTCCCTGAAGGCCAAGACAGAGAGGCTGAAGAGGAGCTTCTTCCCACAGGCCATTCGGGCCCTGAATCAGGGAAACTGATAAACTGTGGGGACCACCACCACCACCACGTAACATGACTGTATATCTGTACATCTGTATATATAGATTTAGATTTATACTCAATTAACCTGTTACAACAACTGTAGATATGGTACTATACAATGGATCTGTACATTCTGTAGATTGTGTACATATATACTCAACCATATACATTGTACATTGTGTATATAATCATAATATACATATATTGTACATACATTGTTAATATATTTTTGTACATACATAGAATATATATATTTATCTGTATATATATTTTTTTCTCTATGCACCCCTGGTTCTCTTCCTCAGTTTGGACAGAGCACTCTCCACCATTTCACTGCGTGTTGTACTGTGTATGACTATGTATGTGACAAATAAACCAAACTTGAACTTGAAACTTGAAACCTCCATATATACCCACACACACACAAACATACACATGTATTTGGATATGTATTTCATACTTGCAGTTATGCCTTTGGTAACAAAATACAGCTCAGTATTTTATGCAATGAGTGATGTGTGTGTTTTATAATGCAGTACACGTTTGTCACTCTATATCACTACACACACTGTGGCTGTTTGGGACACCCCTGTTTATATGGGTTCAGAGCTCTGTTGCAGGTCAGCGGTCAGAGGACATGCCACCTGTTCAAGGAAGGTCATGTGTGTGCTTGTGCAAGAGAGGGTGTGTGTAGCAGCTGTGTGCCATGGAACAAAGGCTGCAGTATAGCAATGCTATATGCTCTTAATATGTGGCCAGCACCTGTTACATCACAAGTGAAGTATAAGGGACTTTAACAAGGTGTGTGTGTGTGTGTGTGTGTGTGTGTGTAAGAGAGAGAGAGATAGGTGCTACAGAGTGTGGGGATTAGGATCCCCTTTTTGTTTATTGTAATAATAAATCCCTAAATTGTGTAGTTTGTTTATTGCTATTATTAAAAGTGATTCGAATCACGTCACTGCACTATAAGACCCATGCTGCGTCACCATGAGATCTGAGATGCACACGGTCAAAGAGAGACCGTGCCCTCACTCATGCCCTCATAAGCACACCTTCGCTCCTGCCTCTCACTGGCTCTGTGTCACAGTAAAGGAGATTAGTTGGCATCAGCAGCACAGCATGTTCACAGCCACTGCCATTATCCAGATAGTGTGAATAAGCCATGAGAGACTACTGACCTGCAATGACCACTACCACCACCACCACTAGACACACACACACACACACACACACACACACACACTTTCATGGCCCTGCTTGTAATTTCCTTATGTCTTTATTTAGATTAATTTAGAATCTGACAATAAGCAAGAGGTTGTGAAGGGCAGGTTTACTCTGTCGCACACACAATTTGTGTTTCCTCACTGAGTGTTACTGGATTGAATCAAACTTCTTTTAGTTATTTCTGCATAAGCGTTCCTGTGTGGGCGCTCCCTGGCTTTCTGGAGTATAAAGAAATGAGGGAAAAGAGACTGAATGACAGAATGGTGTGGTGAAGGAGGGGAGGGGAGGGTTGGAGGGGGACACGGCCATGCCTCTTTGTTCAATATCAGCTTCCTGACTGGCAAAAAAAGAGAAAAAAAAAATCAATGGGAGTAGTAGAGATTTAGGCTGCCATTGGTCTGGTGACAGATTTACAGACAGCTGTCCATGACAGAATTACTCTATGGCTCACACACACACTCACACACACACTCACACACACACACCTATTCCTCAACAGTTTATTAGAGCATGAAGGCATGTAAAATCTAGACATCTTGTATGGATAAAGAAGTGCAAAATAACATATTACTCATTTTCCACTAGCTGTTTTACTTAAATTCAATTATTAAATTATTTTCTCCAGCTATGCAAATCAGATTATCTGACTCAGAGAGTACATAAGCTTTCCATCCCATCTCCCATGGACACAGTACAGTTTACATTAGTCCGTATAAAATGTCCTACACCTTCGGCAGAAATCAAGTATTCCAGTCGTCAACTGATGACCCATCTGACCAAACAACACATCCACCATCACCCCTCAGCTCCACCCCCTTGTTCCATTCCCAGCTTCACCACTCGCCTGTACTCCACCATAACTCCACCCCCACCCCTAGCTGCACTGCCTGTGCTTTTCTCAGATGCCTGGCAGCACTGGTCGGGCAGCGTGGCACTGTGAGCCACAGGCGGCACTTCTTTGTTCAGGGAAGAACAAAAACAACAGTGCTACACCTTTGTTTAAGACAGTGCTGCTCCTTTAACACACTGCTACACCTTTAACACGCTGCTACACCTTTGTTTAAGACAGTGCTGCTCCTTTAAGACACTGCTACTCCTTTGTTTAAGATAGTGCTACGCCTTTAACACACTGCTACACCTTTAACATGCTGCTACACCTTTGTTTAAGACAGTGTTACAGTGCTTTGTTTAAAATGGTGTTACAGTTTTATTTAAAACAGTGCTCCACATTTGTTTAACACACTGCTACAGTGCAACACTGCTTGTTTGAAACAGTACAATCAGCTCAGTGTACACTGGACTAAAATTCTCAATTTCATTGTTTTCCAATCATTAAACTCACTCATCACAGTATAATTTTTATATTATGAAAGTAGGTTTTTATTTTCAATTGGGGGCATCATCTTCCACCCAGATATTTTTCAGATACTTGCAAAGACACGTCCATTAAATCCTTAAAATAATCTCTGGTGTTGTTTTGATCATGTGAATGTCGGTATAGTGACCTGACACAGTCGGACAGTTAATGCCTGTATGTGTGTGTTTGTGTAACTGCAAGACTCCAGGCTAAGGCGCTTTACGTTGTCATTCCAAAATACACTAAGTGTGATTAATTGACATCTTACCTCATCCTTTGTATGCATGTGTGTGTAGCTTGGCATGTTTCTGCTACATGAAGGACAGAGAGGAACGTTTCAGATCTGATACGTTTTCATAAACCAATTACCATCCACATGAGTACCTATCCACACCCCCTTCTCACAATATTATCCAATAAAAGCACCGGAGGTGATGGAACAAAACAACTCAGCATGACTGTCATCAAGTCCCTGGATGATGATGTCACAATAGAAAGCCATGGCAACAGGAAACAAAGAACAAACACGTGTCTTATGCTGTATGATTTCAGAACAACAACAGAGCGTTTCTACCAGGCTTCACTGCCTAACTGTAAACACAGTTTACAGATCAGTTAATCATTAACACAGAGTGAGAAAAAAAGAGCAAAGCATGAGGACAGAATGAATATAAGCCAACAGAGGAAGCAGGAAACAAACACAAGCTCCACTACAGAGAGAACACACACACACACACAACTACAGGGAACAACAGTGTATGGCACATACACATACAATGCACAAATCCATACCCTCAAAGACATAAAACTAATACAAAAGTTTAATAACACATAAATATGTTTTGGGAAGTCATTTCTTCTTCTCTGGAATCAAGATAAGCACAATAAGCACTGTAAGCACAGGCATACCTATACCTACACCTACCCACACAAAAACATGCCATGTACACAAAAAGTCATCTGCAGCCTGGTAGCCTATTGACTCATGCAGCAGTTTGTGCAGTGGGGCGCCGAAGAATAAAGCCAAGACTTTAGAGATGAGAAGTCAGACGTCAGAAGTGTTCAACTGCACAACCAGTTACGCCAAACTGCATCTTTTCACACAGTCCACCTGATTTGAGTCACTGCATCTGCCGCTCTTTATGAAAATCAACTAAACGAAAATTTAGGACGCACATTAAATGATCACTCCAGCACGCTACGTCTTCACATGCAGGGTACATACAGACCTCAGTGACAGTCACAGCGCTCATAAGACTCATCTAAGACTCACAAGGAACCTCCTCATTTCACAAACTAATACTAATATACAAATAAGACTTAGTCCATTGCAAGCAACTGTCAAAGACAAAAAGCAGAAGGCATTGGGACGAATCAACATGCTAGTGATTAAAAGTTTGCACAACATCTGAAGAAGATCTAGGCCTGATGGAATGCCTGTCATATACAGATACACACATGTACAGTACAATGAAATGCTTCTTTCCGCATATCCCAGCATCTTTGGAAGCTGGGGTCATGTCAGGTTTTTACACGTGTCAGTCGTTTTTGCATCCTATGTGCCAAGATGTGAAGGATAAAAAAAGTAGTGAGATGAATATTGGCATAACTGTGTTCTCGTTTAGAGGTCAAGACTCAAACACATGGAGACCAGTATCCACTACCCAACTGTCCCACACGGATCCGGCTCTCCCAGAACAACATCACATCATCTTTTGGAAAAGGAAATGAGCTCTCTCTCTCAATCGTGTGCTCACTTTCTTTTTTTCTTATTGTTCTCCCTCATAAACACACAGAAAGACAAAGAAAAAGAGAAAGAAACAAGGGGACACAGGAGACAGGAAAGAGTTCCACAGCATTGGAGGGGGTGGGGGAACTGGTTCAAAGATCAAAAAACAGATGTAAGGCGTTTGACAAAATACTCTCCAAACAGCAAACACATGTGGTCAGATTCTGCCTCATCTTACTTTCTTCTCGAATGGAGAACTCACTCTGGTATGCTACACTCTCGCTCAGTCACTTGAACTCTACTGGCAAAATGTTACCATCTCATGTCCTTTTGAGAGCTATGCTGTACTCAGATGCTTGGCAGTGGAATGTTTTTTAAGATCTGTGATTTTCCTGCACTGTTTTTTAAAGTACATCAAGCCAATATTACACTTTTTTTTGTTTTACCTTTCTACAGTACGCTGTTACTTTACACTGTTACTTTATTGCCAGGCTCCAATAGTAGACAGGTAGTCTACATTTTATACTTTGGCAATTAATGAAGCCTAAATATCAGAGAGCTATTTGTAGACAAATGGAAAGACAACTCACACACATGCATGCTCACATAGTTGTCAGGTTGTCAAGCACTGCAACAGACATAATACAACTTGACAAATTCCATGTTGTTGAAGTCACTGCATCTAGCGCTGCATCTCTGGGTCTACTGAGCTAAACTGAACTTTAAACATCTCAGTTCGGCAGATACTCCCTCATAGTATGCAAATCTGGCTAATCTGTCATTTAGGCCTAAACACGTCTGTGAGTATTACATCAGATTAAAGGGTAACCGCGACCCAACTGATTTTGGAGCGTTCTGAACATAATTCCGAATATTTCAATAATTTAATTATTTGCATTATAAAAAAAAAAGACCAGTCAAAAGCTTGGAATACTCATGTCCACGACAGTGTAACAACTGCAGGTTAACATCAATAACATAACTTAAAGTAGAAATACTGACTTTCATGGACCGTTTTGTTTGCATTGCTCTAGTTACAACAATACTCTTCGAACAAAAGACTGGGTTGTTGTTTTACTTGTTACTGTCCGAGCAAAAACGGGAGAGTGATGTAATATTTTGAAATAAAACGCCACCGTGGGACGTGTGAGCGATCTTCAGCAACAACAGAGGTCCCGCACGCGGTGCCCAAGATAATAGATGCGCTTTCGACATACGCCTCTCATAAAAAAACGACTTAATACTCACCTCAAAATTACTTTAAAGGACACTTCTCCGACAAACTATTTCAAACGGATCGTACGAGAAGACGCTGGAAACACATTAGCCGATTTTTTCTATCACTTCTCCGTTAAGGTGTGTCTGCAAATCTCTCCTGGAAACAGTTCAATAGTAGACAAGACCGATAGAAAATGTAAATTAATACTCGGGGGCGTGGCCAATATGAACGAACGTTTGACTCACACACAAGACTCCGCCCATCTCTTTCATGCGTTTACATGGCAGGGAGACCCCCGACATTGGACTGGGCGGAAACGGTGGGAGGGGCGTGCGTGGCTCCGGCTCACACAAAGCAGGAGACAGCCTTACATCCCACGATCCATGGATCTGTGTCCCGTTATTGTGTTTTCCAGCTTTTACAACGCTTGTCGTGATTTTAGGATAATTATCGTTTCTGTGCTGCTGCAGATTTAGCATCACTGCACGCATGTGCATGTATGTGAAGGGTGGGCGCATAGATGGGAATGTGTCGGGTTGTAAGGCACTGTAAGAGTCTCGCGACATTTTCGGTACATACGGCTAGTATCAGTGAGACTCTGGCGGTCTCCGTTGAGTGCGCGTGACGCGAATGGAGACCAAGCTGCGCGGAGAATATAGATGTGTCATGCACTTAGCTAAAGGCAGGCTTTCCAGTAAGTGACGTATTGAGCTGAGGGCAGACAGAGAGAGAGAGAGAGAGAGAGAGAGAGAGAGAGAGAGAGAGAGAGAGAGAGAGAGAGAGAGAGAGAGAGAGAGAGAGAGAGAGAGAGAGAGAGAGAGAGAGAGAGAGAGAGAGAGAGAGAGAGAGAGAGAGAATTGCTCTAGTGAGAAAAAGGAAGGATGCAACAAGTTCAACAAGTTTGTTTTACAGCTGCGCTATTATAGAGTCGCGTGTGGAAAAAGAAGCAATGACGAAGACTTGGATTTTCTCTCTCCACACATACACATACACAAACACTCTCTCTCTCTCTCTCTCTCTCTCTCTCTAGCTCTCTCTCTCTCTCTCTCATTATGGCCTGCATTCCACAGTCCCATCTCATGTGTGCAGTACTGTAGCAAGCAAGAGCACTATAAAGTTCTATGACTACTGAAGGGTGAGTCATAGCTATGAGAAATCTAAAGGCTACCCTGAAGTTCAGCCCCAGCCCAACATTCAGGAAACAGATGTGGCCTGTATATGGGGACAGAGGAGGGTCTAACGTTCAGAGCTGACGAGAATCGGACGGAATCGGACAATCCCCAGAGATCCTGTTAATACTAAAGAATCCCAATGATGAAAAATTCAAGGCAAAAACTCGATTGAATTTCCTGTCAATGGAATCTCTATTTACAGTTATTTATTTTGTGTTAAATTACAAGTTCTATTTGGATAAGGGTTTTCTATCCATAAAATCTTTCTTCCCTTTACAAGTAACATTATCCATGACAGTACTGTTCTAGACTCAACTGTTGTAGTCAACTGTTGCATGATGCACAAGCACAGTCCGTGTGAAGAGATGACCGTGTCTGTAAGAATCTGTGTTAAGTGTCTGTAACAGATGTGCTCCTCAAGAATAGTCTGACAACCTAAAATAGAAGAACCAAAGGCAAATCCACATACTAAAGAATGAGCCTACAGAAACTGCTATGATAACATGATCTTGCAGTTATGACATGTGGCATCCGAAATCACAGCCACCACAACTTTGCATTAGGTTAATTGATGTCCTATGTCAGCCCAGCTCCAGCTGGAAACTGAGTTTTGCTTGCCTGCTGTATGAGGGGGCCCTGGGTTCCAAATAACTACTACAAAATTGTTTTCCTATCTAACAGGAAATGACAGTTATCTGAAACCATGGTGATGGTTTTGACTTCCCTTTTGTGGTGCTCACTGTTTGTTTGTTTTTTATTACTGACATGAAACCCAATGTTAGATAATATTATAGTAACATACTGAATAATATATAAAACTAGATTAGATTAGACAACTAGATTATATTAGATAGATTGGATTATATTGTGTGTCCATTCAGGATTTTACATGCAGCTTCCTTTAAGTTTGTAGTGTTTTTTGCCCAATCTGAGTAGGCTGAGCAAACTGAGTATCTCCACTGAGCAGCACTTCATTCATGGCCTCATGGTAACCTTCACTGAGACCTTTTAATTACCCCTCTACAAATATTGTAAGCAAACTGTCAAAACTGATTTTAGAGGACTGGATATCATAAATAATTGTCCATAAATACAATTCCCCAGTGCAACGTTCTTCTGTTGGATTTAAGACCCACTTTAGCAGACAGTGTATCTAACCGGAAAACAGACCCAACCATGGTGAAGGCACTGTAGAAGTTCAACCAGCCTCTGGGTTCACTCTTCAGGAATCAGAATGCATCTGCACAGAAATAATACATAACTTGATCCTGAAATCTTTTACCCAAAGTGACATTTACATTTGACAGACACCTTTATCCAGTGTGACAGTAAATGTGCTACCAGGGAACTGAACCCATGATCTTAGCTTTACCATCAATACATGCTACCTGTGCCACTAGGTGCACTACAAATTGCTAGCAAAAGGAACTTGTAAAAGGTACACTGCATATTAAGGATTACAAAATAGATGGACAAGGAATTTTTAGATTTATTTAAATTCTATTTTAGAGGATACTTGTATATTTTAATCTTTTTTTTCTCTTTTAACTTAACATTTTTAGATTTTCTTTTGTTACAATTCCATCTAACTATACCAAAACCAAAACACTAATAGTTAAAGTATAAGTATACTAATACTAATTATAGTTAAAGAAACATGTATATCCATAATTAAGTTTTTGGGTCTAGAATTACATAGAATTACAATCTTCAAGTTCAAAAACACATTATTTTTCCTCATACAATTCAGTACATACTACACAGTACATTTCCTCTGTCTAAAACTATTAAAGCTTTAAGCTCCCCCTCCCAGTGATCCAATTCTGATTGGTCAGCTTAGTCACTTTGTTCTGATTAGTCAACTGCCAGAGCGGTTTCATTCCTACACGTTCCACCGCTGTCTTGAAGTCTTCAGATATACGTTTCTGTTCTGAGGAGTTGTACACACTGATGTTTTTGAAATGTTAGAAATCATTGGCCAGTGGTTTTAATGCTGTTTTCGGTCTTGCAAACAGATATATTGTTCTCTGCAGGCTCAACATAATATATGTGTAAAAATGCAAGGGGCATTGCTAGAAATATAGCTAGCCATTAAGATGAAGCCTACAGTGGACTGCAACCATAACATTACAGTATGAGACTGTTATCTCCACATAACAGTGGAGATAACAGTGATTTAAATCATTTAAAAATGATTTCTTTGTGGTTTTACCTTTGGCAGAGCATACAAAGGAGATTTCCTCTCACATTTGTAGAACACAGAATCTCAACATGACTATAAACCTAATCAAAGTGTGAGGGAATGCCAAGCTTGGTGGAAATTATGGAAAGTGTTAAAAGAATGTGTCATCTTGTAACAAAGAAAATGACTGAAATTCCAGCGAGATAATTCAGACAGCTCAGAAAAGTGGTTCTTTTTCTAACTTTGCTCAGTGTTTCACTATGACAGACAAGTCAACCTGTGACCAGGCTCCATCGCTGCCTCTGTAGCCATGGTCAACCTGCGAGTTGAGGTTATTCACACTTTGTACCTGGGAACAATAAGCTTCCTTGGTGCTCTAGGTAGGCTGTTCTCACTTGACAGTTATCTGACAGACCCTCATATGAACTCATAGCCAGACATGACTATGACTTTCTGCTGGAAAGCAACGAATAAGTCCGTTTGTCAAGAAGAGACCAGCCCAAAGGAGCCAACAAGCCAATCAGTGGCATAGAACAGCAAACACCAGGCTCTGGGGAAAACATTCATCTGTAGCAGCAGTGGATAAGAATGGTCTGCCCCACCCTGTGGCTAGACAACACTGGTCTAACCCACATTTGTTCGTAGAGAGAGGTCCAGTTCAGACTCTGTGCATGCTGGGGCAGATGGCTTTGGTGATGTCTGTGGTACAAACGAAGACTTCTTATAATGAGAGGCTTTCAATAGTGGGTGGCATCTCTACAGCTGTGCGATCACTGTCACCTTAGATGTCTAGTCAAAGTAACAGAAGCTTGTATGACAGTGCTCCATTTCCGGAGCAATCCCCCTGTGGCCGTGTCCTTAAAGATAACTCTGTCTACAGATGCATCCCTGACAGGCTGGGGGGCAGCTTCTATGGGCAAAGTCATGAATGGTATGTTGTCTCCACAATCGAGTCAGGCGCACATAAGAGATCTGAATCCTCTTGCAGTTTTTTGGCAGTGAGGCACTTCAGGGATTTCCTTCTATCTCCTTGGTGATATTCTATATCAATTGCTATTACTGCTTCACAGAAACATTTACAATTTACAATCCAGAGCGATTTACAAAAGTGCTTTGTCATTTACTCTAAAGTGTATTCTAGCCAGTAAAGTAAGCTACAGTTCAAGCTACCATTGAACTGGAATACTGTTGAAACACAGGGATCAATGCTGATGCCTAGCAGGGCAAAACATGTATAAGCACTGTCTCAGACAACAATGAGTGCAGCAACAAAAAATACCCTACAATAAGTGCTAGCGTTTCAGTTACTCAACATAGGTACAGGATCAATGGTCATTTAAATAGCCCACAAATAGATGGGTCTTTAGTCTGCGTTTGAAGACTACAAAGGACTCTGCTGTTTGGACAGCCAGAGGAAGTTCGTTCCACCATCTGGGAGCCAGGACAGAGAATAGTATCATTGCTTGTCTTCCATGAGAATTGAAGCGTGGTATTTCAAGTCAAGCCGTACTTGAGGTTTGAAGTACTCAAGGTACAGATTGGGCTTTGACCATTGACATATTGTATAGACAGGCTGGTCCATTTTTGGCCGTTTAGGCAAGCATCAATGTTTTAAATCTGATGCAGGCAGCTACTGGAAGCCAATGGAGGTAACGCAGCAGCGGAGTGACGTGTGAACTTTGGAAGTTTTAAGACTATTTGTGCTGCTGCATTCTAGAAAGGTTGTAGAGGTCTGATGGCTCTTAGCAGAAGACCAGCAAATAGTGAGTTGCAGTAGTCTAGCTCTGAGATCACTAGAGACTGCACAAGCACCTGGGCAGCTTCCTGCGAGAGAAAGGGTGTTATATTTCATATGTTACAAAGGAGAAATCTGCAAGACCAGGTCAGATTTGAAAACTACAACTGGTAGACCAAAGTTATGCCCAGGCTATGAGCCGCTTCAGATGGTGATATGAAGGAGTTCTCGAAGGAAACTGTGAGGTCATGGTAAGGGCCTGGGATGTACAGAAGCTCAGTTTTACTGGGGTTGAGTTTCAAATGGTGGGCAGTCACCTATGACGCAATGTCAGTCAAGCATGCTGAGATACCTCTGGAAACCTGCGTGTTGGAGGGCGGGAAAGAATTAATTGGGTTAAGAAATCTTCTCTTATGGTACAGCACACAGTTTCTGCCTTTCCTCGCAACATTTGAAGTGGGGATACTGAACAGAGGGGAGGATCTGCTGTCAAAGAGAAACCCTCTGGATAGAGATTGGAGATTTCACCCTCAAGTGGTGGCTCAGTTATGGCAGAGATTCAGTCAGACAATGTGTATTGTCTTCTGTATTTTTCTGTACTGGTTGAAATGCACTGCTGGGTGTAAATACTTTAGCCCACCCATGGCCAAACATCCTTTTTTTATGAGTTTCTGCCCCTGAGTCTGATTCCTGCAAGATGGCCAGAGTAAGGGCACTGGGCCTGTCTCTAATTCTGATAACTCCACACTGGTCAGCCAAGTACTGGATGTCACTGTGCAACGTCTTGCAGGCCAGCCTTGGATCCTTCCACTTTGGAGGAGTGCTGTCACAGGAGAGAGGGGAATTTCTACTATCCCTACCCAGATAGGGAAGAAATCTCTCTGGAATAACTTATTCTGATGGGTAGAATGTAGCTGTACAGGCATCATAATCAGATGTGATGTCATTGCAGCTTAAATAGTTGGTCATGCCCAGGACAATTCCCATAGTGAAACACTTCACTCTGTTAGTGAATCAGGGATTATATTAACTAAACCACTGTTAAACCACTATGGGATAGAATTACTCGCTCTAGCGTGTATTTTGGGCTTTGTAACTTTTTACATGCACAAAAAGCAATATTACACACTAAAGGAACAGGGAAAACAGATAAGCATAATAGGAACCCTTTAAGGTGTAATGATACTAATACTAATAATAATTTGTAATTTGTAATCACAGGAGGAAGGTATGTTACACTGGACATGGACAATCACTCATATGATTGTGGCAAGTGCACCATAGACAACAAATCTCAGGTGTAACACCGTGCGTCAGGTGTAACAACTGCACATACCACATGTATAAAAATTCTCAAATGTTAATACATGCACAAATGCAATAACCAAAGTCTTCATGCTTTAAATGGAGACAAACAGTGTAGCTGACCAGAGACCTTTTTTTTTTACCACCCAATAATCTATAATCAGTCAATTCTCATTTACTTTCTGACTAGAATGTATTGGTCCACTATGAAAAACAGCTTCAAATGCAATGTTTATTGCTTTCTGTTGAAAGCTGGATGAGCTCATAGCCTTGTGGGGCCAGAGGCCAGGCTGTCAGTCATACTCTTCCTGACACACCCACCACACTCACACTACTCCAACCCCCTCAAAAACTTGTACTCTTACTGATACACCCACCAAAGAAGGACAGGAAAGGACATATACACACATCCACATGACTGTTGAGTAGTTGTGCTTTACAAAATGTAACATAGCTACTGTTCTTTCTTAGTTTTTTCTTGTCCAGGGCACATACACATACAAATTAAATTTGCATTACTGAAAGAAAAAAATACAAATTCTCCTTTCAGTCTTATTACACATATATGTAGCATTATGTTCATCATCAAAACACTACTGATTATGATATTGTACTTAAACCAGTCAATTTTAATAGTGAAGTATTTGGACATTTTAAATTTGTTACTTTTACATTTATTTTGCAATTATATCAAAAAGATGTAATAATGAAGGACAGATCTTTTGGCCTCCTTAGTTAAAGGGTGGGAAACACTATGTTAGAGCTGCATTTTACCTTGATTGGCACACCTCAGAGTTGCATGCTGTTAACTTTGCTATATATTATATATATGGATTGTTGTCTTAGCAGATACCCTGGATGCCATGTAATTAAGTATGTGGATGACACTGCTTTGGGCAGCCTGTTGGAGCAGGATGAAGTCAAATATGGTCTAGTTCTAAATGATACTATTTGTATGCTCTTAGAAAACTAAACTTTTAAAACATTGATAGCACAATTCATACTCTCCTTTATAAGAGAGTGTATATTTATCTTATACTGAGAGTGTGTATAGTAGGAAGGAGCAACAGACTGACCTCTACCATCCATACCTGACCAGTCTGACTGAGAAGCCAGACAAGGTCTGATTATAAACTTTGCTTGTTGATTATTTGACATGCCTTTTGTGTTTACATGTTTTGTGCTGTGCTACTCTTTGAGCACATTAAAGTTTTCTAAGTCTCAGTGCTTACAGGTCGGTTCTCCACCTGCTGCTGCTGCTTCCTAGGCAGATGCCAGACATGCTTGTGCCATCAGTGCTGACTACTGAAAGGGCACTGGAGCAGCAGTATCCACAAGGGGTCGGACACACGCATTCAACAACACTGATGGTTTTTGCCCATTTAAGTGGAATTCCAGTGCGATGCCACTGCACCGAGAAATGTACTGCTTTTACAGTTTCTCATGGGGTCTAAATACAACTCAAAATATCCTGTTAACATGGCAGTGAAGAGAACAACTAAAACTAAAACTAATTTCACAAACTAAATTTAATATAATATCGCAATGCTTGTGAGGAAAAATGTTCAAATACATACACCAAGTTGGTTTAACTGAAGAGCAGCTACAGCAAAGCTGGAGTGAGCATGCCCGACCTTGATCTCAGGTTATCTGGTCAGCTCTGACCACAGGGATTAGGGTTAAGTTTAGCTGGTTAGTCTGGTGGTCACCATGGAAGTCTTTGTCACCTGCCTATTTATATATCCCTATGACAGACATGACAGCATACAGCATTTTTATCAGCAGAACTAATGTATGTCAGTACGTCATATTTTAAATGCGGTTTCTTGAAGGTACCTTCAAACAAAATGATCAGACCATCATTCCTTCAGATTAAGCACAACTGCTTAAGACAATTAACTTGGGCTGGACCCTGTTCTGCCTTTATAATGAATGACAGCAGATGATATAGCTCATTAGGCTGAATATCACTGCATTTCGAGCAACTAGAACAGGCTTTAAGCTTAAAGACGACTCTCATCCTTAAATCAGAGCTGCTTTCTCAGTACCCTGAGCACTTAGGCTAATGGATCTCAGGGAATCCAATGATGAATGCGATTTGGGGGCGGGATTCAGAGATGATGATGCAATAATGTTTTTCTACTCCCATAATGTAAATGCCAATGAATCAGTCCTAAATGGTGGTCACAAACCTAGGAGGCTGCAGGCATGCAGAAGATAGACAGAGAAAAGGGAAAGAGAGACAGTGTGAAAGAAAGAGAGACAGATAGGGTGGCAGAGACAGAGGGAGAGAGAGAGAAACAATGGGAGGTGAAGGACGCAAAAGGAAAATCACAAGGGAAGTCCACAAGGATGTTTCTGTCAAACACTACAGATTTTTTTTGTGTTGCTCTGTTTCTCTGAAGCTTTGTTTGTCAGTAACACTAACATGTCACAGTGGAGCAGGATTTACAGACAGATAACAACAGAAAGAGGATCATCCACTGGCCCACTCACTGTAAATATGCTGAACCAGCAGATTCTTCAATTCAGAGCAGGAAAAAACACATGCACACACAAGAACATAGTCACACACACACACACACACACAAGCTCACACAAGCTCACACGCACACAGACATATACACACATATGCAGATACACACATATGCAGACACACGCACACTGCAACAATATTAACTATTTAATATTAGAGAATGAAGTGGGGACAGACAGTAGAGCAAAACTCTCTGAAAGGAACAGGGACACTGCTAAAGCCACTGATGATGTTTCAGTATGTTTGCTATATTGGAGAAAGAGAGGGAGAGACTGTTCTGTATGTCCCTTAAATCATCCAGCCATAATGAGACAGTGCAAAAGTAATAAAACTCAAAGTTTCCTTTTTGTTTATCAGAGTTGACCAGTCTACATGGAGGAGAACACACCCACAGAGCTGCAATCAGACAGGCTCCATTATGCTGGAGATGGCTCACTGTAGGCCTCTATGTCATTATGTTTTCCACTATGTCTGTATCATTACTGTCCTTTTTCCACTGTGTGTATGTGTTTCCTCTCCTGTTCTCTGTCAGGGACACAGAGAGGAAACCAATTCTCTCCCACCCTCTATCCTCTGTTTTTCTTTTATTCAAGATATCAGTGTTCACATGTGTATGTGTGTGTTTGTGAGTCACCTGATAATGGTTCATCCTCTGTCTCTATATGACTTCTGCAGTCAGCCTGGGCTTCCTGGACAGGACACTCCTGTTCCCGGCACAGAGTAAGAAAACAAAGAACAAAGAAAACAGTCGATCTGGGCCTCTTCTTTCTTGATAACTGTCTGTCTGTTGAATGTAATCCAAAGCTAAAAGTCACCCACCCAAATCCACCCACAGCTTACAATGGCAAACAAACCACTCAGTGACCTGCATTAAGTGTTTCAGATGAACATTACAAATAGTTCAGATCTCCATCAAGTTTAGACATCAGAGGACACTCATTCAAACAGAAATAAGATTCATTTGATTTATTTGAACAAACTTCATTTCAAAAAAAAAAAAAGGTGAAACAGACACACAGCCCATTACTGGGAAAATCACAGAGTAGGCCTAATGGATCCTTTGAGGCAGAATAATTGGGGCTGTGTGCAGCAGTGAATAACACCCCTCTTCTCTAGAAAGGCTACATAAGTCTTTTCCAAGGATTGCAAATATCATGATAATAATAACATATCTCTAAGTATGGAAGGACGCATTCCGGCGGGACAGAGAAAGAGACATACAGAAAGAAAAAGAAAGACAGAGAGAGAGAGAGAGAGAGAGAGAGAGAGAGAGAGAGAGAGACAGAGAGAACAATTAAAACACACAGAGAGAGATGGTTTACAGAAATGTCTTAAAAACATGTCCTCCCTTTTTGTAAAACAGTAACAAACAAACACACAAACAAGCTGTAAAAATCTAAAGAAATGCAATTAAATGTATAAACATTAAAAACAATTAAAAATTCTTACACTGATCTCTCTCTGACTAGTTAAATTATATTCTTTCAGTCGTTAGATTTAATGTTAGATTAAACAATGTCAGATTAGTTTCTGTCTGATCTTGTTCTTGATCAGGTCTTGAGCTCTTTCTCTTAGGCTATGGTCAGAGTGCAAGTAAGTTGTTTCTCAACTCAGGTCTTTTGAGACAACTGTCGGCGTTGATATTTGCAAGGGATCAGATCAGATTTATGTTTCCATATATCACTAACCTATCTACCTGGGTTGCTGTGGTCAGGATGTAGGCTTCAGTAACTTCGTGGCTCTGCTGGTGACACGGATTTCTAACGCAGAGGCAGGAGATACATAGTGCATAATCTAGTCTTCTAAACAATCACTTATGTTGCACCAGATAAACTTACTGATGGAGAATGCTGTTCTCTTTCAAATTCTCCTACAGATTCTCTGGGGTGAATCTCTTATTGAGTCCCAGCACTTCCTTCACTATACATTTGACGTTTGTTGCATTGCAAGTAACGCAAAAGACACTTTGAAATCCGATTTGAGCATCCGAAGCGTCCAGATCGAATTGCATCTGTAAAATCCGATTGGATTCGGATTTGAGAGCATCTCCTAATGTAGTTTTGATTCAATTGTATATATATTATATGTAGTTTTGATTGGATATAAATATATAATTTTGTTTAGAATATATTTGTATATAATATAGAATTTTGTTTATAAAATATAATATATTTGTATATAATACATCATTTTGCTTGTTTGTTTTTGTTTTTGTTATCCATAATATAAAAAAAATCTACCTCGATATGCCTAATATTTATTTGGGCTGGCAGTTTAAACATGACTTGCCATGGCCTGAAGTAGCGTTACCCTCTAGTGGGGATTGTGGACATAGACCTCATAGTCATAGAATAAGGTTGTATAGTTGTAAACCTTATAGTGCTGTAAAGATGATCTGTAATAAAGGACATATGAACTTGAGAGTGTTCCTTTAGTAAGAGCAGGTAACTGTACAGTTGAGAAAATAGGGAAATAAAGCCCATCAGACACTGCTAGTAGTACCCAAGCAGAGCCAGTATGTAATTATGTATTTGTGTGAGTGTCTGTGATGACTTGACCTGTGATTATTTAGCAATCATTAACATGTCCAGTGCACATTCCTACACGACCCTCAAAGGTGTTTTTAAACTATCGGTAAATATCATTTATTTGACTATCAAACCCTCCCTCTTGCACTCTTACCTTCTGTGGTTTAATGATGGATGGCCGAGGTATATGTGGATACCCTGAGTCTGGAACTGGACTCTCGTCATGGAGGCTGTCTTCCTCTGATGCCCCCTCTGACAGTCCTTCTGACAGCCCCTCCGAGCTGAGGTGGGAGTGAAAGATGTGCTTGTCATCGGGAACGCGCTCTTTAGACCGAATTCCATTAGTTTTGGTGTGGAGTGAGATGCAGCTTACTGCCGGCTGGTGCTGGGCTTCTGGAGGACGGGCTGGTCTAGGCTGGCTAAGAACGATGGGGACGGGGTTGGCGTGTGCCTGGGTTCCACAGAGCTCCAAGTCCAGGCAGCTGTCAGGCTCGGAAGACACATCCGTAGGGGCCCCGAAACAGTGCTGGAGAGAGGAGCAGGGGAGCTCACGCATCACGATGGCAGGACTTGCCGGGCCACGGCCCAGAAGGAGCACCGAGGAGCAGAGCCATGCGCCGCCACCACAGACGTGCGGTGGAGACTGTAGAAAAAGAAGATTCCCACCAATTTACACCTTGATGTGATTCTTGCATCGGTTTGAGATCCAGAAGCTGTGGCGTCTCTGCAGATCCCCCTGCAATGTTATAGGACCAAGGCCATATCCTGCTTTAGAGTGATACCTCGCCTCAGCATGACACTGGCACTTCTCAGTGTGACCAGTGAAAAAAGTCTCAAGCTATGTCTACACGACTTAAAACACAAACCAAACTATGTCTCTGGTTTACCTTCCTTTCCGCTCTCCATCTCTCCTATGTCCTGCTCGCTGGTGCTGTGTTAGAGTGGTTGTGAAGCAACCAGAGAGTGACGTTTGTGAGACCAGGGTGTCGGGTTGAATGGGGAGCTACTCGCCCTTCCAGCATTGTACAGCATTATCCATCTATCTATCCAGTGGCCGTGCTGCTGATGAGGTGTTGGATTCCGGGTCAGTAGTAAGTGATACCCCCCATGCAAAACCTAACCACAACCGAGAGGTTGAGAACAGCAAAGTGTTATCAGAGCCATCGCACAATGCACCATAAATGTAAAAGAAATATACTTAGAAACCAGGGTCAAATGGTCTGGTATTACTGACAGTGAAATATTCATGTCTAGACAAAGGGAGTGTTAACGTAGTGTCTAGCCTTCCCTGTTTTGTCTGCTCCTGTCCTGCAGCAGGTGATTATGGGAAAGAGCAGCAGGAAAGGACTTTCATGCACTCCTTCATGTTTTCACATAAAGAGTTATGTTCTGGCAAAATGGGTTGAGCAGTTCATTTTAGACATCTCAGTTCACATATGCATTTATGGAACATCAAAACCATGATCTTCAAACGTCTGGGATAGATCTGAAAACACATTTTGTGTTTGAGAATTTGATGATGTAAACGTTAGCTCATCACGTTACACGGCATACAAATTGGACTGCAGAGAGCTAATGAATCATTAATGGCCTCTTTTGTTTAAGTATGTAAACAGGACTTCAGTTTCCAGCCCAGTGAGAGTGCAGAGGAGCCATATGTGCTATGTAGAAACGTGAGCTCAGCCATGTAAATGTTTCATTCTTTTGCATTGTGGATGTGTGTAGCACTATTTAGAAAATGTTTTAAATATAATCATATTACTGAAAAAACATTTTCTTAAGTAAAACTAAATTGCCTGAGAGTAGTATAGTACATTGTAGAAAGTGCCAGTACAGCAATTTCCTTTCCTTTAACTAAAAGCAATGTTGACAATCTTCTACTTTGTGTCCAGTAAGCCCACACAGATAATCTTGCCAGCAGATGGCGCTCTATATAGTTAAGATGCAAAGCAAGCCAAGCAGATACTGCTGCAAGATCACAGACCATTGTAAGAAAGTAGGCCAAGGCCAGGCAAGGTGTGTGCTCTTAGTTTCAACAGTGGACATGTGGAGAACATTAACAGGAATGGCTACCGTTATCTATTCAGTGCCTCTTTAACTGTTCAGGGAAGCGCGCAAGTTCAGTGAACCATGCAAATCCAGATGATTGTTTTTTATTATTTTAATTGTCATTTAAATAAAGAATTGTTAAATCTTAACTACAGGAAAAGGCAGTTCCATCACACCATTCAACTCAACGAAAACTCAAACAACAGAAACTGAAAAACTCTGAAACAGTTCAGTTATGTTCAGAGGAACAATTCTTTTCTATCATTTTCTTTTTTAACTGAGCAATCTAAACAATCAACACGACATGTTTGGGAAAAGTAAGAACACAATTTTGAGCATAAATAATGTTAAAACATGTACAGAAGGGTGAGGGTGAGTACCATAGATTGAGCGAGTGTCTGAGTTCCATGTGGCTGGAAAGACCAACTGAATATTGAACTCAGAAAACATACACACAAGCATTATACACAGTGACCGGTGGATTGTACACGCAATCCAGTTATACTGTAGTTATACTGTAAATTGATACATTGTAAATTTAATTCGGTGAAATCACATCAGCGCTTTAAGCACTGTATTGCATCAGCCTCCAGAATATTTGGAAAATGATCTAGCAACATACCAATTAGAAGTTCGGTGAAGTAATACTTTGATCATTGAACCAAATTACTTTGTGTTCTATTTTGAATTCAAAATGTTAATTAGTACTATTACTTAATTAGTATTATTGATTAACTGTTACTATTAATTTGGAAAAATACTTTTAGGCCTTTTATTTTATGAAATGTCTCCATTAAATACTAATCATTTACAGACAATGCAGTGCATGTTCTGGGAGAAAATAATGTGGGAATGATTCAGCATTTTTCAGCATAGTCTTAAAGGGATAAAGTTAACAAACTGAGAAATGCTTCATCAGGAATGCATCAGAACAACTGAGCCGAGGGAATGCTGAAGAGCAGGCTAGAGACCGCGCCTTTCTGCATTTACTTGAGTACCATTGACCTCAGAACCAGGCACTCAGAACCAAGACCTTAAGTAACGAGCTGTGCAATATGTAACAAAAACAGTGTGACGTGTACTGAGTAAAAAAACAACACACCTTAAAGGCTACTGTATTTGAGATCCATACTTATGTTGTGACATATGTTTCATGACCAGAACACTGAACAGGAAAAGCACCACAGAAGGGTCTAGAAAAGGGAGTTAACAGGGACATGACAAACTCAAAATCTAGGAAAATAGTGCACAGTCCGAAGCATTTCTTTAAGGTATCAAGAACACTGCTTTTCAGTGCTGAAAGTCCACCAGCACAAGGGCTTGGGGAAATATTAGTCAGGTGAAAAACAAACAAACAAACAATACTGCTCCTTGGAGAGACACCTTGCACAGCAGAAGTAATAAGGAATGTGTAGTGGTTGTCATAGCTGCAGTCTCACTTGATTATAGGCCAAAAGGAGTATGATAGCATGCTATCGAAGATTCTGGGTTGCCATGACATCCCACTAAGCAAAGTAAACATTTTCAATGCAGAAACTATTAAGAGGCTGAAAAGGTACAAGTCCAGTACTGAATCAAAGAGTTCCTCCTCCATCCCAATATTGTGTTTACATAAAGAGCTTCTTTGCTTTGTCTGTCTGTGCTGAGCAGAGACCAAGAGAGGAAGTAGTGAGTCAGGGATGGAGCAGTATTGAGTCAGTGATGAAGTAGGAGTCAGTGACAGGGTGTTTGGTGAGAATCGGACACGAGGTTCAGTTGCAGGTAAAGCTTTAGCTATCAGTGATGTAGCCACTCCCATGAAAATGTTAGAATGCCCTGTCCTAGCACAGTGCTTCGGCAACAAGGTAGCAGGCTCCTCCCTGCTCACAGAGCCACTTCCATGGGAAGCAGAGTGCAGTTGCCATGATGTACAGCTTTGGGCGGAGCCTGTAGGGACTGGGGGTAAGGCTCAGCTGTGGTAGGCGGTGACGGCCGCTTGTTTCTGAGAAAGGCGCATGAGCTCCTCCCGAATGGCTTTGATGAGTGAGGCGGACGAGTGGCTGGGGGAAGAGTACTCTTCAGGAGGGCCGGAGCTAGAGTATCCCAGGGCAACAGTGTCCAGGTGTGCAGGAGGAGCGGTTGGCTCCCTTACTCCATTCCTGGAGGTCTGGAACACAGAGATGGAAGAGTAAGCAAGAGTCGGGAGTGTGGAGAAGGCACAGAACCCAACAGGAAGGAAAAAGGAAAGGAGATGTGAGGGAGGTGGAGGAGATAGAAAAGTCAGGGAGAAAACAGCTTTCCAGGAACAAGTCGTGACAGTAAAAGCAAAAGAGCAGAAGTTGCTGGAAAGAGTGAGCACTGTGGAAAAGCTGAACTTACAGGGTCTCTTATAGCAGGTTTACTGAAGTCCTCTTCATGATGAGGTCCCCAGTTTAAACCACCAAGTGACCTGCCTTCACCCATGCTGCTCGACATACCCACCTGGGATAAGTGGTGTAGCTGAGCACCTACACACACACACACACACACACTTACAGCATTTAGCTGACACTTTTATCCAAAGCGACTTACAGTTATGACTGAGTACAACTTGAGCAATTTAGAGTTAAGGGCCTTGCTCAGGGGCCCAACAGTGGCAACTTGGCAATGGTGGGGCTTGAACCCCCCCACCTAACCAACACACACACACACACACAAACATGCATGCACGCACACACCACAGATCAGACGCAGTTTTTTACATAGAGAAGAAAGGTCTTTGTTCATCTCAATTAGCTGTACAAACACACACCTGTGGAGCCACCTACTGGCCGTGGCCTGGCAGAAGAGGGCAGTTCGTCCATGTAAGCTCCTCTGCTGTTGTAGAGCACCTCAGATGGCAGCTGCTCTCCACCTAAAGCATCTCCAGGGGGGCAGCGGGACCCCAATCCTGGCCTAGAATAACGCAGAATATTCTCAGTTGTTGCTTTGATCTGTGTGTTTGTTCATATGACTGCATCATTTCCTCTGTAGTGTGCCTGCAGGGGTTTCTGAGGTCCAGTGTGGCGCTGACAGCATAGGCAGGCCACCAGGAGTGATGAAATAAAATTATCTTATTTGAATTATTGATGGGGGACTGTGAAATGGCTTTTGACTGAGGGTGGGGGACAGACCTGGGGCATGCGGAAGGAGAGAGAAGCAAACAGACACACTGTGTAGATGGGGACGCGGGTATTGGGGACACATCACCAAACAGTAAATCATGCCTGACTACTGAATGATGACGCATGACTACTGAACGATAATGTCTGACTACTGAACGATCACGCCTGACTACCGAACGATCACGCCCGACTACCGAACGATTACGCCCAACTACCGAACGCTACTGAACTTCTTCTAACTGCTTCTAGTTGTGTCTAGTACTTCACTGCACTTGTCTGTTTAATTTTACATGGCAATTTAGTCGCCCCCAATTAGTTCCTGGCTTGGTGAATGGAATGAGAAAAAAATACATTTTATAAGCCAGTTAAAAAGTAAATACTGAACTGTGTTTTCATCTAAACGGGTCTGACTTCCAAAAGGGATCACAACAAAAATATTTTAAATTCAGGATGCAACCATTTAAGAGTAAAATGTCCATTAGAACCCAGAGCTGTATATACACATTCAGATGCAGAGACCCCAGAGAGAAAGCTTTGTAATATTCTAACTCACCTGTGCAGTAAGGCTTGGACTGTAGAAGGTGGTAGACCTAACTCAGCATATCTCTGAGGAAAGAGACAGTCACACATAGGTACAGTCACACCCACGCACAGGCACAGGCACGCGTACAGGCACACAATGTAAAATTTTAAAATTTAGAACATTTTAAACTTCTAAAATTCTAAATGCTTTCTGATTCCCTGCACCTGTATGTGGTAACTCACAATGCAACCGAGAGTGTAAATGGTACAGTCACTTTTGGACCTGTGCATCTAACTCCAGCCCGCCAGAATTTAATAAAAGCTTCACCCAGCTCCACATATAGTTCAGTTCTTTATAAAAATGCAACTGTTACAAGCACCACCAATTGAGCACCCCCCCCCCCCCCCCCCGAATTCATTGCCTTTAATGGTTTCATATTGATGGGATAGAGTAAAATGAGTCAAACTAAAACAGGAAAACAAGGAGTGACTCAAATGCAGCTCTCAGTTTTTCTGTGGAGGAAACGCCGCAGTATATAGAGCAGTGTAGCAAGAGCTTTCAGCTTTCAGAACAGAACCCTCTTTTCTCTCACATCTGGGAAAACTCCAAATATTTGATCTGGTGATGTCATTCAACTAAAATTCTGACTTCATCATTTACACACAGTTCATAAACACACACACACACACACACACACACACACACACACACACACACACAAATGGGATGTAATAAAGCCCAACCATTAACCTAATCAAATAATAACACTTAGCAATCTTCCAGCTTCCCAAGCCAAAACGTTCCACCCAGTATTAATTGAGTGGCTATATATACCAGGCGCTGCCTTTCACCCATCCACCCTTCTACACTCTGAGTTGCGTTTTTAATCAGAGGAAAGTAAGCATCATTCATTTGCACTCAGAAGAATCAAACAAACTGAGTCTGTAACTATCAAGACAGGTCCAGGGGCACACATATGGTATTCAACTTATATCAGCACCATGTTTACCCCACAGAAATACTACACCAACTTTATACCAACCTCACAGAAATGTTTACACCATCCGAACACCAACCTCAAACACACACACTTAATTATTATAACCAAATGTCCAGTCTTGCTAGAAACTGATAACCAGTGCCTAAATAAACCCATATCAATGGGTCAGTGTACCCTGCATGCACTGTCCATCTGCAAGTGTCGTCATAGAAATTATTTTACTTTCATTATAGGGTAGTCATAGCCACTTCAGGTTTTTCAAAGTCACTTCAAGCCCTTTTTCAAAAAGGGTCCTGCTATACTGTTCCCATCCAGCCGTAGGAAAATCAGCACCCAGCACCCAGCCCAGCCAAAGCATATGTGTAAAGACAAAAGGAATGTTACTGAAAGTAATGCTATATATATATATATATATATATATATATATATATATATATATATATATATATATATATATATATATATGTGTGTGTGTGTGTGTGTGCGCGTGTGCGTGTTTGTATACTGTATACTGTAGTTAGCGGTATGAAAGGGAAAACTGTCACTGTGAAGGCAAAACCTGATACCTCGCCAAAGAGAGGTAAAAATAACCTTTTACTAGCAATACTTATATGTTGTGCCTGTGATCAACAGAGTTAGTCTTACCGCAGGGAAGGGGCTAACGGCTAGGTATGAGGGGCCCCAGGGTGGGGGGCCGCGGGACGGGGGGCTGGAGGGAGCAGCTGGCAGGGACAAGCCTGCGTTACCACCCTGTGCAGTGGGCGACACCAGGGCAAAGGCGTCGTCCAGCAAGGAATGCATCTGCTGGCGGGCCTCCTCTATAGACGGCTGCGGGGGCAGGAGGTAGGGTGGAGGAGGGGGGGCATGGCCTGGTGGGGGGGACACTGGGCCCAGAAACACATCATCAGTAGGTGATGGGCTGTTGGGCTCAGGGCCCTGGTCTGGATCCGACTGGAGGGGACAAAGAAATATGTAGATACCTTATGCATATGCATATTTAATAATAACAATAAAACAGTTGAATTCATGGCTTATTAAGACTCTGATTGTTGCCACCGTAAACATAATGTCAAAAGTAAGAGTAAAAAACAGAAAGTAAGCGAAAAGATGAGTAAAGACTGAATCAGTGGGACTGACCACATATGCTATATTATTGACTCCTGGGTATTTCTTATATGTGCCATCACTGTCAGTGGTGATGAGCCTGTCTCTGTCAGCCTCTGGGACCTCTCCATTCATATATTGCTTCTTCTTCTGCCTAGGAGAACGCTTCTCTCTGCCACTATAACACACATGCATATGCACATACAAACACAAACACACATACACACGCTCACAATTATATTGGATAAGTCTAAAAGTATAATGCCAAGTAGGCGTGAGCCCAGAATGTTTATGGAAATTATTTAAAGCAGTGCCGCTGTTGGCCACATTGCCCCCAACCTTTTCTTGGGCTCAGTGTAGAGGGGGGAAATGTGCACATCTGGGTCCAAGATCTTATCAATCTGCATCTGAGCCTTCTGATAGATGTGGTCCTGCTCTTTAGGGTCCCCCAGGCCATCAATGACATCATCCATGGCAGGGAAGTCATAGTGGCCTTTCCTCTTAGCCCTCAGACGGATCTTATTGCGATGGTGCTCGATCTCAGACTTCTGCCTCAGAGCAACCTGGATCTGAACAGTGGGTGTAGTCAGGACACGCAGCAGAAAGAAACAGAAGGAAAGAGAGGTGGGGAAAGAGAGAGAGAGAGAGAGAGAGAGAGAGAGAGAGAGAGAGAGAGAGAGAGATAGAGATGGAGGGAGGTGCAGGGAGGAAGAGAGAAGAGAAAGGGAGGGATAGAGAGGGAGAGGGAGGGGAGAGAAAGAAAGAGAGAGGGAGAGACAGGAAAAGAGCTATTCCTATTTCCCAATACAGTGATACAATATCCTTCTCTTTATCCTAACCATACCTACTGAGTAAGTGAATACTGTCATCATCTTCCTCATTTACAAAGTTGACAACAGGAGTTCTAAAAAATCCTCCGATGTTATATTATCTAGGAGACAACATACAGTGTATGTTCCTAAATTACTGGCAGAAGTGTCCGCAAAGGGTTTTAGTCATTCAGGTCATTGAATTCTAGATTCTAAGACAAGGCAACCAGACTTGCAGCAAATTATTCTGTATTCACTTGAAGTGAAGTCTGGCACTTGGGGTTTGGCATGTGAGGTCTGGCATGATGTGTGGCATTTGACATGAGGCATGTTCAGTTTAGTGTATTCGATCTAGCGTGTAGCTGGCATTTGCAGTTTGACATGTGCAGTCTGGTGTGTGCAGTCTGGCGTGTGCAGTCTGGCATGTGCAGTCTGCTGTATGCAACTGTGGTCTGGCATGTGCGGTCTGGTAATATACAGTGTGGCGTGTGCAGTTTAGTGTGCGTGTTCTGGCGTGTGTGGTCTGCCGTTTGCAGGATGGTGTATGTGGTCTGGTGTATACAGTGTAGCATGTGCAGTCAGGTGTCTGGGGTCTGGAGTGTACAGTCATGGGTGTGCGGTCATGTGTGTGAGGTCTGGCCCATACAGTGTGTGGTCTGGGGTGTATGGTCATGTGTGCAGTCAGGCATGTGTGGTCAGGCGTGTGCAGTCTGGAGTGTATGGTCTGATGTATTCAGTGTGACATGTGTGGTCAGGCGCACCTCCTTGTTGATCTTGCCACTCTGGACCGTGTGGTCGGGGCCTGGGGGCCGTGGGACAGCCAGCGCAGACATGGGCTGCAGGGCGATCAGCTGGATGTTGCCGGAGAAGCGTTTGCTGGGCACGTCCGCCGAGCGGGAGATCCGGTCCACATGCTCAAACATGGAGGCTGAAGACACCTGCTCATCTGCACCTATGAGTGTAGGAGGACCTGCAGGTACCAGGGTTTGAACACTGTTGTATGAAAACCAGTTTTATAATCCATATACCATGAGGCATATGTCCAGTGTGAGACATTGATTTCATATGTTTAAATTATTTCAGTCCTTTGGAAATAGTTTTGCATACATGTACAACAAAGGAATGCACCATTCATGTCACAGTATGAAATGCTTAAATATGCTCTGTTCGTGGAGGTATCGACAACACCAGTCCAATCCAGCAGGGGGCAGCGCTTGCTGTATCTCTGTGGGTATTGACTTTCAGATAAAGTAAAAGATTTAGCAGCCAGGCATATGGACTGCAGAATAACGTTGAGGAGTCAGTTATCACACAGCATACCGTATCCAATATATAAAGCGACACTAAAGGTTTCAAGTTCTACAATTATAATTTTAAGTCTATATCAGAAAAATGTATAAATGTCCTGAATCTGATGAAATATTAATAGCAACCAAAAATACCATCTCAGAAGTATTCCTAAAAAAGAATCATAATGGGAAAATCAAATATAGATTACACAGAAACTGTTCCGTAAACTACAACACACTTTATAGACTGGAGATGCTCTTACTAATCCTATTTCTCCCTAAGAGACACAGAGAGAGAGAGAGAGAGAGAGAGAGAGAGAGAGAGAGAGAGAGAGAGAGAGAGAGATAGTCGTTATAGTGCCATATCAGCATAGTAACCCTCACCGTCCAGTCCATTGACAGCTGTCCTGCGCTGTTGCTTGGACTCCACGCTTGCTCCGTTCTGCCGCAGGTTCTCCTCAGGTGTCTCCCGTTCACTGGATGGCTCACTGCCCATCGAATCACCATCCGAAGGTGAAATCCTACAAAACAGTCCAGAGCCGAGTTCCTCACAAAGGGATTCCTACAGAATCAGAGCTCTACCAGCACCACCTGTTAAAGAGAGCAGCAGGTACGAAGCCAGGGACAGCAGGTTTCACAGTAAGAGTAAACTGAAGGTAATCCTCACTGACACAGATAAAAAGCTCCACATTACAGCACTGTGCATGTACTCACGTGGAGTGGATGCTTTCACCCGGATACTGTAATCGACTGTAAATTATGAATGTTTCCTCATTTAGATTTTGATTAATAAAATGAAAAGGCTAGTTCAGCCCAGCAACATCTGTTGAAGAATTCATAATTAACACATTTCCCTTCTTGCATTAAAAACGGTTCCATATTAGTTTAAATGAGCGTTCGCAAGGAGGGATGTGAAAGGAAGATGACAGGCTTCTGTCTTCCGAAGAGTGCTCATGTAATTTAAATAAGACTCGTGATGACAAAGCTCCCTCAGTTAGGCCTACCGAGCATCTCGGATGGTTTGCCACTACCCTCACAGCTGTGGGGCAGCGTCAAGCTTCTGCCTTAAAAACTGGAACAGTAACAGTCACCAGTCATGACTTATTGAATATTAAATAGATACAATTTGTAATGCCCTAAAGGGTTAGTTCAATAATCAATGGTATACCTCTTTTTGAGCATTACAGCAAATCATCCATATTGTTTACTGTTTCTGAATAATTTTCTTAGGTTTACAGAGATGGTGTCTGTGTGGTAATTCTACAGTTCACACAAAGACCGTATGTGTGATAATTCTACAGTTCACACCGAGATGGTGTCTGTGTAGTAATTCTACTGTTCTCACAGAGATGGTGTCTGTGTGGTAATCCTATAGTTCAAACAGAGACCTTTTCTGTATGGTAATTCTACAGTTCTCACAGAGACTGTGTGTGGTAATATAACGTGCCCTGACTCGTGCTATTACTAAGATGCAGGAACTATTGATTGGAGGGCTAGAGGGAAACACCCCATTAAAAAGCATTATATTGATTCACAGAAACCTCAGTATTGATTGGATTCCTCTCTTAAAATCAATGAATGCATGTTATTTTAATATTTTAGTATCATAACCTGAGAAATGCATTAGCAAATTAGAAGAGCCCTCGAAGGAATGTATGTTTTTCCTGTCATACATGCAACTTCAGGGCAAAAACCATGACTTCGAGGGTAATTTAGGGTCAAATGACTAAGGAATGGATGCGCAGTATAAGAGTTGCGAGTCTGGGTCATGGGGTTCTTTCTCACCGTCCCCTCTTGCGCTGGACGCTGCGAGAAGCCTTGGTGGAGGAGCTTTTGGACTTGGGCGTGGACGCCTCAACGGTCTCACCGCTCCCTGGCTCCTTGGAGGCTGAAGGCAGGGGCAGCGGTTCCTGTATCACCACCAGGTCATCCTTGCTGTGCTGGCCCAGGTGCAGCTTAGCAAAGTCGAAGCCCTTCACGCTGGCGGGCTGCAGCTGGGGGGAGCAGCACGGACAGGTGCAGGTTAAGGTGCAGGACAGAACTAACAGGAGCACGGCCATGCTGACATGGTGAGATGGGGACTGTGGCACAAGAGGGACCAATGACTGTCAGACTCATTCTGTTTAATTTAGGAGAATCAGATAAGATGACAAGTGGTATGAACACACGAAAAAAGAAGTAACCAAATGTTTTGGATAGTAGAGATGAATTAATAGATTTAAGGGGAAACATGGAAAGGCAGGTAGACATAAACACAAGGTTAAGGGCTGAATACTGGCTGCAGGGCAGAGCTGGCAGAAGTGAGCTACGTGCTGGTCTGCCTGCTTGCACGCGTGTCCGTGTGTAATGCTGTTTAATGTGCATGTTTCGATAGGGATCAACCCACCTACCATGTACTAGCTGTATATAACTCATCAACTACAATCACTCTGGAAAATCAGTTTTACTCCAAGTGATTTATCAGCTATGTTGCACACAGCCAGCTCTGAGACATCTCCGGCAGTTTCGGGGGAGATGGCTCTACTCCTCTAATGTTTCTGTACCTCCCACTCTTCTACCCACTTTCAACTTTTTCTTGTTAACCTTTTTTGGCTTTTCTACCTTTTAACACGATGCAATGCTAATCTTAGCTCAATCAAATTAAATGTTCTTTATTTTTTTTGTACTTGAACAAGAGATGCTTTCAGTTTGTAGTTTATTGTCCATGGTCCTTTGTTATCAGCACTTCCTAAAAATATGACCTATGTGAGAATGTATGTTCACTTTTTATATTTTACTGCTTAATATGCTACAGGCTATACCAACTACCTCAAGGGGTCTATACAACACTAGGGGGAAACAAACTATCATTTGCTTTCTTCTGTGTTCAAAAGCAATGAAATGAAACCTAGCCTTATGCATATGGGAGGTTTTGTTGTGTTTTCTTTTTGTACCGAACTCATACTAAAACGTGATGTGCAGACTGCGGTGTGAACCGAACCATGACTTCTGTGTACCATTACACCTCTATTTTCTACTGTAATCTACTGGTGTACTAATGTCTACAAGAGGTACTACACATCCTCAGTACCATTCTACAAGCCTCCTGTTAGACCTTCTCTCTTTCTTCTCTCACCCATATTTTCTTCTTCTTGTTTGTCTTCTTCCGTCTCTCCTCTTCTTCTTCCTCTTCATCTTCCCCCTCATCTTCATCAATGCTCTCTATTACCTCTAGCTTTTTACTCCTGACTGGGGTCATTGACCTCTGGACTGAGGGTATGAATTTCTGTAATAAAGTGCTGGACTGATTAGGGAGTGAAAGGTGGGAATAATGAAACACAGATGAAAGGGAAAGGACAGGCAGATCAAGGTGATGGAGACATACCCGGTTTTTGTTGTGACGCTAATTACACTACAACAACAAACCAATGTCACAGCGACAGCAGAAAAAAACACACACTTAGAATTGCTTCATCAGGAAGAATCATGGGAGTCTGCAGCTGTGCACATATGAAAGTTAGCTGAGGTCAGAACTAGAGTGTCCTGAAAGTGTACTTCATAAGCATACTTCATCATTTTTCAAGATGGCAGCAAACAGATGCAGTGACTAGGCTCTCTCTCTCTCTCTCTCTCTCTCTCTCTCTCTCTCTCTCTCTCTCTCTCTTTGTTTCTAACCTTTTTAGATGTTATAAGTTTATTTCTGATCAGTAAAGTAGTAGATTTGAACAAGTTTGTCAGGTCCAAGATATTTTTTACACTGTGATCATGGATCATCACATAGCTTTCCCATTCAACACTATTTTTGATCCCACCAGTGATCCTCACCATACCAGAGCTCATCAAAATTGCAAAGCAGCCAGGCAACAGAGGCAGAGGGAGAGGAAGCAGAAGCAGAGGAAGCACGCTGGGCTAGGCACCAGGCGAAAAGCTAACCTATACAGACCAGCACTTCCAGGCTTGTCCATCACCAAGGTCTCTTGCTAACAAGATGGATCAGAGTGAAAACAACTCTCTGTATTACGATCATCACAGGGACCTGGCTGAACCTTAACTTTCCAGATGCTGCTGTTGAAATAACTGGAGCCTAAGTTTACATAGTGCATCAGTCTAAGGACTCTGGGAAGAGCAGAGGATAACATACACAGAGCCATGATTGATAAGCACTGCTGCCTGGATCTGGAGTTTCTAACAGGATCATTGTAGCAGAGGATTTAAATTACACAGATCTCACAGTGGTCATGCCCAATTATGAATTTCCAGAGGGGAGAAGAAAGATACCCCAATATAAAAATATAAAAAGTATATAAAAGTATGCAAATATCCCAAGAGCATTTAAAGCTGCCTTATCTACACACCTAGGACAATCAGGTCATATTTCCCCAACTGTGACCCCATCTTACAGATCAGGATCTGCAGAACAAATTCAGCTATCAGGACAGCTCAAGTGCAGTCTAAGGAAGCCACTTCAATACTACAAGAGCGCTTTAACAGTACAGACAAGGAATTGCAGACGGAACAAACCCGGAGGAATATGCTTCAGCCTTAAATTACATAAAAATTTGTACAAAAACTATATTAACACAAAGGACAAGAAAGGTGTTTCCTAACCAAAAGTCATGGGTGAACAGCAAGTTAAGGACATTACTCAAGGAGCCAGATGCAGCACTCAGATCTTACAGCAAGCTTACAGTAAGACAAGGGGGAAACTCGAGAGAGGCATTGGGGATGCAAAGCGCAGATACAAACAGCGGATCTGAGGATCACTTCAATAACAACAACAACAACAACAACAACAACAACATCCCACATAGCATGTGGAATATCATCAAGGCATCAACTACAAGACCACCAATATGCTGCCTGGTGAAGACACCACACTTCCCGTTGTTCTGCAACAGTTCTTTGCAGGCTTTGACACTCACGGGACTGCTCTACTCATCAATCTGCCGGAGATCTGATACCGGTTCTACAGCACCACCAGGTGAGGACCACCCTGATGAGGCGAATCCTAGCAAAGGGGAAGGTTCAGATGGAGCGTACGGCCAGGTACCATACGCATGTGCCGGCCACGCAAACACCAGCTTACATAGGGGTTTACTAAAATTCAACCTCTTGTCACAACAAGCTGTCCAGCATGTCTTAAAAAGTCATGACAATGCACAGTCTGGATGATCACACTGTAATTGTCACGATTGGCCCTCATGATTGGCCTGCCATTGCATCCCGTCGCCACGGTTTCACTGTCTCATGTCATTGGTTCATGTTCTCCACTCTTGTTCCAGTCCTTGTTTTGGTTTTCACCTTCTCCTTTTTATCAGCTCTGCAATGTTAATCCTCATTAGCCAGTGTATTTAAACCCTGTGTTTTTCCCTGTTAGTTTGCTGGTCTTTGTGATCCATGCCTCTCTTGTGTTTTCACTGCCTGTGATATTGTGATTCCTAGCCTCTGTGAGTTTTCAATGCCACTGTTGTGTTTGCTCTGCCTGTGGTAGTTGTTCTAGCCTGTCATGTTTATTCTAACTTTTGTTGTGTTTGTTGTTCTAGCCATGTTTATTTCTATTCAGCATGCCAAATTATTTTCTTGGTTTTCATGTTTTCCTTTCTGTTTCATCATGTATACTGGATCTATCCATGTTGGCTCTGTGACCCTGGACCATACTAATGATTATGGATTTGCCATTAATAAATCTTACTCTTCTCAGTATATGCATCTGCCTCATGATCGCTCCATGTTACAGTAATATTATTAAACATCTTCAACATAAGAAATGTGAGCTGAATAACTGGTGGTTATTTCCATAACAATTCATGTAATACACATGTTGGATTTTGTATTTAGCTGGCCAATATTGCACATTAATTCAATACCTATCCAATTAAATATTGACTGTTAAATATTAAATGTTCTTATTGTAAGTTTATTAATACATTTAATTAGTCCATTAGTAAATTTTAACCCTTAATAGCTAATTAACCATTTTTTTTTACATGGTATCTACCCAAATGGAAATAGTAAAGGGAAGCTGTAATTTTACTCTATAAAAATATTGCTCCCACATTGATCCAATTTTGACATAATTTGACACAATTTTCTAACATTGTGTGAAGTATGAGTTTATGTTCCAGAGAAGGGACAGGTGTAGAAGTATGAGTGTACGTTTCAGAAATAGGGCTGATGTGGAAATATAAGTTTATGTTGTAGAGAAAGGGCTGAATTGGAGTTTGTAATGGTTAGCTAAGTGTGGTTAAGAGACCAGTCAGACTACAATGATTAGGAACGCCACTGCTGTGCTTTAAGAGGAAACTACTGCCTGCCTGCGTGTGTGTGTGTGTATGTATTTGTGTGCAATGTGTGTGTGTGCGTGTGACACTAAGAGCAAAAGAGGGGTCTGTCCAAGGCAACGGTTACAGTTACTGTATGTGTATCAGTGTGAATCTGACACTATGTGTGTTTGTTAATAAGGGAAACTGCAACTGCAAATGAAGTTCTGTGACATGACATGAAAATAATTCTGAACTGATCCAGAAACACCTGTGAACATGGCCTGGGAGTGTCTGAGATCAGTCCCACACAGAGAGTAGCAGTCCAGAGCAAAGAAGCACAGGGACCAAGGCTGACATCTCAATCAGTCCTTTAGCAGTGCAACCCAGCAAGCAACACACACACACACACACACACACACACACACACACACACAGACACACACAAACACACATACACACACAGACATATGGCCAAGCTCAGTGGGAGATCAGTGGCAGATCAACGGTGGCCAGTGGGAAGTCAGTGGGAGATCAGTGGTGACTAAGAGATCAGTGGGAGATCAGTGGTGACTATGGGTGATCAGCGAAAGCTCAGTGGAAGATCAGTGGTGACTATGGGAGATCAGCGAAAGCTCAGTGGAAGATCAGTGGTGGCTATGGGAGATTGGATGGAGATGAGTGGGAGATCAGTGGTGGTCATGAGAGATCAGTAGATCCTTGGTGTCTGTAGGAAATCAGAGGACACTCTGAGAGATCAGTGGGAGATCAGTGGTGACCATGGGAGATCAGTAGATCCTTGGTGTCTATAGGAAATCAGAGGACACTCTGAGAGATCAGTGGGTGATCAGTGGTGGCCATGGGAGATCAGTAGATCAGTGGTGTCTGTAGGAGATCAGTGGTGTCTGTAGGAGATCAGTGGTGGCTGTGAGAGAAAAGTTGACCCTGACTTACTTTCTGCCTTTGCTGGGCGGCGTTCACAGCGTCTGGCTGGAACTCCAGCTTATCTGTGCGGCACAGTTTCCAGTACAGCACAGTTATGATGATCACCACCAGCACCACAGGCACCACCACACCCACTATAATCCATGTGGTGGTGCTCTCCATCTCCGAGGCTGATGACATCTCCTTCTCTACAGCTAAACACACAGACGCGAACAGAGCGTCACAAACATAATTACATGCTTACCTTACATACTGCATAATTACAGTACAAAATACATACACTGAATTCCACGTTGATGGTCACTTGTGTTAAAGTACTGGATGTAGTATGAGTCAAAAAGAGCACAAGCTAGCATTTAATAGCACTTCAGGGCCAGAGCCATGTGCTTGGCAGCCTGGGATGACAGTGAATTACTGTAAAGCTTGTGAATATGTGTGTGAGCCAGAGTGCAGAGACAGTTGCTCAGGTCTGCTGGTAGAGAACAGGAAAGAACTGCATTAAGTGTAATGAAACCAGAGGCCTTCTCCTGCTGTAGGTGAAGCAGCTGAAATTCTGCCAGCATCCCAGCACTCGGCATGCTGCACTCATTAAAGCCTCCGCTTTTCTGTTTACAGTGCTGATAACTGAAGTACTCGCTTCTCAAATACCACTGTACTGAGTAACGCAAGGACAGGAGAGCAGCTAGAAGCATTTGATTAAAACCAACTGAGAAAGGGAAGGCTCCTTTAAAGGGTTCGTGTGTGTTGATCCTGGGATGACACTCACGCTGAGCGAGAACGCCCTGGATGCGGTAACCCAGCACTATGGCCGCGTGCTGCACGTTCAGCCGGTTGAGTAGGCCAGCAGTGGTGATCGCTGGCATCCTCTCGCCACTGGAACCTTCCACAAAGTAGATCATTTCCAGGGGTTTATCGGTCCCTGCCGCCCGAGTAGTCTGCACCATCTGCATCAAACAACACACACGACACAGCACATCACAGTTAATTATTTCAAATATACCAATACCACTTGCGACAGAATCAAACACACAAAAGACACCCTTTTACACACACACACATCCACACACACACACACACAAACACTCACACACAAACTCATACCCACACCCACACCCACACACAAATGCAATAATAAACATAAAAAAAATAAGGTGGCAAAAAGAATATTAGGTCAATGAGGGCTGGAGAGAAACCTGGGCTGTCCGTGCAGCATCTGGTTCACACAAGGTTACTGTGGTGGTAAAGGGAGACAGTACCTGAACTTGACCTACATAAGAAATTCTCAGTACTGGGCTCCAGTTAGCCAAGCTCCTTTCCCTGCGGATCTCCTGCTAGCTCCCTTTCCAGACTGTATTAAAAAGTAAGTAGCTTACAGAAGCAACATCCTGACAGTGTAAGATCGGTCTCAGCTATATTACTAGGCAATTTAGCAGTGTGCAGACCATCTACACCATCCAGAAATGACAGAAAACTGCTCCAAGAATTCAAAACATGACTATTTCTGATGGACACAGATACCATGAAAAATCTTCTAATTATATTATTTGTGATATTGACATTCATAATTAGATATATTAAATTTTTTATGCATGCTATAATTAGATATGCATTACCAATAGATCATATATTCATATTCTGCTAATTAGTTCATTAAAGGAAATGTTAGTAACAGTGAAGGTTGCATTATCTCATCGAGAGCAGCAGTGTTTTGGAGGGAACCAAAAGGTCAGTATGTGCAGGAGGGTTGATGTAAAAGCAGTTTTTGAATCACTCCACACTGTGCAAACAGACTGTCCCATTTTTTGTACCCCCTACAGAACAGGAAAAGCCCCTCTCAGTCCAGGATGAACAGACAATTGGTTTGAGGATGACTCTAGCTGTCTAGGAGGAGGGTTCAATAATTGATCAGCTAGCTGCCCTGTGGGGACAGCAGGAGCCAGTGAGCTGCTCTGTGGCCCAGGGATGAATAGAGATGTTGCCATGGATACTTGTGGGTCTGAATCATAGACGGTATCTGAATGATGGTGTGCAGAATGGGGCAGGTGCTGGGCTGGGGGTGTTGAGGCGGGAGGCGTGACAAAGAGCCATTTAGAAGCCAGAGACGCTGAGACGTACGGGAATTTCCATAATGCGGGTTTCCATTTTAACCCACACAGATGTATCACAGAGGAACTAAGCAAGCGTCTCACACACACACACGTACACATACTCATACAAACCCAAATGCACACACTTAGAAACACACACAAACCCAAACCCACACCTGCAGAAACACACACCATCCCAAACACAGGCTCCGGAGGCCCCCGCAGAAGGAGCTAAACAACTGCAGCAGTTGAATTTTTCCTTTTCCCTACAGAAAAAGCAAACAAGCAATATTTGCATGAAGGCACGGCAACAGACTTGAGCATTTTGTTACCTGCACGCTGCTGTTGCCAACGCTGGTGGCTCGTCGGAAGCGCCGCACTCTGCCAAGCTCCTCCCCCATCTCCTCCCTTAGCACCTCCCCCAGCAGTACTGCTAGTCTCCTCTCCATACTGGCCTGGAAAATCCTGTCACTCACATGTTGCTCAGCCACGCCCAGTAACACTGAACACACACACACACAAAACACATCTAAGCATCTCACAGAAATACAATCAACATGAAACAGCTAAAGGAGAAATAAGACTTTAGCAGAATAAAGTAAAAAAAACAAATAATGATGAGAATGGCACACCTGTTCTCACCCAGGAGGATCGCAGCAGCTGGGTGGTGTTCAGCTCAGGGTAGTGGAATGCTGTGGACGCAGGAAATACATCATTAGCCAGAGGCTGGGCATGATACAGTGACCCATCCGTAGAACAAACGGAGTGATGGAGTACATGGATGGACCGTGGATGTATGTCAGTGAAGACTCACGCTCTGCTATCTGCTGAACAGGGTAGCCAATGTAGTAGCTGAACTCCACCACGCTAAGTTGTCTCAGGAGGGTGCTGACCTCTGACCCCAGTATGTACCCATGAGCCTCACAAACCAGAAAGGTGATGTCTATTGGCCCAGTCAACTGTCTTTGTGTCTTGGTCACAGGACTTAGAGTGATATTCAACACCTGAAATGCAGTTTGGAACCTTTTACTTTGCTACACATGAAAAGAAAAAAAGAAACACCATTTTAAAAATGTGTGCAGTTCATGAGTGAGAAAAAAAAGCCCTCCAGTATTATTGCCATTCTTGGTAAAGATAAGCAAACGTGGTGTGAAAATGTCTGTTGTTTATCAGCTTTATCTTACACTTTAATGAGAGAAATGTAACCTTGCTGGAAGGTTAAATTATTCAAAGGAAGAAAAATCCTCCAAAAGGAAATAAACATGATGAAAAACTCATGTCACAGTTATTGGCATCCCAGCGCTCTCTTTGCCAGTTTAAACATGCTGAGCTGGAGAAAACGCATTAAGGAATATGTGACACTATTCCTTCAGACAAACTCTTTCCAGAGTCCTTAGTTCCTGTTTGGGGACTCTCCTTTTGATCTCACCCCACAAGACCTCAGTGGGTTTGGGTCAGAGGACTGGGGTGGCCAAGCTTGAGTCTGTGGTCAGCGAAGCAGTTTTTGTCCTGCTAGATCCATCCATGACCCAGTCCTGCCTGCCAGTCTCTATAATGTCCTGGTATTTGACAGAGCCCATGTTCTTTTCTTTATCACTTTGAATTTGATTTACATTAAACCCACCACTAGTCTGTTGTCAAAAAGATACTTTTGCCTTGTCTGACCACACAATGTAATTCCAAGGTTCCAGTGATGTTTACTGAACTCACGACATATAATACAGGAGATTAGTAGTAACAGGCTGAAATATTTCTTTCATATTTTCAGTGTAAGATCAAGGTGATAAACAAAGAAATCTGTAAATCTTCGTTATTTTTCCCCTCATATTTATAAAATGTGCTGATGAACCTGGAGCACGCTGAATAATTCTACCACACACATTGGCTAATGCCAAAAAATAACTTCTATTATAATCATAATTATATTTAAAATTCAGCAGAACCACCCCAGGTTTAGGTGTGCTTGTAAAAACATCAGCTGCATCCAAATCACATTAAAATGTGAAATTGAGGGCTGGGTAACAACATTCAGTCCCAGTCTCCTATGGCAACAAATTTCACTCATTAATTTTGTTGCCTTGACAACTGCTGAGGCGAACTGTGCATGTTATTTTCCCCAAATCCAGACAGAGCAAACAGCTGAGGTGATGTCATTTCACCACATGGGGAACAGCTGAAATGGCTTAGCCCTCTGATCAGTACGCACAACAGGTTAGAACAAGGGCAGGAAAAAACAGTCAAGTGTTTTATTTCTGAGTGAAAAGATGCTTCAGACTGAAAAATGGATTCATTTCAGGGGTTTAATCCATCATATTACCTGATCTAAAACAGCCACCACTTAAATTTTCTTTTTTTTTTTTTTTCAACTTTTTCATTTTTTTCATAAAAGCCTGTTGAACAAAACTGCCAGAAAAAGCAAGCAGTTAGGTGGAATGTGGGGGATGAGGCCTGAATCACTGGTCTCAGGCACTCAACAGTTTGTGTGAAAAGCGTGAGCTGTTCTCACCATGGGAATGTTATTCCTATTGGCCTGTGAGTAAGGCTAGATCTAACGATAAGGTTACTCAGCTCAGACATAAACAGCAAAATGGTCAGAATACAAACATATAATCTTACATGTACCCTAACTGTCTACTCTCTATGGCCATATATTTTAAGACAAGTTATTAAACATACTTAAAAATGGTCACAGAAGAGGTAGGAACATAGAAGTCCAGCATGCATTCTCACAGTGTGATAGAGGAGAGCAGTGCTTACTTGCACGGTGAAGTTCATGGCCCCTTGTGAGCGGCGGCGAACCTCAGCAAAGGCCATGGTGAGGCCTTTCTCAATGTGCTGACTGAACATGCACATGTGTATGTTGACGTCACTGGGGACAAACTGAAGCACTGCAGAGAGAGAGAGAGAGAGAGGGGTGCATTAAATACAGAGCTTCCACTTTCATATTTAAGATCACTTTGCCTCATGAAATAACTACTCTAGCTATAACAGCACTGGCATAATTGCACTGAAATGCATGGATGAGGTAGGTGTGTGTGAGTGACACGTGCAGCTCTACCAGAGTGGACATGGTACTGTAGGCCCACCACATCTCTGAGGGGGGACACACTGAGTATGGAGCGAGAGGAACGTGTAGCCTTGCGTAGCGTGTTGATGACTGATGCAGCAGTGTAGACAACAGGACCAGATACAGCCCGAAACACAAAGTCTGGAGGGGCTTTCACTACCTATGTGAACAAACACACACACACACACACACACAGAGCAAGGCAATAATAAAATCAACGCAAATAGCTCCTATACAGTCAAACATAACATACATACATTAACATACATGCATCACAATTTCACCAAATTATTTCAACTTGCTACACTGTCATGCATCAAGACAAACCCACCCACGCCATTACTTTGAATCGTTTGGAAAGAAATTAGTACAAGAAGTGCTCTAATCTATGTTTATAATATGGAAACGTGTTTACTCCTTTCATGCTAGCAATGACGCCCATCTTTCTGGTGTGTTTATATAAAATCAGCAGATAAAGTGGGGCAGGAAGAGCTGCGTTTTTCCGGATGCACTTCTAAAACACGACACAAAGCTAAAGCACTGCCACAGTCCACAGCTGTAGTGACAGTGTTTAAAGTTTACACGGTCACCTACAGAAGGCAGAAATCAGACCTAATGTGTCACACTACAAAACCCATTAGGGTGATACTGAAATTCTATCACTTTATCAAGTTCTTTTCCATAAAAGACAGTTTGAAGTTCCTAGAATCTATTATGAACCCAAAATGTGCTACAAGTAGTCAGAACCTGCTACTAGTTTAAACCATGTATGCACCAAAATTTACTCATGCATTTTCATGATCTCTGACATACCTGTAGTTCGACTGATCGATTGAACTCAGCTTTGAGGATCTCTCTGACCTTGGCTTTAGCATAGCTAGCTGTGGACCCGGATAGGAAACCTGGATCAGCCAAGAGGGAAGATCACAAATACAATAAAACATACTATTTTATGTTTTCAACACAGCAAGTGCCTTAATCTCTAGGTAGATTTCTTATCACATTATCAAGCTTTACTTCTTTCTTTCCTTTATTCAAACTGTCAAAAGTCTATTTGAAAGCATACAAAAACTCCCTGAAAAGAAAGCAGCCATGAAGAAACATGCATCTTACCGACTCGCACTAAGTAGGTGTCAGGCTCAGTGATGTTGCAAAGGTACTCCCGCACAGTAGTAGTCTCGGGGGTGGACTTAAGGGTTGTCACTGACTGAGCTTCAACTGTTGTGGGCAGGGTAGCGCTGTCTGAAGTCTCAGTCACGGGGTTTGTGACAGCTGATGGAGATTCCACAGTGGCCTCATCATGTATTACTGAAGTAGATGGAGTTTCTACAGTTATAACAGGCCTCTCTGATGGTGCTCCTGTGGTGGCTCGGTCAGCCCTCTCTGTCATAGGATGGATAAAGGTATCGTTGTAAGTGGATCCAGTGGGGGATGTAGAGGCACTGAGAGTGTGTGTTAATACATGACTGGTCAGTGCTGGTGTAGGAAAAGGTGTTGCTGTCCAGCTGGAGTTTGCAAACCAGTAGATGTCTGTGTCATTTGATGGTGCGTCACCAGGTTCCTCTGCAACAGTGAATGGGACCAATAGTGACGTAGAGGTGCTATTTGGTACAGATTCAGTGCTAATCCAATCAGGTGTTGAGGCCAGATCCCACAGTGAAGTAGAAAAATCAACAGAGGGAGTTAATGTGACCGATGGATCAAGAAATGGCTCCGTGGTGTTTATTAGATGAAGTCCCCCTTCTGACAGATCCAGGACAGTACTGTTAAATGGATCAAAAACAGAGATGTCTGTAGAAGATTCTTCAGTCCAGGAGTTGTTGTCTACAGTCAGTGGCACTCCGTATATCTCTGTTAGCATGTGACTCAGATCAACACTGTCTGTGCTGGTAGCCTTGCTGGTAATATGAGCAGTGCTTACAGGAACGAGAGATAAGTACTTGGAACTTGTGTGATTACTCTTCTGCTCTGGCAGATTTTCAGTGCCCTTTGAGAGTTGGATGGTATAGTACTCCAGGCTGTTCATATCAGGCAGAAGAACATCAGTGGGCTCAATGGTAATGTTGTCAGGCCAGTCAGTATCAGAACTTTCTTTAGCTGAGCTGCTCTGATTTAAAGAGGCAGAAACAGTGGGTAGAATGGGTGAGGAATGCATTGCTGTTGGCTGAATGACTGGGATGCCTGAGTAGATGGTAGTGTACATGGGTAGATGGGTTGTAATGTTGAGAATACTGGTAGGGGGCCTTGGCAAGGCAGCAAGATTAGAGGTTGTTACACTTGAGGAAAGGGCAATTTGTCTATTGTGTGCAGTTTCGTTTACATTAGGGGTAGTGGATGTATTGTGGTTAAGAGCAAAGGTCAGGTTAGGAAAAGTGGTGGCATGTGTGCTGGACATAGCTCTAGTGGGACTAGGAGACAGGTGTCTGGAATACAATGGCTTCACCACTCTTGTGGGAAAAGATGTGTCATAGGACACAGAGTTTGAGTCCTCAAAGTCATACATGTCAGAGGGAAGACTGGTGACCACAGAGTTAGAACCCACGAAGGACAGAGTTTCTAAGTAATCTCCAGAACCGTAATCCACATCCATAGTACTGGTTAGGAAGATGTTCACTGGTGGGCCCATAGTTGGCTCTGTAGAATATGTCACATGATGGTTTCCAAACAGAGCATGACTAGGATTTAATAGGTGAACATCTGAATTGGCATCATTTTGAATATTTAAGTCATGACTAGGATGTATATGATCAAAGTCTCTGATTCTTCTAGAAGGTTCTACTCGGTCTCCAGAGGCAGTGTGTAATTCAGGGGAAGGAAAAGGTGATTCTTCAGGAGAGTCCAATCCAGCTGAAAGTAATCGAGAAGAGATGTTTAAAGCTGGCATTGAAAATTTGGGTGAAGTTAATGAGCGCTGGATGCCTGATGAACCAGTTCCGTGGTCAGAGGACACACGATGAGCCTTCACATTCCGTGTCAGCCTTGGGGAAACTTCAAAGCCCATTCCCTTTCCTTTAGCCCACTCTGAGGAAGTGGATGCTAGGACAGAGAGTGGCTCTGGGTCACGGATTGCTAATCCAAACACAGTACGACTATAGTAATTCTCCGAGTCTTTGGGTGGGTCAGTGATAGGCCTTGAGTGTCCCGAGGGTTTAGAGGAAGAAGTATGTAAGGCAGAGGGTGAATCTGTGTAATGTGGCACTTTCCCCAGAGACTGCTGTGACATGTTGGAAGCCAGCAAAGGCCAGTCTGAAGGAGACAAAAAGACACAGAACATTCAAAGTCCTGATCTGCAAGACAGACCTCTTTTTAACACTAGCAAAAACAAAAATATTTACTTCCACAGATCATGCATATGATATCCTTTCACAGTGTAGGCTATGTAAGATTAAGAACATCACTGGTGTGACTAATCATAAGACAGCTCAAATAGCTCAACTAGATTAATGGTCAGTACTGACTGAAACTGTAACATCTTTAAATAATACAATATTTGACAGCATGTAACAAACATCACCTACAAGCAAACAAAATACATTTGGTTAAAATTAAAAAAACCTAATTTGGTAACATTTATATTTTGGATTTTGGAGGATGTTCCACTTTGAAATATTAAGACTGGAGAGAAGTGAGTGTTACATTTTATCTTAAACTAATGAATTAAAATCTTTTGGCCTAGACGTTAAAGGCTTTTCATTAAACTCACACTGCACATGACTCCTGGGAAACTTGCCTGTTTGATTATTTGAGTTTGTGAGCTGAGCTGTTTTTTTTTTAATCTTGGTTTTTTGCTGCTCTTGTGAAATGAATAAACATACACAATAAAAAACAAAAACAACAACTGCAGGATTGTGCCACTTATCAGCAAAGTAGTGAAATGTCAAAATCAGTAAAGATCACAGTCCAATAGTGTAGATTGTTCATCTTTTTTGCACCTAATATTTTTTGATAAGTGGTAAAACCTCAAAGCTGACTTATTTTAATATATTTTAATATGTTTTTCATTCAAATATTTAAAAATAATGTGGGGTTCACAGGGGCTCATTGTCTTATGGGCCAGTCTAAGATTTAAGATTTTTTTGTGCCCTGCTAGCAAATGACAGCCCTTAACTAGTATAACATAGACAGAATATATGGCCCTCAGATAAAATGACTCAGACATTCAAAAGTTCAGGTAAAAAGCTTCACTATTCTATATTTTAAAAGTTTAGATGAGATTTATAAACAGCTTAAACAATTCTAACATTTTTATTTCCAATATAGATAAACAGAAAAAGGCAGCTTCATTTGATGTGTATGACAGCAGCGCGCTTTCAGGAATTGTTTCTATTTCATTTCTTCCTCTTCACTGGTAACTGTGATGATTACACAAGGTACAGTCTCTAACAAGCAGAAGTTGTCTGGAGACACTACTTCCACAAAACCTCTTTTCAATAATTAACACAGAGCTTTCAAGTGGGGTTCCTAAGTGCACCATGAGTTTGCTCGGTTATGTGCAAAAACAGTGTTATAAATTATCCAATAACACAGGCTTTAGGATGCGAAGAGAGGCTGGTGTATAAAGACTGGCAGTATATTCAGTAGCAGCTGTGCAGTAATGAAATGGCCCTTTCTAAGGAGGATGGAGAGGAAAGGTGAGAAGCTTCTTAATGACAGAATGGCTCTCCTTTGGGGAAGTGAGGGTAGTGCTTGGCACCTCAGTAGGAATCCTGGCATTACATGACAGCACAGCTCTGTGAAGGACGGATGGGTTGTAAATTCCTACAACAAAGTGACCACTCAGTCAACACTATTTATATCCATGTCATGGACTTTAGATCCTGAGAACAGAACCCTGGAATTGGCTGACAGAAAAACGTCTGTTAGTCAAATAGGATCTGAACCACTCCAGAGCAATATTTTTTAATTCTCAGAGAGTGCTCCAAGTGAGAGATGAGGAAGGCTACGGTCTACTGCGTCAAAAGAAGTTGTAAGCCAAAAGCATTAAAATGAGAGTCCCCAGAGTCAGTAACTAAGAACAGATCAACTTTTAAAAGTGCAAATTCAGTGCTGTGGAATGGTTTGTCTAAAATACTACATGTATCTAAAAATGACTGCAGTTACAGTATGATTTTTTCTAAAATTTTTGAAAGAAATGGGAGTTTAGAAACTGATCTATAACTAGAAGGAACTAAGGCATCTAGACTGGATTTTTAATTAGTTATTGTGCCACTGCATGTTTGAAATTTGTTGGTACAATACCCGAGGCAAGACTGCTGTTTATAATACCTTGGATAACCGGCCCAGTTGACTCAAAAGCTCTTTAAAGAGGCAATGGGGACACATCTATGGGACAAACTGATAAATTCATGACCTATATCTTTTTTAAAAAGAAAATGAGACAGGCCCAAACTGATTAAAAAAAGCAGAGCAGGTGGCAGGATTAGATGGGTCATAAGAAGGGGGTGAAATAAGAGATCTAATGCTTGTAATCTTGTCACCAAAAAATATTCTGTTCTATCCTATTTTCTCTATACATGATTCCTCTAGAGGCCATCCTTAGAAAATATGGTATTTCTTTTCATTGTTATGCAGATGACAATGAAATTAATTTACCTCTGCAACAGAAGGAACATAATTACCTAAAACCATTATTGAATTGCTTTGAGGATATAAAAGCTTGGATGGCCTTTTCAAATTTTAATGAAAATATAACTGAAATCCTAATTCTTGGCCTCAGGACTGCCTGTGATACCCTATGGTCTAGGTCTATTTTCCTTGGAAGTTTCCCCCATAAACTTCAGTTAATAAACTATTAACTGACCATCTCTTGCTGGTCGTCCATAAGTCAAGGTTGAAGCAAACTTTTGCAGTTATGGCTCCTAAGCTTTGGAATAAGCTCCTGTTATATTAGACTGGCCCCCACGTTATCTGTTTCTAAATCTCATCATAAAACTCATTTTTATTGCTTGGCTTTTAACTTGGTATAAGAGCTCATCTTTTTTTATTACAACTTTTGTTTTATTGTGCTGTTTTTGTCCATCTCTGTTGTTTGTCCTTTGTGTTAGTTTAAACTGGTCTTTGTGTCTTATTGATCTGCCTATTGATCTTATTGATCGATATCTTATTGATCTAGTTGTGGCTAATTTGACTGTACAGCACATTGGTCAACTGTTGTTTTTAAATTTGCTTTATAAATATATGAATGAATTGAAATGAACTTTGGATTAATCTAATTTGTGACATTTAAAGACTGGCTTTCCAAACAAAAGCTTAATGTGAATTTTGACTGAATAATATTGTTTGGGACCGGTGTCTGTCTGAAAAGCCAGGCCTTTACAATAGCTTAAATATATATCCTAACTCACTGAAACATAACCAACAGACATGACTCAAAGAATCATCATAAACTCCCATTGCTTGCAATCTATAATTATCCCTACCATTCTTAACCAGTGTAGAATGACATTCGGCCAGAGACCATTGAACACAATTCAAGATTCCAACCAGCAGTCAGACAGATGGCTCTGTGTGGCAGGAGCAGCAGACATCCCTCAGCCTTTTGAAGCAACTGCTCTCCCGTGATTTGCATTCAGCAATTTTCCAGGACACCAAACTATATTATATAGCTATATTTAGACTTGCACATACTATGAAAAAACAAGAAATCAATGGAAAATGAGTAAAGCAGTGTGCAAAAGATATAAGTAAACACCAGTCCTGTGTAGACAGGCTTTGCATCAGAACAACGGTGTTTCCCTAAATAAGATAGAGCCCTTGGCTTTCCTCCTACTTTCCGAAAGCAGAGTTTTCCTCCTCCAACACAGAATTATAGCAAAAACTAAAATCCTGTGCCACCTTAATCAGGTCACTGATAAAACTACATGTACATGTGCAAAAATACATTTTCACTGGTGGGCTTTGTGTTTAAAGCCTCTGAAACAGGCAGCTAAGTAAGACTGACTTACTTTTACAGTGAAGATCAAAAGATACATACATACATACATACATATATATATATATATATATATATATATATATATATATATATATATATATATATATATATATATATATATAAATAAAAGAGAAAGCGAGAGCGAGAGAGAGAACTGAAGATACAATAGTTAATAAGGCCCTCTCCTTTACAGAGACTTGATTTTCATCCAAAGCTCTAGAGACAAGTGCAGAGGAACTGTCATGATGATTAGCTTCTCACTACCCTTGCTATAGTGAGATTCACTGAAATGCCTCAAAAACTCGAACACCCTTACATAAACATAAGCCAACGTAAAGATGTTTTGTATTAGGTGGCTCCTGTCATTTAGACTATCTAGCATCTACTAGTGACCATAGAGGCTCCCATTTGTGGCCTCAGAGTGACTTGTCATTAATTAGATTTAATGTTGAGAACAGTGGGTTAATCACACATGGGTGAATTCTAACATGCGTAGCTAACCAGGCCAAATGCCACTTATCCTGTCATTGGCCAGAGGGTACGATAATCAGCAGGACACAGTTTAGCATACTGATTAGTGCCTGACTTCTGGACAGGACCGCAACAATTCTCAAAGCTCAGCCCTCCTAGTGCAAAAGCTTCTTTAGCATGACACTCAGCCACCCAATTTTTAGGTATAAAAATAGACTGAGATTTTCATGTATGTTGACAATTCCCTGTAAAAGAGAAAATGTCATAGTTTTTGGTTTTACCTATAATATAGAATATTTATATGGTTCTTTATTATAGATCAGTGCATTTCCTGCCTTTAGCATCACAGTTCCAATGGCACTACTGTGGTTTTATTTTTCAGTTTCGTTTTTTGCTTCTGCCCTTGACTCATATTTTGATTATCCCTCCCTTTCTTTGCTTTCAAATGTTGCCCCTAATTTGGCTGTATACTCACTAGGGATGTGCAGAGATGTGCACATTCTTTGTATGTGTATTCAAATAAAAATGTTCTCACGTTGGAAAATGGGGTAGCGGCTGGGCAAGGGCAAATGAGTGGTCTAATATACATACTGCTAACTATGCAAGTAAGTTAACTTAACTAGTACACAATGGAGCTACCTAGCTGTAGATCTTGTTTGCAAAAAGGAGATCTGCCTAATAGAGTATGCACATATCCCAGTCTTTGTTAAGAGTAGATGCTATTTGACTCACACAAAAGGTTGACCTGCTTCTACACTGCCAACAATATAGGCCAGGGGTGTTTGTAGACTGACTGATGTACTGGGGCTCATAGAGTATATATATTTATCTTGCATATATACATTTTTCTCTATGCACCCCTGTTTCCTTTCCTCAGTTTGGACAGAGCACTCTCCACCATTTCACTGCGAGTTATACTGTGTATGACTATGTATGTGACAAATAAACCAAACTTGAACTTGAACTTGAACTTGAATCAAGGGGGGCACACAGCAACCACTTTATCTTGCCAGTCCTTTTTTTGTTAAAAAGCTTAATCCTTTTCCCTGTTCTGTTGCTTTCCCTTCTCTGTTTTACTCTGTCTTACTACTACTTCTTGTTCTGCATTTGCATTCGCTGGTTCTCCCAGTCTGTTTACACCTTGCACCTTGCAATAAGCTTTGTTTGGCAGCTGCTGTAATTTCTGCAGTTACCCAGCAGATGCATTTCTGTTTGCACAATTGTATACAGATACAGAAGATGATTTTCGTTTACACTTGTATTTAATGTGGTCAAGATCCCCCTGTGACCACCTACAAATGTGGTTTGAGAGATCTGATCACAATGCATCTTGGGAGTAAAATCCAAATTTGATCCAGTCATGAAAAATTCATACTAATGCCAGGTGTAAACAGGCTGTTCTTTCCGTTCCCACTCCAGTTCCCTGCTCATTTTCTGACTCCTTTCTCCGTTGTCAAGCGAATGTATTTTTTTTGTGTAATAATTTACATTTACCTTTATACACTACCTGCACATGTGGAATAGTTAGACATAAAACTACTTGTGAATTCTGTGTATTCTGTTGATGCCTTAACAGTTCATGCTAGCTAAATGCTAAACAGCTGTTTAGTCCCAATCCCTTGAGTTCACTTCGCATTTTGCGTGTGGAAATGCTTTCACTTTCAATATGAAACATATCCCTGAGTTCTACTGTTGTTTTTCTACAATTTGATTTCACCACGTTTAAGTGATCGCTGATCATGATCATTCAATATTTTTTTCCGACCACATTCCTTCCTCGAAGATGTTTCCCCACTGTCCTTCCACTTTTTAATAATGTGTTGGACAGTTATTAACCCGCTTTTAGTAGTTTCAGCAATGCAGTAATTATCCAATGGGAGGCTCTTACCTATTTGCTTAGTTAAATCCAGGTGGTGACCTTTTCTTTGGCCAGGCAGTGTATGTAAACACTGCTAGTTTCTACAGCAACGCTGAAGATATTCAGTTATATGTTTCAGCCAAACCAAAGGACTAATATCATCTTAATATTACTGAGGAATATGTAAAGGACATCAGACACTGGATGTTGAGAAACTTTCTCTCACTTAATCCTGACAAAACAGAAGCGTTTCCATTAGGCCCACAGAGAGCTAGGACTCCACTCTCTAATTACACAATAAATCTTCATGGTCTTGCAAATCACACTCTCTTTAACAGTTAAAGATCTTGGTGTAATTATGGATTACGGTCTCTCATTTGAAGCTCATGTAAATAATGTTTCTAGGACATCCTTTATCCACCCAAGGAACATTGCAAAGATCTTCACATGATGCAGAAAAGCTCTTCCATGCATCGATCATTTCCAGACAGGACTACTATAATGCCTTACTATCTGGCTGTACCACTAATTGCTTAAAGAAGCTCCAGCTAGTTCAAAACGCAGCAGCCAGAGTTCTTACTAGAACTACGTTTGATTACTCCTATCTTAGCTACATTACATTGGCTTCCAGTAAAATTTTGTATTGAGTTTAAAATATTTCTAATTTTAGAAATCTAACTTCTAAATTAATATTGACTATAAAATACTGACATACAAAGCACTGATAGGTCTTGCCCCACAGTACCTTAGTGAACTCCTAGAGCATTATGACCCATTACATCTACTAGGTCAATAGGTGCAGGCTCATAACTAGTAACAACAAAATCTACCGCAGGGGGCAGATCCTTTTCCTGTAAAGCTCCCACACTATGGAATAACCCTTCGTTCAATGTTCCACACTCAGACATAGTCTAGGCTGTGAACCTGTCTGTATTTTATTAAATACTTCCCATCTTAGGTAAAGGTGTAGAGCTGGGGGTCCATGGGCATTGAGAGTTATGGTAAGGATATTACGATGCTGTCACTTCACCTGTTTTTTGTCACTCAAGTTTGTTGACTGAGAGTGGTGGAGTGATAAATGTTCCTGGGAACCCTCATGCTTGTGTTTCCTTCTAGCTTTATCCTTTTAGTTATGCTGCCATAGCTAGATTGGCCAGAGTCTTTGCACAGTATAGTTCCCTACTTTACATATCTTTGTACTTGGTCATGCCTAACAATCTATTTTCTCTTTCTGTTGAGGTATACCTACTCCTGATGTCATGTTGTTACTGAGCCCCAACCCTTATCAGCTGCTATGGCTCCTCCTCACTGCAATATAGCTAGCCAAGGCTAAGGTGGTAGCTCACTGCAAAGCTGCTAACTTCACACATGGATGCCCGTTTGTGTCGCTAATCCTCTGGCCCTGCCTATTTCACAGAATGACAAACTGCAAATGACTGCAAATGAACTACAAATGAACTGCAAAGTGTGACTGCATCTTAATACTTGTGTGCTCTTGTCTGGTTTTTATGGTCATTGTTGTAACATTCTGTGCTATCGTGGTGTAATGCATTACATGTAATTAACTTCTGTGTTTCCTATGGCAACTTATTCCTTGTGTTTACCCTACATGCATCTGTGTTTTGTTGTATTTCTTGTTTTCTCTTATTTGGTTTTTGTCATGTACTCTGGTTTGTTTAATTTACTCCTAGCTGCAAAACCACAGACTGTGTTATGGCTCATGATTTTAGATTTGCCCATAATAATCATCCCTTGGCTATGCAAATGCATCCTGCCTACAGATCTGTAATAATTCCAAGCCACTCAATTTAAAAGTAGTGTTGGTCTTCTATTGCAGTACATTAATTAAAAGTGAGAGCACAGTATTTACTCCACTCCATCTCATTCACATACTCTGGTGCCTTCTATATCACACGGCACGTGTGCATAACAACTTCAAAAATGAATGCTGAGCTATATGTGACATGATTAACTAAAACTAATAGTTAGATACTTAGGCTAAACCAGAAGGTCTGCATTACTGGTATATACCATAAAGCCACAAACCTGAAATTGCTTCATCTTTGAACAGTTAATACATGTTTCCAGTTCAATTCAAAATAAGTGGTAAACCGAAATTACCTTAACTATGATTACTGTACGCAGTAAATTAGATGCGGAATACTCATGTAGCAGTCATTATTAAGACTAAGGCTAAACAGTTTCAGTTCAAGTCCTAGGAGACACAGGCTGGTTTAATGGATATATTCAATAATTCAGACTGGATCACCTTGGCTTGAATGAACCAGAGCTGACCTTGTGCAATGACAGTTAAGACTGCTAAGAGACAGACAGAAAGCAGGGACCATACAATGACTCAGGAGAACAGTATGGGAATTACTTGCTCTGCCACCTGTTTCAGAAACAAAACTGTGTCATGCACCATGGGTATTGCATGACAGGTTGTCTCCCTGAGGAGCCAAGCCTAGACATCCCTACATGTCCCAATATCACGTGGTGAACATCAGGGAACAGAGTGATAGCATGTCATAGTATGCATGTTGCAATGTGCATGGAATGATACTTCAAGAACAGTATTTAACTACAAAATGACTAGCATGATATTAGCCTAAAAATACCCTATAAAAAAGTACTACACACCTACAGTATTCACATATAAGCCATTATCAGAATAATACAGAATATAAAATGTTCCAATTCACCTAACCTCCACCCTGTTAAAAACACTTGCATCTAATCTAAAAAAATGGCGAGAAAATCAGAAATCTCACAACAAATCAACTAAAAGAAACTGATCACGTACAATTTTCAGTTTCAGCCCGAATTGTTGGGATCGCTGAAGGAGATGTAAAGCTGGTAATAAAGCTTGTGGAGAGCTGACAAAATGAGTAGATTCACAAAATTACTAAAGTTACTAAAATTGGAAATTTTTTTGACTGGTTTGCTGTTGCATGTGACTTATTTTTCACCTTGAAGCTTAGGTAATGTATCACAGGATACCAAGGCCGTAATCAATATATATATATATATATATATATATATATATATATATATATATATATATATATATATATATATGTATATATGTGTGTGTGTGTGTGTGTGTGTGTGTGTGTGTGTGTGTGTGTGTGTCTGTCTGTGTGTGTGTGTGTGTGGTGGGGCACATCCCATCAAAATACTGAGCAGAGAAAAGATGATTGGAGAGCAGAAAAGAGAAATCTAGAGATGAAAAGAAGAGATGATTGGAAAGCAGGAGGAATGACTTGGGGAGGAGATTAGAAGACAGCAGAGGTAAGGAGAGAACAGAGGAGATGAAAAGAGATGACTGGAAAGGAGAATAGAATATAGCACCAGAGGAGAGGAGGAGAGAGGGTTGGATATGAAAACATAGGTGGAGAAAATCTGAGAACAGAACAGAACCTTGCAAGTAAATAAAAACAACAAACAACAACTTGTAAGTAAATAAAAACAACAATTTCCTAAACCTTGGTCACAATATCTGGGCTTGTTTTCATATAACAATGCATAGATTTCTGTTTATATAATAATGGTTGTACTATTTCTAATCTCTCTAATCCTTATCTCTAAAATTACAATATATTATTGCTCATTAATATTGCTCAATAATTAAAAATAAATAAATATGTTCAGCCCATGCGTTAGTGAATTTTCAAATTTTTTAGAATGCTATGAAATAGTTTTCAAATTTTGAGGTTTTAATGTCTCTCCAACCCCCAGTAGATTTGGTCCCCCCTCCAGTGTTCCAATTCACAGCGATGGCCTTGCAGGATACATACACAGGATAAGAAGTCAAATATCCTACACCAAACCATTAAGGTCTCACACAGGGCCCGGTCCCCTTACTTCATTCGTAATAAACCTAGCACCTCTAAGAACTCATTACCTCCTATGTTTGTCACAGAGGTCTTCAAGTAGGCACCTCTGAGCGTCTCAACAGTGAGGTCTGGCATCCGAAACCCAACCCCCCTTCATGCTCACTTTTAAACCAGACCTATCACTTAACGAATCTCTAAACACTAAACGTATATTGAAATTGGCCTTCCTAGTGACTAAGGCTGTACCTAACCCCACTGGCATCATCAATGCATGCTCACTGCCACCAGTTCCTTATGGCCTTTATGCACTATACATCAGCATGCACTGAATGAAATGGGACCCATTATATCCTCTTTACACAAGATAACACAGTTCCCCTGGGCACTTAGTAAATTGTCTATGACAATGCCAGGATCAAGCACCACAGCACCATTCTCGCCCTGTCAAAACAGCCCTGTTCAGAAGGGCCAGTTTGAGTGCCTGTTCCTTTAAATGATAATGTGGACTGCTCTGTCCACTGACTCCTGTCCTAACATAGAAAGGGGAGTCAAATCTGAATGTCATGTTTAATCCTATGTTTTCTGGAGTAGGCAGCTCACAATTAACTGACTGGGTTGATTCATTTCACATTTTGTGGGTTGGTAGACACTCCAGAAACATAAACGTATATACAGGCCTCCCAGCAACTAAGAGCCACCCCCACTGGCACTGTTAACACATACTCAGTGCTGCCAGTTTCATAAGGATTTTACCAACTACACCACCAAATACTCCCTAACATGACATATTCACATTGGCCTCCCATGGCGATGCAGCCTTATTAAACACCTAGCCTCCAGGGTTGCAGTTTCACAGTACATCATGGTATGAAAATTTACGGTTATAATACCATGTACATTTGCTTATTACCACTATTTAAAAAAAATGCAACTGAACCAGGGGTAGAGCAATTTCACTATATATGTACAAGTAAGAAAGCTTAGACAGACTGCATAAAGCTTCAGAAAAACTGCACAAAGCCTCCATTAACCAAATATATAGAATGTAAATGTAACCCCAGTAAAAATAAAAATACAGCAATTATCTGAGCAATAACATAATAAAAATCATTGCTGATTTGTACAGCTGTGTGGTATTTGTAGGTGCAGGATCTTGGGTTCGAATGGACATCTCTTCCACATGCCGTAACTGCTCAGTTGGGCTCAGGTCAGGCGATCGCGCAGGCTAGACCATTTGTTGGAACTCTCAGAAAATAGTTTTCACTGTGACTAGCTTGCTAGTTAGCTACTTGTAATTAGCATAAGGTAACAATGGCTACATACTGGTATATAGTTTCATGTTTTATCATTTTATCATTGTTATTCTGTAGATTAGAAGAGAAAAAGATACTTAAGCACAGGGAGCACATACATAAATCAGAAGCATGCCAGCGTTCATTAAGCACCTAAATTATCTGAAGTCAAGACGAAAGTACAAAGTGGCTGGTAAAAAAAAAAAAAACCTGTGTGGCTGATAGATATTGGAATCCAACAGCAACAGTGGCAGGTGGACCAAAAGGTTCATTTCCAAACCTGGGACACACACTGACAAGTTCTCTTCACCTTAGCTCCACTGGTTGACTGGTTCAGGCATGATATCAACATTACATTTCACACCAGTGAAGCAACACCCACCCCACACTACAGGAAACTGAGCTGTAAATATTGAACATGTAATATCCATAATAACCATACAGCCATAATATCCATAAAAACTATCACAGTGGCACCAAATGGACTGGGAGTAGATCAAGAAAGTAAAGATTGGATTACAGACACCTCACATCACAAGATAATCTGGGAAGATTATCATTTAAAGTGGGTTTGAAATCCATTTAAGATGGTCAGAAGGAGCAAATTGGCCTCAAAGTCGGGCCGATTATCCTGAAGTGTGAGCCAGACATAAGATAATGATTATGGGCTACACTGCCTCGATAAGTCTTAAGAGAACATGCCACACTGTGTGCCTCAACAGCTAGTTTGAAAAGTTAATATGTGCCGATCATAGATAGGCAAATGGATGTAAAATAATTTGTGCATTTGTTATCAATAATTTGTGCTTTTTTGTCTTTTCACATTATTGTCAAATGTGATTGTTATTTAGTTTTCATCTTGTTTCCGTGGTGAAAAATAGGTTGTCAATAAATATTAACACGTCTTAATGTGTTAAACCTTCTTCTTTGACCACCTAAGATTAATCTTCTAACTTCTCTAGCTACTACCGGGTACATGGCGGAGTATTGTCAGCACTGTTATGTCATCCATGTATGCTCTAATTGGAGGAAGCCTCTCCCCACATACAACCAACTTAGAAATCCTAATTATTACAGCGTGCCTATATGTTTTCCATTTCAAAATTCAATTTTTTTGTAGTCTTTTCAATACTGCATAGGATCCTTCCATTACCTCCATTGCCATCGTAAATCCTCAAAGTGGAAAAGTACAACCTGCCATTATGCCTATTTCCATTTTTTGCCAGGACATAACATACTCCCCTGTATCAAAGCAAAACTGAATATTTTTAAAATAAACCTTCACCTTGTAATCCCATCTGGTACCTGGAAGAACGCAAATGCTTTCCACACGGGATTATGGAGTACCAAGCCAAACGCATTAGCCAAGTCTAGGAATACCATATGTAGGTCCATACCCTCTTTCTTTGCTGTCTGTATCTGATGCCAGATCATACTGCTATGCTCCAAACAACCTGAAAAACCTGACCCTCTACATTAAGAAGACTTAATAGGTCAAAGCTGCTCTGTACCCACAGCATCCCTCTTTTGTTCTAAGAATACTTAAAACTGTGCATTAGATGGCTGAGTATATAGAATGAACGAAAAGCTGCAATAAATGTTTGATTTATGAATCTCAGCCAATATGACATTATCCACATTGTGTCTGACCTACTCAGTGAAACTGTACCCATGTACCCATACTTCAATGACATCACTATACAGAATCAGCACCGATAACAAGGTAAAAAGAATTGAAAAGTGGCACTCTGCCAGAGACCAAGGTTTGACATGCATGGACAGGGTCATGAGATGTGTGGAGACAGGGGTGTGACATAGGCAGAGACAGCAGCATAACATGGCTTTCAGCAGCATATGATACGGACGGAGACAGTGGCATGACTTAAGTGGAGACAGAACATGAACTGGTGGAGACAGGGCTAGGGAATGTAGAGATGGGGAGAAATAACAAGAAGTCACACTTTTATTCAAATCCAGTCGCTCTAGATACGAGCAGTGAGGATAAAAGCAATCTAACTGATCGATACCAGTTATATATAAATGGGCACAACTCTACACACAATGTAGGCTATGGAACTAAACTCCTTAACAGAAGGTCTTTACACAGGAGATGCCTCTGAGGTGAGGTGCCAGGTGGGTGTGGAGATGCTCATAAGTACCTGGTTGATGACTACACAATTCTACTTGACAGAATCCCTCACAACTGGTGTCCACCAACGGGTTCTGGGGTTGATGGCTTTTAAGGCATGAATAAGCTTTTGGTCACAGCTATATGCAGCCGCTTCCACAATGCCATCACAATTTTGTCAAGTTTGTTCAATGTGGGAGTTGGGCTCTGCCAAGGGTGCACTTTTTCTCCACTTCTGTTTGTAATATGTCCTGAACAGGTTAGCAAGACATAGCCAAGGACAGACGGGTTTCTGGCAGGGGACTGGGAGCTGTGTCACTATTTGAATTCTGTCTTTCTGGCTTCCTCGTAGGGAGGCCATCAGCATGCACTTGAGCAATTTGCAGCTGAGCGTGACCAGCACCTTTAAGTCTGAGGCCATGGTTATCTTCAGAAAAAGAATGGCATGCTTCTTCCAGGTAAGGGGTGAAAACCCCCTGAGGTGAGCAATTTAAGCATCTCAGGGTATTTTTCATATGATTGGAAGAGAGATCACAAGATCAACCATAGGTCAGGCGCAATGGTACCTGTAATGAGGTCACTGTACTGAACTGCAGTGGTAAAGAGGGAGCTGAGCTATAATGAAAAGCTCTCAATTTGCCTGTCAATCTGTGTCCCCACCCTCACCTGTGGTCATGAACTCTGGGTAATGACTGAAAGAAGGAGAATGAGGCAACAAGTGGACAAAATGAACTTTCTCCACTGGGGACTCACTCTTCATGATAGGGCAAGGAGCTTAGCTATCTGGAAGGAGCTCCTTATAAAGATGCTGGCTTGGATATCTGATAAAGAGGTCTTCTGGTTGCCTCCTGCTGAAGCTATACCAGGCATGGTCAAATGAGAGGAAGCTTTGTGGTAGACCCAAGACCCACTGAAGGGATTACATCTTGCAGCTGGCCTGGGAATGCCTGGGGATACCCCAGAGTAAGCTGAGGACACAGACACTATTGTCACTATGACCCCTGAATGGATTAAGTGGAGAAGATGAGATAACATGAGACCTGTATTTCAGAGAAAAGAAAAATAAAACGAAAGAGACAGAAGAAAAAAAGAACAGAAACAGAAGCAAAGAAAAAAGAAACAGAAGCAGAGATCTTAATGATGTTCCTCATTAAAAGATTGGGTTTGATTTTATTTAGATGTGTGCAAATTCAAAAAGGATTTGCATGATTTGTGACTGTATAAGCCATAACCATTTCATAAAGGCATAAATGCTATCAAATGATTAATCTTGAGCACAGTAAGACAGCATCAAATATAAAACTGCTGTCATCATGTAACCATATAAGTGTGTATTTATTTCTCTTTCTTTCTGTGTATGGATGTATGAACAGATTGATGTTTTTGGAATAAATGACACAGAGACTGAAGATGAGATCAGTCATCAGTCATCTCATCTTGAGATGAGTAAATGAGAGTCTTGCAGACACAAATGCAATTAGCTCCTTTCTGAATGCCCATCCAGTGCTAAATCTGATAATATAAACCAATATGAAAGCAGTGCAATCCAGCAAACTCCATCAAAATAAAGCAATTTGGATATGACCCTCAATTCATATCTGCAATTTAGATACACCTCCCTCAAAATATTGCAAGCTCTACTCACTTGGCCAGATTTTCAGCATCACAAGTTCATAGGATGAAAATGCAATGCAAGTCTTTTGCAGAATATCTAAGATTTAATTAACTAAAGTATGTTATCATTCACAATGTCTAAAATGTCAGCACCTCAGGTGGGAGGAACAGAATAAAAGAAAGAAACTATCAAAGTTCAGCACTACAAATATATATACTGCATACTGTTCAAACTGAACAAAGACAACATCCAGACTGAACAGAGTAAGTAGCTAGTAGGCAGTTCAGGCATTACTGCTGTGTGATACAATCTTTATATGTGGGGCCTGTCTAACTACTCAACACCAAAACATGGAGTGTTTTATATGCACCACCCCAGCTTTCTTAATCAGGACTGGATTAGAAGGCTTGTTGGAGACGAACAGCCATGAATCACACAAATGCAGGTTTGTAGCCAAGGTCTGCTGCAGGGAAAAAGTGAGATAGCAATTACAGGCCCCCTTAGTGATGTCATTTCTCTTTATTTTCTCCTTTTAGTGAAAGTCTTATTTGATGGTGGGGCTATACCAGAAATAAGTAGATGGGGGTGGGTATGAATGCAAAATTCTCTACCAACACATGTTTTTGCTTTAGACACATCCAATCACGTGAAGGACTGCCTCTCATCTCACTGCCTTTTACTGCCTCTCTCACTGCTTCTCTTTCACTGCCTCATTCACAGCATCTCTTTCACTGCCCTTTGCTTTAGTCTTACTGTCTCACACACTCAGGGTCTTACTGCAGTCAAGGGTTATCTGTGCTGACTTTTCTCAGAATGAGATATCTGTGCCAACTTTGATCTCAGAAGGCTTCTATGGCCCAAGATCCAAGATTCCACTGTCTCACACACACACACACACACACACACACACACACACTACACTACTCACAAATATATACATATGACTCTCTCTCTCTCTCTCTCTCTCTCTCTCTATATCAGGTTTTTTGAGTCTGACTGTAATTTCATGTTAATATATACATTCACAAGAAATTATAGTCAGACTCAAAAAAACCTGATATTGGGGTCCTGACAACATTAATGAACTGTATTGCACTAGCTTGTTTGCTCAACCCGGCGCAACAGACCGAGAAATGCACTCTGCCACTATATAAGGAGAAAACAGCTGTACCAGACATTTTAAAAACAAACATTGCTCATCTGTTATTTTTGTTTTTTATCTTAACTCTCAAAGCCCTAAAGAATCTACGACACTGAACAGCACCTCTCTGTCTTATCAATGGCTCAGTGCTTTGATAGGCTGACCCTCCCCATTTGGTGACTTCAACCTTAGCCTACAGTTGAGTGCATTGCAGATTCAGATAGCTTTACCAACAACAGGAAGGACCACAATGTGACATTAACGTTGTTAGGGTAAACACAGTTCTGAGAATGTCTGGAAAAAAAAAAAAAAACAGTCTTTGGGTTTAAAGCAGATGGTCTGTTATCTAAAGATTAGATTAAATCACACAGTAACCAGTCCAGCATGTCAGGCAGACAGCTGCCTTTCTGCCCATACTTGGAAGTGGTAATGTTCTGGCAATCTTGACTTCTGTTATGTCAAATAGATTGGTATTATTGTGATGGCTCACACTATGCAAAGCATGTTTCACTGTACAGTTCTCATGTTTTACTAGGTGACTGTCAACCCCATAAAATGCCCTCTGCAGGGACAGAACCATCTGCAGTGAGGGAGTGGCTCCAGCCATCTGCTGCTGTATGCAGGGATCACAGTCCAGTCTTGCCTCCAGTACCAATTAGGCCTGGGCATTGCCAGTAACTTCACAATATGATATGTGTCATGATACAGGCATCACAATATGGTAGATTTACATTTACGACATTTAGGTGATGTAACGTAAATGTAAATTTGGTATGATGCCTAACAATCTGTTACACAAAAAAACATTTATGAAGGTAAATGTTAACAAAATAACTTATTATTTATTAACACTAATACTTTAATTAACAATAACAAATAAAGACCAATAACATAATTAATGGGGAGAGTAAATTTAAAATAATTTGGAATATTGTAAATTTAAAGTAACAATATATAGAGGGGAAAAAAAAGAGTTCCTGAATACAGCCAATATCTTCTAATCTCCCATTAACAGGAAAGGACTTAGGTCTGAATGCTATTAGGACTCACAAGCGTTGGAACACTTGCAATTATAACTTCAATTAAATTAACATTTTTCCATTTTTCCACCCAGGTTGACCCCAATGTCAGATTTAAATTTTGAAAGGGAATACTGCAGCTGCTTTTGCAGATGAATGCATTGATTTTTCCTAAAGCTACTTTTTTTTTTTTTAGATACCACCTGCTGGATATTTTAAATGCTGCACTTAAACTTGAGGTTCACACTGGGTAAAGAATACAAATGTGCATAACTATCAATACAACTGTGATTGTATGGATTGTTATTTATATCAATAAGAGTGTATCTACGATATATTGTACATAGCCCTAGTACCAGTGGCCCCTGTCCACAGTCAGTCTTAGGGTTAGGGTTAGGGTTAACTCTAAGGGTATCTGTGTGTCTTTGTTTATGGAGGAAAATAGCAATTTGACTGAATCAAGTGAATGTTATGTGCCTTTTTTTTATTCCAAGTATGCAGACACAACTTTCTATTAATATCAGTATTGTTCATATGGTAACAAAAAACAGAAGATCACTTAGACCACACGTGAATTTAAAATGGAAGTCTAACAAAGACTATTAAACATTATTTAAAATTATGACGCTGATAAGTGATGAATGATATCTGTGTTTTTCTTGCTGTTGTCTGGTCTTTGGAAGTGGTTTAAAATAGCCGCATTGCTCCTGCCAGACTTCTCCGACAGCACCACTGAGACAGTGTTATCTCGACCTCCCAGACCCACACTCACGCTTTCCTCTGCTTTCATCAAGTGTGATTACAAACTAGAATAGTCCATACTTACCACTGAGGACTGCTACATTTGTATACACTACTCAACATATTAATAGAAAAAAAAAAAAGTTCTTCATCCCAAAATCAAAGATAAAAACCTAGAGCAGCTGGTATTGGACTGGGCAAATGACATGCTCCATCAGATCACTCAGATCTGGTGTACATGCACCTCGACAGGCCAAATGCTCTGGGCTTGAATTCATGACCGGCAGAGCTAAGCCTGAGAAGGCTTTGCCATCATATACAGTGTCTTACTCATGATTGACCATGCTTCGTTGTCATAGTTTCCCTGTTTTTTGTTTTGTTTCCGTGTTTCGATTTCTCCACCAATCATTTCTAGCACCTGTGTCTTGATAATTCTTATTAGTATGTGCATTTAAACCCAGTCTTGTTCCCTGATTGTTAGCTGGTTATTGTGTTAATCTTAGTCTTTGTTTGTTTCCAAGCCTTGTGTTTTTCCTGCCTGTTTGTTATCGCTAGTCTTAGTTACTTGTTCTTATTGCTGCTTGTGTTTTTATTATAGCCTGCTTCCCGCTTTTCATCATGTTTTGTTTAGTTTAATCATGTATTCCCATGCTTTACATATTGGTTCTATGACCCTGGACTGTTTCAACGATTACGATTCTGGATTTTCCCATAATAAATCTCGCTCTTCTCCACGTATGCGTCTGCCTCCTTAACCGCTCACCGTTAGTCTTGGGTCAATTTAATAAGATAAATAGTGAAACAAACGAACTCCTGAAGGGTCTAGCATAAACTAGTGGAAAAGGATATCAGAAGGAAGAACAGAAGAACAGAAGAAAAGAGAATAAGACAATAAGAAAGCATTGTTAATCAAACTGTTTAATCCTTTAATACTGTGGTATATGGTTTTATTGCTTGAGCCTGACCAACCAAGTACTGACAGACTCAGAACCAACAAAGCTACAAACAGAATAAACAGTCTCTTATAAGAGTATTTCAGACATACAGTATATGATGGTTTGTGTATCTGTGGTTACTTAAACTGTTTTACCACATTCAGAATGTGTAGATTGTTAAAGCACCTTGCTGTGGAAAACTACCTCATTAAAATATTGTACCACATAAAAATGCTCCAAATTACTTACAGACATCATTAATATTTACATTTGGCAATGGAGAAATGAACATTGAACACTTTCTCTATGGTGACACAGAACAAAACACACTGGTCTAACTGGAATAATAGGAATTTTATTATTTTTATTCAACAAGAAAAAAAATCTCATTAAGAATAAACATTTCTTTTAAAGGAGAATGCTATAAAAGTTGCATTATTTGATTATAGTTTATCACCATTAGCCAGAAATGCCTACAAAGAACCTTTTTGAAAATATACCAGGGTATGCATAATTATAGCACAAACATAGTTTGCCATATTCTTTCCATCAGCGGGAAGCAGCCATTTTGCCAGGATAGTGCCTCATGTTTCCTGACTGGTGCCACTACTCAACGCTCCTCTCCTCTCCCTGCTTCCCCTCATTCTCTGGACCTGACCTTGACCATAAGTCACAGCAATTTCCAAAGAAAAAAGACAAACCAGTGCTCTGTAAAAACAGAGCATCGCTATCTGCAATGAAAGCATTCAGGAACAAGGTAGCAGGATTCCAGGAATGCTGCTGTCTCTCAATGGGACTGTCTGCCTGTTTGGCTGGAAGCTCAGGACAGGTGCTCTGGACAGGACTAACGCTCAGGTCAGATGCTTGGGACAAACCATAGGGATGACCCGTTGGACAGATGTTCGGGACAGATGTTTAGGAAAGACATTCAGTAAAAATCTTCCATATGAACATTCAGGACAGACGCTCGGGACAGACGCTCGGGGGGTACTCGGTACAGACACTTTGTGCTTTCTGATGGGCTTGGTGTCTGCTCCAACCCTGGTCCCAAAGGCAATGAATAATGAATAATGTGTAATGAATGCTCTCACTGTCACCCCCAAACAGATCAGCTTTCACATGAAAAGAGATTCTTATAATTAGCCAAAAGTTTTCAAGGGCTGAATGGCACCCCAAGAGCTGAGCATCAATTCTGTGTAAGCCTTGACCCAGCTAGTAAACATGGACCATATCATCAAATAGGGATGGAGAAACACAGATTACTTATTTCTAACATCAGCACCTAGTTACCTAGAGTTTTTTTTATTATTATTATTAAAAACTCCATGCCGTCTTCCAAGACAAATGAAATTGTGCTATTTGCCACTTATCTATAATGAACAAGACAATATGAAAAAAGAACAAGGCAAAAAGACCCATTAAGAAGAAAAGACTAAACTGCATCACAACTCGGTAGGACTTTATTCAGAGTGGGACCTCCTGCTTACCTAACGTTCAGTGAATTTCCTGCTTAAACTTGTATTAATATGAGTAGCAACAGCCTAAGTAACTCACTGGAAACATGTGCATGTCCATTAGGCCCAAGGGACATGGGGCCACAACTGCAGCTCAACTGCAGCACCTACGAGTTCTGCACTCACTTTACACCGCCACAGTTACCTCACTTCTCATAAAACTGCAGCCGTGGAGTTAGATGTTAGCAGAGTTAGGCAGCAGTGGAGTTTGACAGTAGTGGAGTCAAACAATAGTAGTTAGATACTAATAAAGGTTTTTTAGAATATACCAAAGCATGCATAAGACAGCACTGGAGTTAGATACTAGTAAGACAGCAGCAGAGTTAGACAGCGGTGTCATGATAAGTATAAATAAGCATTGCTTCCACAGAGAAGAACAGGCTGGGCTTATTCTCTTAAACACTCTGCGTATTATTTAGTTATTAGTCTTAAAGCGTATAATTCAGTAATTACTATAGATTATACAGTAACTACATTGAAACTAATATGAAAAGTGTTGTAGGAGAGAGGAAAGAGTCTGGATACACCAGTAGGTCCTAGACATTTAAGGTTTTAAGATTACATTTTTGTGCACAGCCATAGCACAACAAAGACAAACACACACACACACACAAACCACCCTTCCCAAGCATGCACACCAGCACACATACACTTGCTAAAAGCTTTGATTAAAAAAAAGGCTTGCTGTTTCACAGCCTGGTAATAGATGGGTTAAACACAGCCCCCAACAATAACCATGGCCTATACAGCTTATGAATTACAAAAATGTGCATATCAGATATTACTTGCTTATAAACTCAATCCTAAAAATCCTGGAAATTAAACAAAAGATCTCTGCAGAGCATTTTCAGAAGAACTGCAAACAGATTAAAGGATCTTCAAGCTCTTGATTGTTAGAGGCAATACAGCCCATAAGCTTTAGAAATCCTCCAAAAAAAAATCCTGCTGACAGTTAACTGTCTAATAATTTCAGATTCATTATCCCCTATTGTATCACATGGATGTTTACCATACTAAAAAAGATTTTGTCTTCAACTGGTATTTTAACTTTAGTAAGACCACAAATACATAAAATCCCAGCACAAAGATTCAAGTTTTAGTTCAGTGCATCTCGACTAAACATGAATTCTGGGAAGCAAACTTTCTACAGCTGCATGAGCAGACAGAGAGGTTTGACATAATTTATCACAGCATCGCTTTAACCATTATTTTCTAAGATTTTTGCCATTTTTGTCCATGGAGCTGATATTCTAGTCTTGGAAAGAAATTTTGCTGCCAAACATTCATCCATGTGCACAAAGACATCCAGACACCAGAGTAACATATCAGAAAAAGCAAATTGGCTGCTTACAGCAGACACCTTCTCATCTTTCCCAAAAGCAACCAATATGGAAGTTAAGGAAAATTAATTTTTGCATCAGAACATCTAGATTGCATGAGATAAGATTGAATAATACTGATGCATTGAGAATTTGTTACTGGGTTTGCCTGTAACTAACAGTAAGTTAATCTTGTAAATCCTGTCATGTTAACTGTAGTTATTAGTGTATTAAATAGCACACACCCACACACCCACACCCACACACCCACACACACGCGCTGAACATCTAAGGGCATTACCTGCAATTATTATTCTGTGAATACGCAGACTACCTTCAGGAAATCTACACTGAACTGCTTCTCAAAGTTTATGCATCTGCAATGTATGTAGCATCATTTCTTTGTTGTTTCTCATTTTGATGGTATTTCTGAGTGAAAAGCTAAAACAGGAAGCCTTTAGAGATAGGACCCCATGGCACATATCTCCACTGTGTAAAAGCAAAAACAAGGGCAGGATGCTTTCACCTTCAAATACTCAAATACCACATGGATGAAGATGCAGATGCACTGCAGATAAACTCACTTCCAAAAAACTGAAAACAACCAATTATCAAAACTCCTAGCCCCTGAAACTCTCCAACTGTAATCGGTGCATTGTTTGAATGGAGCAGTTTGAGAAATGCAATGATGGCAGCTGTTGTCTGACTGTGTAAGCTGGAGCGCACAGCAATGCAAACTAGGCCCACTTTCAGAAATACCATATCCAAACTCAAACAGCAGTGCTCCATCCAAACTCAAAAACAGACGTGAACGTGTATTAGAGCAAAGTAGAGAAAAAAGAATTAAGAAAACCAACAACTGAAAATCTTTTAGTTTATCACATATAAAAACACTTGAGACTAGGAAGTAGTTCAACAAATACAAATTTACAACAAATACATTTATGGCATTTAGCTGATGCTTTTATCCAAAGCAACTTACAATTATGACTGAGTACAAGTTGAGCAATTGAGGGTTAAGGGCCTTGCTCAGGGGCCCAACAGTGGCAACTTGGCAAAGGTGGGGTTTGAACCAGCAACATTCCGATTACAAGTCAAGTACGTGTTCAATTCGCTGGTGTATCTCCTCCCATAAACTCTCGCTGCGTTGCATCCATTCATCCACAGCGGGGATATCAGTCATGTTCGAGGTCCACAGGGCCATCGGGGGGTGGTAGCCTAGGAAAACACTCAAAAGGCATTATGCCAGTGGAGGAACTCGTGAGCAAGTGAAGTTCTTGATTTGCATTGGCCGTTGGACTGTGGGTGATAACCGGACATAAGGCTAATGGCAACTTCTATGTGTTCGCAAAAAGGCTGACCACACACAGGACGTGAATTGAGGTCCCCGGTCCAACAAGACGTTTTTCGGGATGCCAAATATATGGAACACCTGGTTGAACAGGGCCTCTGCAGATTGAAGAGCTGTGGGTAACCCAGGGAAGGCAATGAATCGTACGCCATGGGAGAACTGGTAAGTATAGTAGTGTTGCCATTTGAGCAGGGTAAGTCAGTGATGAAATTAACGGCTATATGGGACCAGGGTCTTTTGGGTATGGGGAGTGGCATGAGTTTACCTGCAGGTAGAGTCTTAGGGGTTTTACTTTGGCTGCATACAGAACAGGAAGAAACGTACCTGTGTACGTCACTTGTGATCGTCTCCTACCAATATCAGTTAGCCAGGAGCTGTTGAGTACAAGTCTCACCGGGATGTCCAGTAGCAAATGAAGAATGAGCCCAGGTTAACAGCCGATCCCAACATGACGCAGGTACATAATGTCTCCTAGCAGGACAATCTTTTGGGATGACAGTAGCTTGTGTGGCTTGTTCAATTTCCTTGTCCATCTCCCAACGTATGGATGCCAAATGTACCCAGGTGGGAAGGATGTTTTCCTGGTCATTAGAGTCCTCCTCAGTCTCCCTTAGGTGAATGCGGGACAGGGCATCAGCTTTAGTATTGTGGGACCCCGGACGATACAGAATCCTGAAATGGAATCTAGAAAAGAACAATGACCAACGGGCTTGACGGGGGTTCAACTGTTTGGCTGGCCGCATATATTCTAAATTCCAGTGATCGGTGATCAATAAAAAAGGATGGTTAGCCACCTCCAACCAGGGCCCACATTTTTCTAAAGCCAGTTTGATGGCTAACAGTTCATGTTCTCCTATTCCATAGTTACGTTCAGCCGGGGACAGTTTCTGGGAAAAATACACTACGGGTGTAGTTTGGAAGCCTCATGTCTCTGAGATAGAACAGACCCTACGCCTATGTTCGAGGCATCTACCTCCACCACAAACGGGATAGACGGGTCAGGATGTCGAAGAAGGGGAGCAGTGGTAAATGCTTCCTTTAGCTGGCTGAATGCTCGCTCTGCCTTTTGGCTCCAGTGGAGATTGGTTGCTGCTCCTTTCAGGAGGAGGTAAGAGGAGGTGCTATGCTACTGAAGTTCCCAATGAAGCGTCGGTAGAGGTTCGCAAAGCAGAGAAACTCTGGGGCTTCTTGACTGTGGTGGGTGTGGGCCAAGTGAGAATGGGCTCTATCTTATGGTCATTCATGGTGATACTGCCCTGGTTGATTACATATCCCAAGAAGGTTGTAGTAGTGAGATGGCATTTCTCTCCTTTCACATACAGTCCATTGTCCAGGAGTTTCTTCAAAACAGAACGGATGTGAGATTCCAGATCCCGTGAGTATATGAAGACTTCTTCGATGTACACAATCACATAGTTTCCTTTGTATTTGCGAAGTGTGTTGTTGATAAATGCTTGGAAGACAGATGGCGCTACACTGAGACCGTAAGGCATAACTTTATATTCATAGTGAACCCTGGTGGTACTGAAGGCAGTCTTCCACTCATCTTCTTTTTTTTTTTTTTATACGCAACAGGTTGTATGCACTACAGAGGTCTAATTTGGTGAAGTATTTGCCTTCTCTAAGCTGTTCTAGGGCGACAGGGACAAGCGGTAATGGGTATGCATATGTTCTGGATATCTGGTTGAGGTTGCGATAATCGATGCATGGACGTAGACCTCCGTCCTTTTTCCTTACAAAGAAGAAGCCAGATGCCAGGGGGGACGAGGAAGGTTGAATAAAGCCTTGACTTATTGCCTCAATGTACGTCTCCATGGCTTTCTCCTCCTCTTGGGAGAGGGGATATACACCTGCTTTAGGTAACACGGCTCCCTCCAGGAGATCGATGGAGCAATCATATGTGCGGTGAGGGGGGTAACAAGGTAGCTCTTTGTTTACTGAACATCATAAGATCCTGGTACTCTTGAGGAACAGAAAAGGTGTGGTTGTCAGCAGGGCTTTCTACAGAGGCGGAATATAGGTTTATTGTAGGTAACGTTAGACAGTCCTTCAAGACGACAATGAGTGATCTCCCTTTGTGACCATGATATGCTTGGGTTGTTGTTCCAACTATGGAAGGCCCAGAATGATTGGGAAGGACGAGGCTTCTATAACCAGAAACAAGATGAGTTTTGAGTGAAGTGCACGGGTGGCAAGTCTGACTGGTGTAGTGCAGAGAGTGATGGAACCAGACCCTACTGAAGACCCATCTAGAGCAACTAGGTGAAGGGTTTTTGCTAAGGGCTCCACGGGGATGTCTAAATCCTTTATCAGGTGAGCGTGTATGAAATTGCCCTCTGCTCCAGAGTCAATCAGGGCTGTAAACAGAGAGGACGGAGTGTGAGTCCTAACAGACAGGTAACGTAAATGACTTCACTATCATCTTTTTAACAGGTATGATCCCTACCATAGCAAGTGGTTTGGAGTCCATGCCTCCTCTACGGGACAAGGAAGCAGACCTGTTGGAGCTAATACAACACTCCATGATAACGTGTCCTGAAGACCCACAGTACAGGCATAGTCCCTCCTGGAAACGGCGCCTCCTCTCCTCCCTGGTCAGGCAAGAGGAATCACATTGCATGGACTCCACTGCATTCTCTTGTCTGGGATCTACTCTTGTTACAAGAGTGGCATAAGCTAAGAGGGTACTGTTGGCTCTACATGGTCTTTGTTCTCGCAGAAAATAGTCAAGATGGATGGCTAGGGCTATAAGCTGATCGAGGTTGAGCTCGTCATCCCGACCAGCCAGTTCATGCAGTACCTCTGTGTTCAGACTATTCCGGAAAGTGACAAATGGGGCCGCATTGTTCCACCCACTACTAGCAGCAACAGTACGGAACTCACCGGCATAGTTCGAAACAGAACGGTTGCCTTGGTGGAGTTTGGTAAGCATTTCTCCGCATGCTCTCCCCTCATGTGAGTGATTGAAAACAGCTTTAAATTGATCTATAAAGTCCTCATAAGAAACCGCCTGTTTGTTCTTCAAGACAGGCCGAGTAGCTGTCTTTGGCTGGTAATAGCCTCTTTTAATGCCTCTGAATCCACCGTCTGCATAGTGGCAAAGTATTCTGTGACGGGGCAAGCAAGGTCTGATGTTCACGGATGTAGAGTGATAGATTTATTGTATTCCAAGTTCGTGGTGGGTGAACAAGCCAGGGTCAAAACCAGGAAAGGAAAGACAGGGGCAATCCAAATCATCAAGGTAAACAGTCCAAGTCAAAAAAAAACAGAGAGCTATCATAAACCAGGCAAACTATTCCAAAAATGGGCAGGCAAAAATACACAGGAGAGAAATCAAGAAAAGGCCACTCAGTATGCACAGTAGATACTAGTGGCAATACTTCACAATACTGGGGAGTTCTAGGCAGGTTTAAATACAGTTAAATGTAGAGAAACAGGTGATGTCAATATTCCGGTGATGAGGATCTGAAGGAATGTGTATGATTGGTTGAGTCGTTAGCCGTGTGACGAACAGCATGTTGGGTGTTGTAGTGTTACAGACTCACTTTGAAATTTCATGAAGAATGAGAACAGATGACAGATGACAAGCTGCCGCTTCTCATCAGATGTGGAAAAAAAAAGCAAAAAAAAAAAAAAGCTATATTTGTAAAGCGTCCTTGAGTTTGAGAAAGGCGCTATATAAATGCAACTAATAATAATAATAATAATAATAATAATAATAATGTCATATTCTGCAAAAAACAAAAAAACAAAACAAACAAACAAAAAACAAACAAACAACAACCCACAACAAAAGATAGTGACAAGATATATATTCGTTTACTGGGTTTGTTTAGTGTACAAGTTGTGGGTCCTGTCCTCAGTGACCCCCAGCTTTATGCACTTATGCACTTGAACCAGGTAATTAAGGGATGCTGAGTTCTACACTACCTTGCCCAAGTGTGCAAACTGCTTGATAGATTTGTGACCTGTCTGACGATGTTTAAGGACTGGATCGAAGACCTCTGATGTAGGGTGTTAGTGATGAAATAGAAGCCATGAGTTTGGATAGTGGTAAAACTGAGTAAAATGATGATTAGAAAAATTATGTCGCTTGTGGGGTTATCCTAAATTACCAATTTGTCTAAAGGAAACATCTAGGGAAAATAATAGATATAGCCTAATAGCAAAGTTAAGTTGGGTGCCTTCATAGTCGATCATCTTACACTGAGCATTTGCTGCTTAAGATAAAGTCCATAATAGAGGTTTGAGATTTCATCTGGAAATGGTACTTGGTGCTTTTTCTGGAGAAATACGATGGCGTCTCAGAACAAAGTGTAATAAAAAAGAAAGTAACATTGAGGATCTGTTAGCCTTTACAGTTACATTTACAGAAGCGTTAAGAGTTACATCTGAAGAACACTTTGGATTTATCTTTAAAAGACTCATTCCTTTCAGACCCTTTCTAAAAGATGTCATATATGACATCACCATTAATTTCCACAGAAAACAAAGGGAAACAGTATAAAATGGTTGACCCTGCCAAAAGATTAAACAAAACGAAGTCTTTACATTATACATTTATGATAGCCTGAACCCATTTACAAGTAAGCAAAATCCTGTACAACTACAAGAGATATCTGAAGTGTGCACTCATATGACTTGTGTTAGTTCCTGTGCTTCAGGTTTCAACACTGCGCCTCAATTTGTTTTTTCCAAATCTTTGAAAAACGCAATGCCATGATGTCCTCATCATGCTTTACTCCAGTGCGCTCTAGTTAGGAAAGAATCTTTAAGCAACTTACCTTCAGCAGGTGGGTCTGCGGTCGTCATGGAGACCAATATTATCAATCTCAGACACAGCATGCCCCATCCACTTTTGTGTACGGTGACGGGGCAGAGCGCCGTTAAACCAGCAGCGAACATCAGACCCTCCATTTAGGGAAACTCATGCTTTGCCGAGATGACCAAAGGAGAACAGCCCACACTGTGGTATTTCAAAGAAATCCGCAATTGCTTTGCGGTGCTGCGCCAAAAAATTCAAACAAATAGTTATGTTAAACCAGAAACTATAAAATGGTTAACATCAGTGCAGTGATCTTAACAAACACACGACGTATCCATTTACTAAGCAGAACAAAACTGGGAGCAGAACGCAGATGTAAGCTAATGCGCTGCCAGCAGTTGCTTTCCATTTCCACAGCTATCCGCGCTGTAGTCAGCACGAGAATGGTCAGCGAGCGCGCTGCCGCCGGGCTACTGGGTCAGCGCGAGACTACTTCCTTTGTTCCTTCGCTGCCGCGCCATTCACGTGAGCTCGCGCAGAAAGGGACGCGAACACTTACACCACCTTTCAGTGTCAGCCGTTTAATTCAAATATGAACTGTCCTCTTAGGCACTACACGTTTATTTCACGGTAGTCTGCAGCTAGAGACACCTAGTCTACAAACGGACAACCGGCGACGGTAACTCAATACTAAGACCCAGGTAGAGACATTTTAAAATGAGGCGTTAGTGCGATGTTCAGAGACTAGAGATTATCTAGCTAGGTTAGGTTAGCTAACCTATCTACATTGACCGACTAAACTGCTGAGAATCTTTTGGCTTCTCGTTTCCCTCTTTTGGTCTGCCAATATTCGTTACTGGGATTTCGAAGCGAGAGAAAAATAAATCTAACACATGCTGGCATCTGACGACTCAGAAGTATCTAGCCTAGCTAAAGGGATTCTGACAGCAATAACGGTGTTAGCTAACGGTGTCATCTTCTAGTGGCATGTAACTTAGCAGGCTAATTAGGATAGCTAACTACCCGATATTGGTAAAAACAACCCAGCTATAAAAAGTACTAGATTTATTCTAGCTACATCTAGTTAAATCCCATGCTAGATAATCTTTAACAAAAAAAAAAACCCCGAAAAATTCAGCTAGCTGCCACAGATGCATCTTTAAAATCTTAGTTAACATTACCAGGCTCTTACCTTCAAAGGCGATTAGCTAACTAATTAAATGGACACATAAGTCGACGTACTCCATGTTCAGTCGAAGATGAAGTGCTGGCTTTACAAAAGTTTTCTATTTTCCATTATTTCCAAACGAAACGGGGTATTTTTATGATTGGTGCCTGTTTCCACTCCACTCTCTCGGAGCATCATTCCCTCCTCCAGTATAACCACCCGTCCTCAGTATTGCAATCCCTCCCACTTCATAGTCCTAGTTTAGGTCTTTTCTTTTTAATTCCAATGAAGTCGATAACTATTGGCTTCAAGCACCGTCTTTCAATATTTGGGTTAGGTTGACTCCCCCAGCAGCGTCTGTGGTTTCACGGCAACGCAAGCTTGAAGAGTGGATTGTGTGAGACAGTCCTAAGACCTAAAATAAGTGTATACTTGGAATACCTTTTGGAGATTTTTAGCATTATGAGCTAATAATAAATTATGTTTTGTGGGAGCAGATTGAAGTGTAATGTTTAAAGTTCTAGTATTCGCGTTCGGACTAGTAAAAAGGCACAAAAAAAATCCTAAGTCAAATTCAAAGGAATAAAGACAAAGGAATTTTATTATATAATGCAATTCAGTTGCGAAAAACGAAAAATAACAACAACAACGACGACAAAAAAATAAGTAGAAGCGTATAATGACCAGATGTTGGCTTACACTGCCCCCTTTTGACGTAAAAAATGCAATGAATAAAAGAAAAATCAAACTAATGAACTAATAAAGGTTCCATGGTGGAATGATTTATAAAATGTAAAGATTTGTAGTTCAACCACAAAATCATACATCTCCAGAAGGGTGGTCTTGATTGGTAAGAGTCTTCTGCTGTCTTAGCTAGACCTATCTTGGCTTACTATTTTTTCATTCCATGATTATGGCTCATTATTCTGTCCTTCATTCTTCAGCAGAATACTGATCTTATGCAGAATGCTGATCTTACACCTGACAAAGAAGGAAAATAAAATATCTCCCTGACAAAGAAGGAAAATAAGGGACACATCCTGACCAGCTTCATGAACTCAGTCCTATAGATGAATTGCACAGAGAGAAAATGTAATTCATCCTACTTATGCCTCTGGAAAGTGCAGCAGAAGAGACAAGGTGATTTTAGATATTATTTTATGAAGTTGCTATTAGGACAAGATTTAGAAGCAATTTTCTGGAACTTTCATTGAATGCTTTATTTTGTATGTTATATGGTACAGTGTTTTCACTTATTTATATAAGTACACTCATACTATTGTACATATGTTGTGTATGTTGTCTGTATATATAGTGCCACAGTGCTGGCTAATCAAGCACAAAATGATGCTGTGCTCTAAAGTAATACACACAACAACCAGATTTTCTCTAAATTAATTGTGTGAAATGTTTTAAATCATACAAAGCCAATAAGAGGCTTAAAATCTATTAAAATTATAAACTAGGACACAAATTCAGTGACTTAACAGTTTAATGTAAATCCAAGACAAAGTGTGATTACATTTCTACACATATACAATATGCATATGTGAGCATACAAATTCTCATTAATAATTCGATTCACCTTGGAGACCGAAAAAATGATCAAAAGTAACAGTGAATTAAGAAGCTATAACATAGTTCACCACAATGCGAGCCCCTTCTCACCCTACAGTTAGGAAATAGAACAATTAAAAGAACTATATTCTTCTATAACCCAGATGTTTGTTAAAATCTTCCATAAATTTACACTGTTGTCATTAGTTGTTGAAGCCTAATACAAATTCACTCAATTTTTCTACAACGAAAATTAAGAGAAGCACACAACATCTTAATGGTAACACAAGCGCTTAGTAGCAAGTACTCAGCTTTTAGGAGTTAAATCATTCTTATTATTATTATATTCATTTTAACATTCTATAAAGCCAGTAAAATATCCATTCTCATAACATACTTAATAATATTAGTCTAAGGTATAGGGTACACATAGCGCTACGTTAACAGATTGAAATAATGAGACATCACACTTCTTCACATCCCCAATAAAGAAAGCTAAATAAAAAATTACATTAAGAAAGAAGTATACTTGGAAATACTGCAGCAAATACAATAGCTTTGACAACAACTAATGAGATACACCATTGAGAAACCATACAGCAATGGACATAAAATCAGGTTCTGATGTTTTCTTAGGTCTTGAGACATAGAAAAATATTTAGTTTTACATTTTATTGTGAATGTTTTGCTGCTGTGCAAGTAGAAAAAAAAAGTTCATGTCAGGTGGCTGCAAGACTGGCTACAGTGCATCAAAGCTACATAACAGAATAACTTTATAGTGGTGATTTCTGTTTCGTGACAATGTAATTATATCAGGTTGGGCAGAAACATATTTCTATAAGATCAAGTTCATCTACACCAACAGGTTCATAGTGTATTCTGGATAAAAGACTGTAGCCAGTACACTGCAAATCACTGTATAAAGTGAACTTACAAATACCTTTAGGACTGTTGACACAGTCAGGTTGAAATCAATGCATTTACCTGACAGTGATTCTAAACATGATTCGGTTAAATTAAACTTCAACCTCAGACTCATAATTCTACCTTGGGGTTAAATATCAGTGACCTTTTATTACTCTAATGCACTGTATGGAAAATGTCCATGTTCTAATATTTGGCCTCTTTGCACATTTGTGCATTTGGATATCACTGACTATATTAAGCTCATGAGTGCTATGTTATAGTCAATGCCCTGAAGACAAACCAGTTTAAAACACAAATACTTAACTGCAGAGCTTTAAGAGTGTGGAAGTGCTGTTACTGTGTCAAATGAAAGAAACACCTGTGAGCTCCAAGATTGTTTAGTAGTATGTGTTTTATAAAGCATTCTCATACTGATTGGGTTTGTTTAATCTATATCTTGTCTGGTATTAAAAATGATTCAAATAGTTACTCAAGATGCCAACTGGAGTGATGGGAATGTTTTCCAACTGGGGGGTAGGTGTGGGGGATCATTTAATTTTTTATCGAACATGAAACTGGATAAGGTTTGAGTAACCTGAACATAACAAAAGCTCTTCACCAAGCCTCACAAAATAACCAATACAATGTTTCACTTTTGACAATTGCTTAAAGCTTTGAATTAATAATTTGGAAGGCAGTGTTCCTACATGAAAATGAATTGCCAGAAGGGGATTATGTAAATAAAATTATAATTAAAAAGTGTTAAAAACGTTATCATATATAAAAGATGCTTATATAGGCATAGCACATTTTGGTAATTGTATCTACATTTACTGCTTAGATTTCTCAAAAAGACACACATTGCATCAAAGCAGTAAATCATGTATATAATATGGGATTTATGTATATAATAGGGGTTTATGAATATTTTTAAGAAGCTCAAATATGCTAAACCAAGCAGAGGAAAGCACAAAGGAAACAAGAACAGTAATTCTCCTAATCAAATTTAAGGGAATTCAAAACATGATATTGATAAATCAAGTTGTTTTAATGAGACTTATTGCATTCTTCTTGAGAAATTTTTTTTTATATGTAACAGTAAAAAGATGAGACATGTAACATTAAGTAATACCTGTCATGAAATATATCAGATGTTTTAGTCTCACATTGTACATTCATTTTGCACTAGTGACTCTTGTGTTAAAGGTACTACTGGTAGCTCTCCCAACCAAACATTACCATGGAGCACTACCTTATTTTCTTAATTGTTTTAAATATTCACTTCAAAACTTTAATAAAGACAAAGAGCAACTTGCAAAACATGGATGAGGGACCTTACTGTCATGAAGAAATCCACTTTACATCAGATGAAATGTAGGACAAGGATATTTAAACAAACAGCACTGGCTAGCTTTAAAGAAAAGACACAGTTTAGATGCTACAAAGAGCTGATTAATTTAGAATGTGTAAGTTTGCGTCAAAATTTGTGTATAGTATATTTGTTGTGTTCATGTATATTTCTATTGATCTTTTTTACTTCCAGACCTAGATCTGGCCTTTATCTTCTCACTTATGCCAAGGAACAATTTTGGGCATTAACAACATGCTGAATTTCTTTGGTGGGAAAAAATAAACCTCTTAAATAATTGACTATTTCCCATTTGGTCAAGTAAGCCAGTCCTTATGAGCTGAGTCAGGACTGAAGTCTATAGTCAATCAGACAGTGCAGTGAGACAAAATTGATCCTTCTGGAATGGAATGTTCTATATGGTTCTTAGAACAGAGGAGCCTCTCTCTTCCTATGGGCTAGAGTCACTGAGCTTCTGTGGGACTGAAAATAAACCAAATACAACAAGAAAGGCAATATGCATTCTGACTGCCATACAGTCCCACAGCCACAAGTCAAACTGACAAGCTATGAAAGAAGCATATTAATGATGCGTGTTTGGGGAGATGGTAACAAACCTAACATACCGATAAATCGATGGTTTATGCTTGCACAGGTACATGGATTCTTAAGAATACTTAAGATACTTAAGAAGCAATACTATAATTTATCAGCCACCAGATACAAATAAAATGAGCTTAATGAATAATAGAAAACTTGCACTAATAAACATCTATGAAAATTATTGCAGCAGTCTCTAAAGAACACACATCGGTAGCATAGCAAGATTAAAAAAGATCTCAATGTAAAAATAAACCACTTCAATGTGAGCACTATGGCATGAGTACTGGATGCATTTATAAACTCACATGCATGTGCCCTCTGTCTAAAAATAATTTAAAAAAAAGTCAAATCAAAAGTAAATCAAATTATTGGCTGATGTTAACTTAAGCAGCAGGGAAAAAAAAGGCCCACCAATTACTTAAATCACTTAACTCTTTCTTTTCGTTCTGAAGTGATATTTAACATGAGTGTTTCCTTAAGCAGAGCAAAACAACTAAATAGCACAGATTTCGGCACAAGTCACCTAGTGTGTGACCACTGTAGCGGTCAGCTTCAGCTCATGCAGGGCAGCTGTTAGGACCACAGCCTCTAGACACATGAGACTTAAAAAACCCACCACAGATCTTTCCAAGGCTGCTCAACAATCTCTTGGATCCAAGTATGGTGTGCATTCGTGCGAAGCCTCCTCCAGCTTCTATCAACATGCTCAAAGCCAACATGCTATTTTCATTAAGATGTGGAATGTAGACTCTCTCTGTCTCGCCATCCTACAGTTCCCATCTAGATCCATCCAGTGCCATCTTTTAGCACCTTAATCGCTCCTGTCCCTACCTAGACCATGCTCGCGCCCTCCCACATTACTGCTTCTACACCTGTATTTCTGCTCGTCTCTCTAGGGCCAGTCAAGGCCATTCTATCTGCAAACAATCCTACTCATCTAACCTCAAATCAATGCCTGGTATATCTGGACATTATACAAAGTTTTACTCCATTACCAGATAATATTCAAATCTTTGTCCTAAAATTCAGTTGGATGACTACTGATCTGATATGTTGTGTAGCACAGATGTCACATTAATCATGTAGTTCTTCAGTTTTTTGTTTTTTTTTATCAATATACATGTGAATTTCCTTTGCATGACAAAACAAATACAGTCTATAGTCTGTTCCCTTGGATGGGCATCGAGGTTTCTAAGACACACAGCTATGATATACAGTAAACATATTATATATAATATAGTAACAAATGTTACTAATCTTTACTGAATGACAACTTTGGTTCATTACCCCAGGCAAGTTTCTTCATCTAAATGCCAAATAACCTCATGCATGCTAAACAAGAAACACTGTTGAACGAGATGGTTTTGTGTATAATAATATAGCTATAAATAACATTTAGGACTACGCTTACACCTGGAAGATAAAACAAAACACCCCAGACAAAGATGTTCAACCTAGGAGCCAACTCTCAAACTAGTTTCTGTTGGTTCTAGAGGGTCTCCAGCCAAGTAAACTGTCGTAATATCTGTAAGGCACTACGAGGGAACGATGATAAACCTAGCACTATGGAGAACACATTGCACAAAGGTGCAGAGGAAGGTGTACCACACACATGGCTGACGGCAGCTCATACACACACACACACACACACACACACACACACACACACACACACACACACACACACACACACACACACACACACACACACACAGACTATTTTCTACATGCTTATGTTATTACAACCACTTTGTGCAATCACATTTAAAGAGAAGGAAAAAAAATCTATTGGTATCAGAAAGGTTCTTCATAAAATAAATGGGTGCAGCCTGCTACATTCTAAAAAGGGGGCCTAGCTAAATGTCCTACTGTATGACAAAACTTATTTTCTTTTCTAAATGTGAACACAAACAGAGAAAAGTCTATAAATACACTAAAAAGTTTTTTGTCTTTTTGTCATATTTCCAGAAGATTCCTCCAGTTGTTGTTAGGAGAGGACGGGAGAGAATGCACTAACCCCTCACCGTGTGTGATTTGGAAATGTTAAAGACAGTTCAAGGCCATCATTATTTTATTCTTTGTAGAGCAGCAGTTATCCGTATTTCACCTTATCTATAGTTCTCATCCACAATGTGACCTCAGATCAACAGTCTGTGAATGTTTTATCTTTTTTTAAAGAGAGAAAACCAAATGAAACTATGGTTGAAAAAAATTTCTTAGACTCTCCAAAAATGTCAACAGATGTGACCTTGCTGTAAATGAAACTGAGATTGAAAAAAACATCATCAGATTTCCATGTTAAAAGTAATGAAAAATCCAAGCGACAAAAAGAAACAGAACTGGCCCTTTTGAGAGAAAAATAAACTCATATGCAAAGGAAACTAATTTAAAACTCCAACCCTCTGTTCCCTCCCAGGATACTCTTTTTCTCTTCTTCAGCGTCTTCCTCATATTCAAGTTTAGGCATGACAGGGACAGGGGAAACGGTTCAGGGATGGTCAGTTGGAGCACATCTCTCCATCTCTGTCTTTAGTGGGGGAGAGTGGTAAGCAGCGATTGGGTAGACTCCAGTGTTTCGGCTCTAGAGGTAAGGGTACTGGTTCATCTTGGTGGGGCTCAGAGGATATCCAGTGTAGACTGTGGAGGCGGGAGAAGCGCTGATATAAGTTTGGTGGGCAAACTGGGCCTGGTACTGGCTGTGATGCAACGTCGGCGAAGGTAGCACACGGTGACCCATGCTGACGGGCACCTGGTGAACGATGCCAGGCGGATAACTGGCATGCTGGACAGCATGGTGGGTGGAGCCCTGCGACGCCACAAGGTGGGCCACTGTGCCAGTGGAGCCCAGGGCAGCAGGGGCAGTGTAAGTGTAAAGGTGGGGTTGGCCTGACAAGTGTGTGGCAGCCAGGTGAGGGTGAACATTGGTGCTATGAGAGGGGCTGCTGTGGTGGAAGGAGTAGGGAGCCTGGGCAGCCATGGTGGGCGTGATGTAGGCCTGTTGTCGCCGGTGACCTCCGTTCCTCTCTACTGGCATGTGCTGTTGGGCCTGAAACAAAGAGGGCACAAAACACACTGCCACCGTCATATCGTTATAAAGCTAACACATCTCTGTAATCACACACCAAAATCATTCTCACTAACACATCACTATAGTCATACACCAGACACACTCAGGCCAACATATCAGTATATTTACACAACAAACCCACTGTCACCAACACATTGTTATAATGACTAACTAAACTCACTCTTGCTAACACATCATTATCATCACATCACATTGCCATTAACACATTGTTATAATCACACACCAAACACACTCTCAATAACCCACTGCTGTACATACCAAACACAGTCCCACTAATGTCACTGTAATCATATTGTACATCAAACAGTCCCATTAACTCAATGCTAAAAGCATACACATTGCTACACACTAACACATTAGCAAGGTTTTGTTTCACACCTGGCTGAGATTGAGAGGCTGCTGCTGGAAGGGGTGTGGCCCAGCACGCTGCTGCCGATATGCCCCACCCACAGGAATACCTCCTGAAGAATGATTGTTGCCAGATAGCCCTCCATTGGAGGATTTAAACTTGTAAGCAGAATTCTGGTGATTTATGGTGTCTGTAATAATTAAAGAGATGTTAGATCATGTCAGAGGTTATATTATATAAATACAGAGAATCGGAAGATGTTTATGTTAGTGTATATAAGTATAATAATGCTATAGATGTAACAGACTTAATTGATTTGCATTTATCTATCTTAAATGTGTAGTCAATGCATTGCTTAAACTTTTGTTATAAATGTCTGCTGTCCTCTGTTTTGGCTTTAACCACAGTTTTTGCTCACCAGGCATGAGGCGGTCACACTCATTCAGGCTCTCGGCTGTCTGGCTTTTCAGAGGAGGGATAATTATGGTGCGGGGGTTTCCGTTGCTGTAGTCGTCCAGCATGGTGCCCTTTGAGTCATAGCTGTTGGCATTGGGGCCAGTGGGTCGAGATGCCACAGCGTAGGGGCTGTTATTGCTGGAGTTGGAGTCGGGGGAGTCGTGGACCGTCACACAGCTGATGACATTCTTCCTCTGCTTGGATGATGTGCTGTGGGAAGGGGTATGCACTGCAGTTAGTAAAAAATATTTCACTTCCAATTTAGTGTTAAGTTCTTACTTCAAAGTTGTATGTAAAAGTTTTCAAGACAATGGTGCATTTTCCCAGGTGAAGATAAAGCCTGGTTCTGTGTCAATGTGAATAGTGAATATTTCTGAGAGGTCCATCAGAGGTTTGGCTCTGCACTACAAGCTGGTTTGGTCTGGCCTGCTAGCCCCCCTAAAGCTAGCCCCCACCACGCCTCCCACCATCCTTCTGACCTGGTGCTGCTCGCCTGCTTGTGCTCATCCTCCTCATCTGTGTCACTGCTGATGGTGATGATGCTGACTGCTGGGCTGGGGGTGTCGGCGATGACAATGGTCTGTCGAGGTGGGTTATGTTGGGTGTGCACCCCCTGGTGGTCACGTGTGGTGCTGGAGGCCTGGTCCTCCGTCCACCCTCCTGCCCCTCCAGCACAGGGCTGGGGGGGACCACAGGGCACACAGGGGCCATTCTGTAATGGGGCACCGCGAGGTGGGGTGTTCTCCTTCACACGCTTGGATCGCTGAGGGGACAGTACGGCCTGGCATGAGGACACCTCACACACCGACATGTTCCTACAACAGGAATACACACAACGGATACAATCAGTTATATACTACCCAATGTGTTTACAAGATACATCAGTGTATGAATGGCATGTTGTAAAACAATAAATAAACAATAAAATAAATAAAATAAATATTGGCCTCACACTAACCTGTTGTTCATCAGGTGCTGCTTACTCTTTTTGGTGGAGGAGGTATTGTTTGATGGCTGCCTCATCACATGAGCCACACCCACATTTAGAGGCTGTTGGGAGGGCAGGGTCACATGGCCAGCAAGCAAGGCTGGCTGCTGCATGATGGGATTATAATGGCTGCCATGGGGATGGGAATTCCTGAAAAGCAACATTCACATGTTCATGGCATATAAGCAGGTGCATCAGCTTCTCTGTTGTCCTCAATTTCTAATTTAAACTTCAAATCAATCAAATCACAACAATGATTGGTTTGATATTTAAGTCCTTTCCAGTCCTATCAAGGTTTCTACACCCAAAGCTGATGTCCAAGACAAAATGCTATATCATATTTGGCCAGCAGGAGACAGCGGTGTCTGCAGCCGACAGTGTGCAGCAGTGTGGCAGAGAGAAATGGCTCTCAGTAGAGACATCTCCACTCTGTAGTGCAAGTGTGCCACTCCTGGAGCTCGGCTGACTGAGCACAACAAAGCCCCCAGGCCTCAGCTGCAGGCTCCCATCTCTAGTTCTCCAGACATCAGCAAAACCACATTAGCCCAGGCATGGGCAAGTAATACCGCACTCCTACACTTCACTTAGTGACCTGCCCTGTGTTGGGTGTCACTCAGAACCTCTAGCAAATCTTAATATAAAAATCTACATTAATTATCTACTGTACTGAATGCAATATGCAGTGCTTAAGACTACAGGATTTAAAATAATGCTACATCTTTTTAGTTCCATAATTCATGAACAAACACAGCTTGTAGATTTGTAGGTTTTGATACATAGCTTTCCAGCTAATTTAATCTGCACATTCATCAAACTAAAATGGCCATGTAATGGTACATTTTTCCCAGTGTTTTAAAAGCCAATGTTTACAAGTGCAGATAAATATCCACATGTTCTCTAACAGGATTACAAATATGTGTTCACTAATGGCCTGCAGTGGTGTGTGTATACTGTTTGATGTGTACATGCTATTTGATGTGTGCAAAGTTTAAATAAGTGCAGCTCCCTCCAAACATTCTCCAGTTGTGGGGTGGTACCTCCAGTTGGCCAGAGGCTGAGAGCTGTTCATGGGCTCAGGAATGACGGTTGCGTGCTGCACAGAGGTGTGGGTGAGCTGCTGCCATGCTGGGGGCAGCAGGATCTGTTGTGTACCAGAAGGCCATGCCTGCTGCAGGTGAGAGAGAGGGGTGGAGGGAAGGCAAGGGTCAGAAGGGGGGAGAGAGAGAGAGAGAGAGAGAGAGAGAGAGAGAGAGAGAGAGAGAGAGAGAGAGAGAGAGAGAGAGAGAGAGAGAGAGAGGGCAGGGTGGGAGAAAGAGAGGGAGAGAGGGAGAGAAGAGAGGACGGGAGGCATTAGAGCTCCACCTCGACAGGCATCATTCACACTGCAGATTGTATGAGATTGTGAGAAATGAAAAATAAAATCTCCCCCTAAAATATGGCAAGGACCCAGTTGTGTACAGGGCTATATTTCAGCTAAACGGGCCAGTTAGTACACACATATTTAGAACGAGGAGCAAAGGATAAAGCTATTTGCAGCTGTGACCGCTAGTAAGTGTGCCAAACTGCACCAATGATCTATCAAACGGGTCAAGCAGCCCCTTTGGACGCGGTGAATATGTAGTGGTTCAGAGAGTAGCACCCAAAATACGGTGTGTTGGAGTATGAACAACATGTTTATATCAAGGTAAATAATGTTCATATTAAAGCAAACAAGCTGTGTATCATTTATTTGATGCCGCTGTCATCAAAAGTGATTTTGTGTTACTCAAAAAGATTATACATACAAAAATGGAACAACTTGTATAGGCAAAGAAAAGCATTTCAAAGGACAAAAAGCCACTGTGGGATACAATAAGCTTTTGTCATATTCATTTTAACGTCAGTCTTGTCTTGGCACTGATATCTTAGAGATTTAGAATAAACCTCGAAAAACCAACCAGGGTCTTGATTCATGTCTCTAAAAAAGAGAAAAAAGATAAGACCCTGCTTTAATAAAGACACGCTGCCTCTGCTAGGCAGGGCGCTGATGTGTTAGACAGTTTCCAAATCAGCTCAGGATTTAATTAAATTCAGGGGCCCCATTCAGTGGCTTTGTAAGGAGCTGCTTTGTATGGCTGGCATGGCATGCAGCGAGAGCCGGGCGTCACTGGCCCAGAGATGTGGCTAGCAGGAGTGTCTGCAGCTCTAATGGTTTAATGCAGCTCCACTGATTAGCAGTTTAACGTACAACTAATGAATTGTTCCTTTAATACCATTTGCACATCTCTTTTTCGGTGCCATCAGTACGGGCTCCTGTCCTGGGCTCTGACAAAGGGCCCTCACTGCAATCACCAGGGGGTTATTATGTTCACACTTGGAGACAGACCCAACAAAGGCCTTAGGAAAGACAAAAACGTTCAGCTGTTTTGGCATGAGTGCAAAATGCAAGTATGTCTTCTGTGGTGTAAGACTTCTGTTCTGCTAAGGTCTTAGTGGAATATTCTTAAGGCGTTTGCTCCAAGGCCTGATTGCCTGCCTATCTACAGTCACCTTTGTCTTTGTTCTTGGGAGCTGGAACTGTTTTGTCTAAAGCAAATGTAGTGAATAGAGGAGAGCGGGTCAGGAGATAGTCATTAGTAGAGGTGTATTCCACGGTGCAGTTTATCTCTAAACAGTGCTAAGACAGTTAAAGGTAATCATCGTGAACAAATCAAAAACTATATTAAAAGTGAAACAGGTCTTTTTGCTGTTAGCCTGGTGCCATTTTCCCAGAACACTGGACGTCAGCACTTCACATTGTTTGGCTGATATGAAATGCTGGAAGCTCTATTGACCTATATGCAGTACATACTCGACTTCCTGTAATGTAACAGCTTTACACATTTGACAGTGCTATTTCCTTTTCTTTATGACCACACTGACACAAATATTTACATCCATACTACAGCATCTCCATACTGTACTGCATATTTGTACTATACAGCACACCTGTACTATACAGCACACCTGTACTATACAGCACATCTGTACTATACAGCACATCTGTACTATACAGCACACCTGTACTATACAGCACATCTGTACTATACAGCACATCCCTGCAGTCATTCCTGCCACTTTCAGTTCCCCCCTTCTCCCCCTCAGGCCTGGGTTGTGTAATCGTCCTGTCTGCCTTGGAACAGTAACCCAGATAAGGGCTCTTTTCCGTGCAGAGCCATCTACTTGCCCCTCTCCCCCTGGCTGTGAAAGCCCTTTGTCACCCCAGAGGCTCTGAATGCGTTAGCTCTCCCTCCCCAATTGTTCCGGCATTTTCTGCATTCCTGTTCCAGATAAAGGCCCAGGCAGACCGGGCCCTTGTGGAGCTAGCCCTCACCCTCTTCACTCACGACTCTGAGAGATGAGGGCACCAGCACTTCTCAGGCAGGCACACAGACGAGGAGAGCGAGGGAGAGACAATCTCTTCTTTTCTATACTACTGCACATGTCATGGATGTCACCACTTTACCTTAAAGTGGGTAATGAAAAAGACTTAAAACTTGTGCCTGACATATCAATCTAAATAAAAGGCCAGTCCAGCTACTTAGCAAGACAAGCACTCCATTCCATAAAGAAAATAATTTGGAATTAATATTTAAAAACTATTTTGCCTGGAAAGTCTCCGTGTTTGCCACCCAGTCCAGAACTCCAAAACCAAACATCATCATTCCAGCGCTCGTGGGCCTTAGAGCCCCAAGAGTCTAAAAACCCCTCAGTGTCCATAGATCATCCTCACCAGACCGTGACCGGCTCCCCGGTCATGTGCTAAGTGCTAAGACTCAGAGGAGGAAGTGAAGCCAGGCAGCAGAGAGAGCATAACCCCCTGGACCCCCAACCAGAATTCTCAGAGCCCCGTGAAACTTCAGAACTTCCAGAACCCCACCTAGGAATCTCAGAACTTCCCTGAAACTTCAGAACCTCCAGAATTGACAGCCCAGTAAAGGGAAATGTGACTGGCTCCCGTAACATACACAGAAGACACATCTTCTGCAATGATGACATAGGATCAAAATGAGTGGAGGGTGATACACTTGTATCATTAAAAACAAAGTAGGTCATGCTAATTGCTGTTCGCCTGAGCCAATTTAGTCTGTAACAGTGATTTGGGGGAGTCTGAAGGGTATAATTAGTTTAGGAAATGTGGTTATTTATTGCCATGACGATGTATATGGTACCTGTGTGAGAAGGCCAGGCTGGATTTGCAGGGGTTGTGCACCAGGTGCCTGCGTCACTATGGGAACAGCATTCTCCATGCGCACAGAGTAGCCACTGTGTTTGGAAGGAGATGCCTGCAGCCCTGGGGAAACATACAGCTTTCAGCCGAATATCAAAACCATCCCTCCCACTAAACACCACACCACTGCCGTTTTAAAGTAGGCACATCGAGTTTACACAGAAAATACGGATAACCATTCAGTTACAGAGACTTAGTGCCCTCAGATCTAGAACAATTGTATAACAATGTAGTGGGCTGGCGCTCTCACCTTGGAAAGCAGGTGGGCAGACAATGAGAGCCTGCTGGAAGGGGTCTGGACGGGTGGCGCAGAGCTGTGCGGCCCCTGGCTGAAGGGGCATGGTCCTAGGTGCCACAGCTGCCATGGGTGCTGCAGAGGGCTGGTAGAGTGCAGATTGGTAGTTTAGTATGGAGACATCAGGGTTGGCAAGGGAAAGGGTGGCACTGGTTGAGGGGGGAGCCAAGTTGGTGGCCTAAAGGAATCGATGGAATCAACATACAAACAAACAAAGACAAACAAAAGCATGAGGTGTGGGTTTGGGAGGGGTAAGAGAAGGCCTAGGAGGGGTGTGGGTGGGGCCTAGGAGGGGTGTGGGTGGAGCCTAGGAGGGGTGTGGGTGGAGCCTAGGAGGGGTGTGGGTGGAGCCTAGGAGGGGTGTGGGTGGGGCCTAGGATGGGGGTGTGGGTGGAGCCTAGGAGGGGTGTGGGTGGGGCCTAGGAGGGGTGAGGCCAGGCAGGGTGCAGCAACAAAGAAGGAAGGGCAAAACTTTAAACTCATAAATGATAACACTACTATAGCTGAGGGTCAGCATCAACTGAGCAGATAACAATATGAATTTAAAAAATAGGATGAAGGAAACTATAACAATCTTAGGCAGAAGATGACAAGAACATATCATTTATATCATATAATATCATATCATTCAAATAGACTGCCATGTAACAAGAATACTGATAATATATATTTTTAAAATAATAATAATAATAATATTATTATTATTATTATTATTATTATTAATAAAGAGCCACATTCTATCACAAAAAAAAACCCTAACTGGGGACTTTAATTAGCTGTTGCACAGGTATAGGAACATATGTGCATGTTCTATAAAACACCTTATTGACTGCTTGTAGACAGCAGGAGGGAGACGGACAGCAAATGCGTCAATCAGTTCTCTCGCCTTACAGTTTATTTCAGAGACACGCTACTCCAGCTCATTGAATTCACTCAGTCTCATTAGCAGCAGATAATTTCTCTCTGCATTGCACTGTGATTAAATATACCCCCACATGTCTGAGTGGGGAGAGAGGACCAGTGAGCTCTTCAAAAGCCACTGCCTGCTCTTTGCCTCCCTTCACAGTGCTTTATCCCACCTGACTGCTATGCGATTACAGAGCCATTCACCTATTGTTCTATTCTTCCCACCATTTAGGCAGTTATAGTGAGTGTGTTTCACAGTGGCTAGAGTTCAGAGAAATTCATTCGCTCATTTTAAGTCTCAAAAAGGAGAGTCACAGAGTCCTAATGTATGTGCAGCCACCTCACCTAAACGAAGGGAGAGTTGGAACAGAGGTTTACTTCTTGAAGTAAGAAACGCTTTCTCTGGGTGTACTGTCATAAAGAATAATATGCAAGCATTTGGGAAGAGTATTTTGCAGAGAGTATTTTGAGGAGAGTGTTTTGGGAACAGTATTAGATAGAGAGAATTTACTTGTAGCATCTCTACCCATTCACTTGTTGATTCAGATGTTGTGCTTATGATCCTCAATGACAGAAAGCAGAGGGACATCTAAATGTCCTTGATCAACATTTCTTTCTCCAAACCTGCTTTTTTTAAAATAGAGGACAGCCTTATTTACTTTCATCTGCTGCTGAGGCGATACCGTTTCATTTCACGCCACTGCTAGTAATTACAGGCTTTTCATTAGAGCCTGCACGGGGAAAAATTCTAAGCGGCACGTTTCATTTTTCATTTTCTCTGTTTAGCGTAGTGGACGAGCACCAGGGGAGAGAGTTAATCAATACAGCACTGTGGCATTCATCAAACAAAATAAACACTTCAAACTGCAGCCCACTAACACAGCACAAAGCTGAGCTGTGGCCACTCTCTCACTCTCACTAATACTCTCACTAACACACAGCACAAAGCTGAGCTGTGGCCACTCTCTCACTCTCACTCTCACTCTCACTAACACACAGCACAAAGTTGAGCTGTGGCCACACTAACACTCTCACTAACACTCTCACTAACACACAGCACAAAGCTGAGCTGTGGCCACTCTCTCACTCTCACTAACACTCTCACTAACACACAGCACAAAGCTGAGCTGTGGCCACACTAACACTCTCACTAACACTCTCACTAACACACAGCACAAAGCTGAGCTGTGGCCACTCTCTCACTCTCACTAACACTCTCACTAACACACAGCACAAAGCTGAGCTGTGGCCACTCTCTCACTCTCACTAACACTCTCACTAACACACAGCACAAAGTTGAGCTGTGGCCACTCTCTCACTCTCACTAACACTCTCACTAACACACAGCACAAAGCTGAGCTGTGGCCACTCTCTCACTCTCACTCTCACTCTCACTAACACACAGCACAAAGTTGAGCTGTGGCCACACTAACACTCTCACTAACACTCTCACTAACACACAGCACAAAGTTGAGCTGTGGCCACGCTCTCACTCTCACTAACACTCTCACTAACACACAGCACAAAGCTGAGCTGTGGCCACTCTCTCACTCTCACTAACACTCTCACTAACACACAGCACAAAGCTGAGCTGTGGCCACTCTCTCACTCTCACTAACACTCTCACTAACACACAGCACAAAGCTGAGCTGTGGCCACTCTCTCACTCTCACTAACACTCTCACTAACACACAGCACAAAGTTGAGCTGTGGCCACTCTCTCACTCTCACTAACACTCTCACTAACACACAGCACAAAGTTGAGCTGTGGCCACACTAACACTCTCACTAACACTCTCACTAACACACAGCACAAAGTTGAGCCGTGGCCACTCTCTCACTCTCACTCTCACTAACACACAGCACAAAGCTGAGCTGTGGCCACTCTCTCACTCTCACTCTCACTAACACACAGCACAAAGCTGAGCTGTGGCCACACTAACACTCTCACTAACACACAGCTCACCAACCCCTCCCCCAGCAATACCCAGCTCAGCACAACTCCCAACACATGCACATAGTCGATGGGGTATAAAACACACAGGTTATGTTTCCAACAGAAACTGAGCATAATAGCAGTACTGATTACAATAATAATGGTGCTATTTGCATAAATAGATATCTGAATCTAATGTAGCTAAGAACTTTATGTGACATTATGTGATTCTAACTTGGCCTTAAGTCAGCAATTTAGATGAGCCCACCCTAGTGATGAAGACCAGTGCAAAGGAAGCATGGAGCAGGAGCAAAACTGACCGCTGAGTCAGAAAACGCAAACCAAGCAGGAAGTGTAAGCTGTCATGTGTTTAATCAGCACTTCATGACCAGGGGCCACAGAACTAGACTCAAAGACAAATACACAAACACACAAATAACCACACATGCACTCAGACTCACACACAATCACCCACCATCTAACACACACACACACACACACACACACACACACACACACACACACACACACACACACACACACACACACACACACACACACACACACACACACACACACACACACACACACACACACACACACAGCCTTGAATAAGAAAGTGGATTTTAAATAGTGCCTGATGCTGGAATCATGTACTAGTCTGCTTTGCAATACTTGTGATTCAATCTGCACTTTAAAGGGAAAATAGAAAAGGATATAAATGTATGAGTATTTGTGTGCTATGTGCTCTGTGTGAGTGTGTGTGTGTGAGACACTGACCTGGTTGTGCACAGTGTTGAGCTGGTTATTGAATGTCATGGTGAGGTTAGTTGAAGTGCTAGGGGCAACATGGCTAATGAAAGGAGTCTTGCTCTGGTTGACTGTATCATACATGTTCACCCGACGTTTACAGATCTCCATGTTCTGGAAGCAGGATTTGACGCTGCAAATGAGGGGAAGGGGAATTAGTATTCCCGTAAACCTACACTTCTACCATACATACCATGGAGGAGTGTAGCGTGAGTGTAGACTCACTGCGTGCTGTGAGGGAAATCCAGTAGATGAGCCATAGTAACAAAAGGGTGGTTGAGCGTTTCAATAGGCGTGGTCCTCTTATCCGCGTCGATGGTCAGCATCTTAGTCAGCAGGTCGATAAATTCTCTCCGGTCGGCCTTCTCCGCCAGCATGTCACTTCCCTCCAGCTCTGTGGTCACGTTCACCTACACATGAGAGACATCACAAGGCTTACCAGCTGGAGCAGGTCTTCACACCTGAGCATGAGCCCACACCCCTGACTCACAGGCAGATTGTCAAGATAATCCATGCCACACATGTTCACAGGTATTGCAGAAGAAAAGAAAATGTATATTTGGAAAGAGATTAATGTTTTTGTATATAACAATGTTTTAAACAGCTAAGGAGTTACATGAAAGCATTTATTAAGCACTCAGTCACTTACATTCTGTAAAGAGATTTGACCCGTGGGAGTAATGCAGAGAGATCTTAGAAGCGTTTAACACTGACAGCCTGCTTAAAGCGTCATCAGAACATCATTGTGCTAAAACTAGTGCTAACGTAAACCTCTCTGACCATCCCAGACTCACCTCTCTTTCTGAATTCAGAATCCTCTTGCTCACTAAATCTAGAGTCACCTCTCTTTCTGCTTTACACACACTATTTTATTCTGGGCCCCACCCCCCCCCCCCCCATCACCTTCTGCATTATAAATGAATAATCTTCAACACACTGCAAAAAATAATCAAACTGTGCTCTGCAGGAGAATGTGATGACTTTAGGGAAACACACACGCACACGGGGGAATGAAAATATGCCAGCGCAATACAAACATTTCACACAACAGAAATACAGTATAATGAACAGCAAACCCTATGAGTAAATTTACAACTGTCACAGTCAATCATGCCCATAAGTTAAGACTGGACCAACACCATTTGCATCCTTCATCCCCCAGAGATATCCTGAGAGGGCTAATGCAGAACCAGCTCTTGAGCACAGAAACAGCCCTGAACACAGTAAAAATATTAAGCCAGTTTAGCAATGTGGACAGGAGGTGCTAGCCAAGAATGACACCTGCTCGCTCAGATATCTCCATCCATCTGAACTTTCATAAACAGATAGGACAAGCCAGGCATTGATTGTTCATAAAAGGCACACCACCATCAGAAATCATTAAAGGTCACAAGTGTTCGAATATATACTATACATCCCTTGTGAGAAGCATCTCACTATTTGCTGTTATTTTTCGGACACAGAGCAGACAGATTTCCTTTCCTGGGCATCGTCCCAGCATTCAGGCTTTTAGTAATCATCAGTAAAACAAAATAAGCACACGTCCAACATTACTCATTTATTCAGACCGGGGCCTAGGTCACTCAGAATATCAACATTCCAGATTTTAATGGAAGCGTGGGGTTTGACTCCATCTGTCTGTCTGTCTCTTTAGGGACACTGAAACAGGGAGCTCTCATACACTGCACAGGGCTGAAAGCTCCTGTTTACATCTAGTTGTTTTATGAGACTAGTATGTGGACTGCATCCTGATAAGATTTTAACCACATGCATTTACACTTGGTAGTCAAAAGTGTCTCTGGTTAGCCACTTTGAAATCTGATTGCTATGTGGCACGTGATATGCAAATCTGATCATATACAAAAAAAACAACAGCCTGTGTTTTTCCTGCCTTCCGCATTTCCCTGCTGTGCAAAAGATGGTTGCTGCCTCAAAAATCGAAACTTAGCATGGTGTCATGCATTTCTTTATATTTAGAGGTAGGCATCAGCCCCAGCAGTCAAAGGACAAAATGACTAGTTAGGCTAATTAATTAGCAAATGCCTATATGGTCCAAAGATCAATTTGGCATGGAGTGAGGACTGGTGGGAGTGTACCATGCGGGGGACCTCCTCACGGTCACGGACCGCATGCATTGTGACACATTGGATGGGGTGTGGTTTTAGTTATTGAATGTAGCTTGGAGAGACGGATGCATTTACACTACCATAACATCTGGTTGTTTGAGCTGTTTTAAGTGTGTTGTTGGGTACGTTTACCCCTCTTATTTTATGCGGATAATCTCTATTTGTATATAATGCTGATACTTGCAGTACATGAAACAACCAGGTGTAAATGGGATCTGAATCTCCAGACTGAAAGGAGAAATGTGACCTAATTCTCAAGCCGTAAGAACCTGTGAGCTCACATGTAGACGAACCATGCTGACGTCAACACGTTTCCATTAATTCAACTCAGTTATAGTAAATTAGATTGGGCTGAATTTTTATCAGATGAAGCTGGGAGCGAAGCTTATGGGGCAAAGCCCTAAACAGAGGGCTTGTCTTGGAGAAGGGGTCCTGCAGGTTCAGGCTGGGGGAGGTTTGACAGACAACGGGGTGCAATGATTTCTTCCAATAACGTCTGATATCTGCAGGAAAAAATATTATTTGAAATTTATTCCATTTGACCCATCAGACCAAATTTGGCAAGAGGCTTCTAGGTCACATGCTAGTGTTCCATAGTGCAAATGCTGAAAAGTTAAGGTTCATCACCAAGAGAAGGACCCAGACTCACATGCTCAAACACAAAGCACCTTCAGAGGTGTGTGGAATTAGACCCAAGGGAAAAGATGACAATTAAAAGAGGTCTGACTATTTAGATCATTTATATTAGCGACAACAACATGCATGGCTGTCATTTCATAGAGACATCAGCATTGAGGCCTCACTCATTTATTGCTGGTGGTAAAATATGCTTTGATATTGTGATTGTGTGCTATGTGTGGATGTTCTTGTGCATGGTATGGGTCTCACCTGTGCCATGTCATCCAGGCAGTTGAAGATATACTTGCGTGCCTCTTTAGACTTGATTCCCGTCTCCCCCTCATGGTCTTCTGGTGTCTGGGGGTTAAAATTCGGTTGCTCTTCTAATATCTGAATATTCTAAAATATTCTTTCTTAATGTCTGAGGACCAACTTAGGTATCAAAAGAAACATCAACAGTCAATCATTATTAATCCTTTCTTTTGACAATTTTTATTTACATATAATAAATGAATGTGAATACATTTTCACAGATAAACTAATCAATACATTTGATAAACGTGACATTTGCCATGCCTGTCCTGTGTTAGTAGAGTGCAACGTACACTGGGCAGCGGGCATCAATGCCCTATGTTCTATACACAGTGCATTCGGAACCAGAGCAGTCGCTGCATGCAGTAGTGTCACTTTGCACTGAGAAGTGGGAGCGAACAAAAGCTCCAAGGGGTTTTGGTTTAGTGGACTGTGGCCATGTGCTACTGCAGACTCAGAATGTTATGCATCCAGGGCTTAGGGTGTGAGGCTTCGCAAAGTGCAAGATTAATCCGAAAACCAAACTCCCTGGTGAATAGCAGTGAGTGACACAGGCGCGGGGAGTGGGGGGTTGAGGGAGGATGCTGAAAATCAGGCCTGTGAGTTGGAGGGACTGCTCTGCTCAGGATGATAAAACACCCAACAGTCTGCTCTTCTTTGGGCTGTAATACACGCAGCCATGAGAGCGCCAGTGCTTCAGTCCAAGGTTTAGTGAGGGGACACAGAACAGGGCCTTTTTTAGCGGACCAGCTGTGAGCCAGAACAGGAAACTATAGGAGCAGAATGTCTGAACAGTCAGGTTCCGCAGTGATGGCAAAGATGGGAATGCAGATGTCTTTGCATTTTAGTATATATGTGTGTGTGTGTGTGTGTGTGTGTGTGTGTGTGTGTTTGTGAGAGCATGTGTTCTTCAGTACCTTCAGTCTCCATAGTGGATAGGTGGAGTCTGGATCTCTGTTGAAGAACCTGGTAGTTTTCGTGCCTGCACTGAGCAGATACTCTGCTGGCAGCCCCTGTGTTTGAGAAATGTACCGAATCTGGGGAACAGACACCAAAACGAGTGATTTAGTAGCTTAACGAATGAAGAAAGCAAGAGGCTTCATTTCATGTAAAGAGAATCCTTCTCCACATCCTAAAGAGAGTCACACTAAAGCTTTACCTCGACATCTCGCTCTTTCAGCTTCTCAGCATCTGTTCAACAGCCTTAGCAAAACAGTTTAAGAACTTGAGTAACCAGCATCTGAAGAGAATGCTGTCACTGTCAAGTTAATATTCCTTCCTCAGAAAATCTTTTTATAGGTTTGCCCCAGAGGTGCAATTACCCAGAATGCCATTCAGACACCTGAAAGGCATCTAAACGCAAAAGCCCGCCAGGCAGCAGCATAATTACCTCCCCTGGTCTGCCTCCACACCAATCAGAGCTTCTCTTATCCCTCCCCTGGTCTACCTCCACACCAATCAGAGCTTCTCTTATCCCTCCCCTGGTCTGCCTCCACACCAATCAGAGCTTCTCTTATCCATCCCCTGGTCTGCCTCCACACCAATCAGAGCTTCTCTTATCCCTCCCCTGGTCTACCTCCACACCAATCAGAGCTTCTCTTATCCCTCC
>NC_137502.1:6567500-6715000 GCF_041902795.1 Electrophorus electricus | reverse complement strand
CAGGAGAGCATTACTCCTACAGGACAGCATTACTCCTTCTGCCACATTACTGGAACATACAGTCTGTTTGGTATTTGCTAAGGCACGTAGAGTAGGATTAAGGATACATTAGATAGGTCTCTCTGTCATATAATTATACACTGTAGATGTTAAATGATCTGCCGATCTGGAACTGTGCCCTGCATGCAATGCTATAGATTCTACAAATATACACAGGCAAAATCCACATGCACAAATACAAACACACACACACACACACACACACACACACACACACTCAGAACCCCCTCCATTCTCATTTCTCACTGCTTCCTTTGCACACCAGTGGGGAGCGGGTGAAGGCAGAGCACCACAAGGCCATAGATCATATGGGCGTATGTTAGCTCTGCTAAGCAAACAAAGAGGAGCAGGCAGTATGGCACGGCATGGAGACTCTGCACTGTAATCACCTCTTCCTCTCCTCCTTATTATTCCTCCACACAGCCACGCCAGGCTTATCAATAATGAATCTCATTTCCACCATCACGCGACCCTGCAGCCCAGCCAGGGGTCAGAGAGGCACCGAGCCAGACAGAAAGGGGGTGGGGGCAAAAGGGAGTGAAGGGAAGAGGAAAGGCAGAAATAAGGACACGACTATGAGAAAATGAAAAATGGCTCCATAACGAGGTGCTTGCCTTGTCAGCCAGAGCTGGTTATTTCTCCTAGAACAGGCACTCTGGCTGTTGGGCCCTGAATTGTCACGACCACCACCCAGCCATGAAGCTGCTTCACGTCCACCAAGCCAGAGACATAGTGCCAGTTATGGTAGGCATGGCTTTAACCGAAGCCCGTCCAGCCCGAGAGCAGGACCAGCCTCGGGGGTGTGTGGTTGAGCGCAGTGCGATCCTGAAGCCCTATGGTACGCATGTCAGGCTGTGAGGAGGGCCGAGAGACAGACTGACTCTCCTCACAGTGGTGCCTGTCTGCCTGTCAGCCTCCAGGGTGCTGTGTATCAGCTATGAACCACACACACACACACACACACACACACACACACACACACACACACACACACACACACACACACACACACACACACACATGCACGCACGCACATACACTCTCCCCCTTTCTCTCTCTCTCTCTCTCTCTCTCTCTCTCTCTCTCTCTCTCTCTCTCTTTCTCTCTTTCTCTCTCTCTCTCTCTCTTTCTCTCTCTCTCTCTTTCTCTCTCTCTCTCTCTCTCTCTCTCAGTCTCTGGAAGCCTCTGTTGGTATGTGGGTCATATCAAGTGCTCTGTGCTTTAATAAAAAGAACCCAAGACATAAAAATGTCCCTAACTGCCCCAACTGCCCCTAATTGCCCCTCCTCATCCCACAGAGCGCCGGGCTGCCGTCGGGATGTAGCCTCTGCCAGCAACACTCTCTCCAACAGCTTCTCTAACAGCTTGCATGCAGCTGACCAGTTTGTCAGTGTGTGCCTGTGTGTGTTCCCATGTGTCCGTGTGTGTGTGTGTGTGTGTGTGTGTGTGTGTGTGTATCCAAGACACCAACAATAATCCATGGTAAAGTTGCTGTTACCCAGGTTGGCACAGTGCATAATGTGAGTGCTCCTGAACAGCTCTGGTACTCGACAGTGCCTCTCCCACCAGCATGCACAGACCGGCCGAAACAAGGACTGCTGTCTACAACGCAGACCTGACAAATCTATACCAACACAAACCCACGCCCATACTAAACTCACTCACACGCTCCCTCTGCACACACCTCTCCCTCCACACAACAGCCTCTCGCTCTTGGTCCCTCCCTGGGCCAGTTCTCTCTGACTCTTGTTTAAGCCTGTCCCCCAGGCCTCTTGTCTGGGTTTCCAGCTAGTCCCTAGTTCCTCCCCTCCCCTCCTGCAGACAGTGCACACGTCACCCAGCCCCAAGATCCCGCAGTACCCCCACTGACAAAAGAATATCACCCACCAGGAACCCCAAGACACCTCAGTACTCCACGTGACCCCCCCCCCCCCCCCAACCCCTTCACAGAGACTTACGGTCAGCACAGAGGCCTGCAGCACTTCAGCCAAATGTAATTACAAAACATCATAAATGTGAATAGAGAAACAAAAGAAATGATTAATAAAAAAAAATAAACAAATACAAACAAGTGTGAGTCAGAAATCAGAGTGCAACTTATATGCTTCACACATGCTGGAACCTCATATGCCGTATGGCAGTAACACCAGCATAGACGGTGCTCCGTTACGCAAAAGGCTTTTCTGCCTGCTCTTTCTTTTCTGGTCTGGTGTTTCAAAAGCACTGCATGTTTGGCCTGTACCAACTGAAGGTCCTCAAGCAAGACAAACACAATTAAAGCCCTCTCCTCCAAACCAACCCACACCCAACTCCCTCACAACCACCCCCCACCCCACCCCCCGCACACCACTGGGAACAGGAGAGACATTTTCCATTAATAATCAGTTAAAATGACAGGCGATTAATTTAGCCGTGCATATGCGCCCTGCAGTCATTCACCGCTATAGGCACTTAATCACTGCTCCATTCCAAAGGCCCAGTGCTAGTTTTATTTTCTCAGCCCACCAGTGGATGATAATTCTTCTCCTTTTCCATTGTCTTTATTTCCAATAAGAGAAAAGGGAGCCTTAATCTACCTCTTTTCGTCTCTCAACATGGAACATGACTGTCTTTGTCTGGAAAACAAAAGTATTAAATAAGGTGACTGCGCACTGATTTGGTTAGAAAGCAGGAGGTGAGTGGTAGAGGGAGGGGCAGAGTGAGGGGAGGGGGAGGGGAAGAATGAGGGAGAGAAGGAGGGGCAGAGTGAGGGGAGGGGGAGGGGCAGAATGAGGGAGAGGGGGAGGGGCAGAATGAGGGAGAGAGGGAGGGGCAGAGCGAGGGGAGGAGTGAGGGGAGGGGGAGGGGCAGAGTGAGGGGAGGGAGGGGCACAGTGAGGGGGAGGAGGAGGGGCAGAGTGAGGGGAGGGGGAGGGTCACGTGAAGGTGGAGGCATAAAGGAGGGAGAGAGGGAGGGACAGGAGGAAGGGCAGAGTGAGGGGAGAAGGAGGTTCAGCGTGAAGTGCAGTGGGATGAGGCAAGGGGAGGGAGAGGTGCAGAGTAAGAGCAGAGGGAGAGGCAGAATGAGGGAGAGGGGGAGGGGCAGAATGAGGGAGAGAGGGAGGGGCAGAGTGAGGGGAGGGGGAGGGGCAGAGTGAGGGGAGGAAGAGGGGCAGAGTAAGAGCAGAGGGAGAGGCAGAATGAGGAGTGAGGGAGGGCAGAGTTGGGTACGGTGGGAAGCAGCGGAGCAGGAGGAGGGGCCGAGTAAGGGGAGACGAGGGCCGCGGGGTCAGGGAGAGAATGGAGCAGAGTGAGGAGCAGAGACAGGGGCAGGGGTGGGAACCAGGGCTCAGAATCTGACCAGGCGCCATCCGCACTGATGAGTGGATGTTACAAGATAAGTTGGGGATGTGTGGTAATGAAGTGCTGTACAGAATTATCACTGTACCAGGGTCAGTTTCACTGAGGCTACAGATACATTACCCTGATTATGTGCAGCTGCCAGAGAGAGAAAAAAAGAGATGGAGGGATAATGTGTGTGCACACAATGCATCTCTACATCTGTGTAGTAGAGGACAAAGCCAAGATGCATCTGGCCATAACCCCCATACACACACTGTTGACTTCCCGACAACCCCACCACACACACACAGCCACCCACACACATCAACACACAAACACACACACACACACACATACACACACAAATTTGTGGTGTTTACATTAGTCTAGGAGGCTGCCAGCACAAGCATGGGGCCATGCAGGTGTCTTGGGTTGGAACATTACAGACACACCCTCTTACGTTCTGAAATGTGTGTGTATGTGGCAGATATGTAATATAGCAAGCTTTTCCTCTCACACTCAGAGTCACTGCAAACACCTGCTTCACAGCAGCCAGAGGACACATTTATCAGGCAAACAAGCTCATTGGACAAAGGGTAAAGAAAACCATGGTTATCACCTCTGATAACACTAGAATACTGGCCTTGAACACCTAATGATGGACTTATCTGGCAGTCTTTGGGAACTGACACCACATAATAACAGTAATAAAGCTGTGAACCTTGCACGTGTGTTGTCGAGTGCAATGACGGAAGAAGGTGAGCACTTATATATATGTGGCAATAACAAAGCCACAAAGACGACATCTCATTCACACACACATGGACACGCACTCACACGCACACGCACGTGCACATATGTGAACTATTTGACAGAAGATGAAGATGGTTCACAATTTGAGAAGGAAGCAAATATGTTGACTTATTACCAGAAACACAAGGAATATCAGCCATGGATTCTTGAGGGAATCTCTCTGCTCTGACACCATGACTTAGTTAAACAAATATCAGTATGCAAAAAAAATCATCAGGCAGACAAATGGAGAACACGGAAAGCTAACCAAGCACATGCACAGAACAGCTGCCTCACTCACTCACTCACTCACTCATTAAATCTCACTGCTTCAGTCACCCACAATCTTGCCAGTGAGACTGACATGGTAATTGAACATGGCCTTCATATAGTTCTGTTTTATTGCTGTTATGTTTATTTGGTCTGGTACTGTAGCAAGTTGCGCGTTTCCAGCTGACCTATTCCTTTAAACAGACTGCTTCGAGATTCAGATCTTTAATATGCCACATTAAGATTCACTTTCAAGGGCCCCAGCATGGAGATCCATCGTACTCTTCAACATGTGAGCAGGGCTTTAGGTGATAGAGACAGAGAGAGCAGGACGGTGTTGAGACAATGGAGACGTTTGCTATTTTAAAGAGACACTAGTTAAGACAGTGCCGACATGAATGGCTTCAGTGTCTGCAATTCTGAGGCTGCTCCTCTGACCTGCACAGGTATGTAAGCAAAGTCTTACCACCAGAAAGAAGGAGGAAGAGACAGAGAGAGAGAGAGAGAGAGAGAGAGAGAGAGAGAGAGAGGGAGGGAGGGAGGGAGGGGGGGTTAGATAGAGAAACAGGACGAACGGTAAAGAGAACAAAGGGGAGAAGAGGGAGAGAGGGAAGGCAGGAGTAAAAAAGCACAGAGCCAGTAGGACTGGCAGTGCGCACAGCACAGGGGGAATGCAGAGTTTTCCTCACTAGCTGTGGACCAGCTTTGTCACAGAAGCCATAGAGAACATGAGTAGTCAGTGAAGATCTTCAGCTCTGTAGTTCTCCATATATGGAAAAGTGTCACATTCTCTATAGGTGTACATCTATAGAGCCAGCAATAAGAACATCCCCTGGGTTAGAAATCTGAAGAGGCAGGGGTCCACAGCTGGCTTGCATAACCCCTAAACACTCTCCAAACACTCAAATACTAAACACTATACTAAACACCCTCAAAACACTACAATAATCATTGTTCTAAACATTTTCCCAAACCACTATTCTAAACACTCCCCAAACCACTATTTTAAACACTCCCCAAAAACTCTAATAAAGACATTTCTAAACATTTCCCTAAAACACTTCCCTAAACAGTCCTCTTAGGCTAAACAAACCAACCTAACTATGCAAGAAGTTTTAATGGGTTTTAATGTTTTAATGCCTAACTGTGCAATAAGTTTTAATGTTTTAATTTTAATTTTATGTTTGCCACAGAGTCAACTATATTTCCCAAAAGGTACACACACACACACACACACACACACACACACACACACACACACACACACACACACACACACACACACACACACACACACACACACACACACACACCACATACACGCATGCACGCACAACTCTTGGCACTTTAGATGTTCTAATCATAGCAGCTATCGTTTACAGGGCTATCAATCAGCAGAGAGGGCAGCTCCTCCACTACAGCAAAACCAATCAGATTGATTACTCTGCACAGTTCCTTAGATGAAATAACACTGAATAGACCCTCCAACATCCCTCACTCACCATGCCACCCATCTCCTCTCATCCCACTCCCCAATCCACACTCCCCAGTCTTCAGATCTCAGTGACCAGAACTGCTCGGAGGCTCTGAACAGCTCACAATCTCTACTTGTCACATACAAGCCCCAAAATGCCATTCCAGACTACAATTCCAAACTACTAATAGAACCTAAAGCACCTATAAATATAATCTCTCATGTAGACAACACACAATGATACCCACCCAGGAACCCAGATGGAAGTCTCTATACCCAAAGTATCAACCGGCATACACACTCCTAATATACTGCACCCTGACACACACTGTGCAGTGCACGGCCACCAAAGACCCCCCCCCCTCACCCCACATTCCATTTTCAATTAGTTCCACAAAGCAGTTCTTCCACTGTTGGAAGGAAAATGGGGAACTCATTACAGAATTCCTTTCTTCTTCCTTTGAAATATAGATCAGGACTCAACCATGGGATGGAGAGTTTACAAATACTTGTCTTAATTAATTTCAGATAATTAGGAATTTTAACACCTTCTTTGTCTTTCTGTGCATGTGTGCGAAGGAGAGAGGAAGAGAGAGATGTAGAAAGAGGGACTGTTAGAATGTTACAGTAAATTTCTCCGGGGTGAATGTCAGTTCTCAGCCCTAAAGAACCTGCATGTTAAGAGCACTGTTATGATGTTTTCAATGCAAAGTGTCTTGGCTGAGATCGGTCAGACTGTTTACTTAATCATAGAAGTAGAGGGGGCTGCATCCATCTCTACTTCCTCTCCTTCAGGACTGTGAACGATAAACAGTATGCCAACACACACACACACACACACACACACACACACACACACACACACACCTGCTTGGAATGTGGTGTATATTCAATTCCAGCTATCAGGCTTGTGCAGTATTGTTCATATATAAACTCAGCCTCACTTGGCATGTGCGCATTACCCATGTGTGTGTGTTACCCATGTGTATGTATTTCCTGTGTGTGTATTACCCATGTGTACCCAGGTGTACAGTAGGGCAGCTGTAGCTCACTGGTTAAGGTACTTGACTTGTAATTGAAAGGTTGCTGGTTCAAGCTGCCACTGTTGGGCCCCTGAGCAAGGCCCTTAACACTCAAGTTGTACTCAGTCATAATTGTAAGTTGCTTTGGATAAAATTGTCAGCTAAATGCCATAAGATGTGTGTGCATATACAGAAGAGTGGCTAAAACTCCAACAACCTCACTTTCCCATGTTAGCAGGATTATGGCTAGTGACAGTCATAAATTTGAATTCGTTAAGAATGAACTGATGTGGGTTTGTGCAGCATTCCACTAATGCAGGACTGTGTCTGAGATATGCCATACTTATGGTTCTTATGCTTTTAATTAAGGAGGTCAGTTAGCTGTGTGTGTTATGGTATCAAATCACCGTGGTAACTGGCTGAGTGGGGGCACAGGAACTGCCCATGTCTCTACACATCACTCCTACAAACCCACTCCAATATGGCTGCCACTGGTGCTAGGCTACTAGTCGAGGCATCTGTTAAGTAATGCTTTTGGAGGTGTGTGTGTGTGTGTGTGTGTGTGTGTGTGTAAGTGAGTGAGAGAGAAAGAGAAAGAGAGAGAGAGAGAGAGAGAGAGAGAGAGCGCAGAGATTCTGATTCTGGTCCTGATTTGCTCAATGCAAATGACAACGATCCCAGGGAATGCCTCAACCTCTGCACAACCTTAATTACCATAGTGATAAAGTGCCGCTCTCCAAGAAGGGAACAAATGAAACAATGTGTTTGGAATCCTGGTGCAGACCTGAGATACTCTAATTACACCTAATGAACATGGCAGCGTTTTAAGGCAGTGCCGCACACTTCAGTTTTACACAAAGTTCAAGAGAAATAACACCTTCACACATCATGGGGGAAGAAACTGTGTGTGTGTGTGTGTGTGTGTGTGTGTGTGTGTGTGTGTGTATGTGTGTGTGTGTGTGTGTGTGTTGTGGGGTGGGGGGGGGGGTCCAATGAATGATTCCTTATGTCTGTTTCATCAAGGCTGAAGAAATGCCGTGTAAGAATCCATCATGCTCATTAATGCGCTGACCACGGCCCTAAAGCTGACCTCAACCCCCGTTAGCATAAAGGTCACAGGGAGGGGGCACTCTCTTGCCACAGTGAACAGTGCCTTGGTAACCTCTTTCATTTCTCAAGCAGACTTGACCTAAAATGTCAACTTATGAAAACAGCAGAAGACAGGACAAATGATGAGGATCATTTCTTCCCACTGTCTCTTTCTGGATTAAATCCTGCACATATAGGTGGTGCATTTCTGCCCTGTCCATACATGCTGGCTGTAGGACCAGGGGGATGGACGTAATTCCTGGGGTAACTTCTGCAGGACCAGTGGGCACGATGTAATTCATGGTTTAACTCCTATAGGACCATGAGGCTGGATGTAGGCATGTCCTTCAGGTGGGGACAGGAACCCAGGAGCACAAACATACAGACATATGCATGTAAAACATAAAACTGACACACACACACACACACAGAGACTCTCATGCCCACATAAACACATCAGTCTGTTTAATATAAATGCTCTGCAGTTGGAAATGTCTTCTGCCCTGCAGGCTTTGTGTGTTTGTGTGTGTCTCGTCCAGAGCCCACGCCTTGCAAGTTGAACCATTCATCACTGCTGGGTGTGTGGAGCAGCACATGCAAACACATGACCATGAACTTGCACACACACACACACACACACACACACACACACACACACACACACACACACACACACACACACACACACACACACACACAAAAAAAAATGCCAGACATGGAAACAGTAGATAACAGTAGTCTGTTCATTGCCTTGATTGCTGCAGTGATGATGCAGGGACACACACACACACACACACAGTGAGAAGATAGTTCTTATACTTTGACTTTTGGCGTCAATTTTAAATTCAGAGAGAAACCAAACCAAAACTCAAAAAAACAAAACTCTACATTGATCTCAACTAGTGATACCTGCACACACAGACACACATATCTGGACCCACCCCAGAGGGAGAGGTTCACTTTACCCACTGTAAGCCACAGGGCTGGCCACAGTTAGCCTTATGACCCGTACTTCTCTACTCTCGGAAGATCAGCACTGATACAAATAGCATATATTAAAAAGTTTCACATATTCAGACCCCTGATAATTTGGTCTCATCTTTGGTGCAAAAGAACAGTACACCAACGCATACAGAATGGAACAATCTCTTGGACCAGAGCTATGTACAATGTGTGTGTGTGCGCGCGTGTGTGTGCGCGGGCATGTACACCTGCATGTTCAATTGCATGTTCACGTGCATGTACACGTGCACGTTCACGTGCATGTTCACGTGCATGTGTGTCTGCACAAGAGATAGAGAGAGTGAAAAAGAGCTGTGTTGAGGTGCACCAGGGCAGCATTTTTTTTTACCTGAAAACTATGAGCTGGAATTTTGTCATCCTGCCAGAATTATACAGTTCTTTGACCTGTGGCACAGGCGGCGCTTATGAAGAAGCACTCAGCCATTGGAAGCCTGGGTGTCAGTCTTGCTCACCACACATGCATTTCCACAGGTCTCATACGAGCGCTGCACGTACGTGTTAAACTCTGTTGCATTGTGAGAACAAGAGCTGTATTTCAGTGTGACAGGTATTTCATTTTCCTGAGAGGTTTCCCTAATAGACACCATTAGTGATTTTATGACCAGGGCCAAACATCCAAAGAGACTGTGGAGCAGTGCAGTGGGTTTAGCCATTTCCCCACCGCTGCTCTGGAGAGACAGTATAAAATTATTCAGGCACAGTGGAAACCTGTTTCACTGGGTAAATATGATGGTTTCTATAGCAGCTCCTAAGGGGGGGGGGGGGGGGGGTCTCTGTTATGTGTGCTATAAGAACCCCAGGCAAGCACACGCTCCGTCCTGCGAAGAGCAGGACAATCTGGACAGAGCTCAGAAAATACAAGTGCTCTGTTATTACAGACTGTTCAGTGCATCACCAGCTCATGTGAAAATAAGCCTCACCCTCCTCTCTCAGTGCACACAATTCTCTGATGGTCTCCAGTAAGAAACTAAGTCTCCAGATTTTCAGAATTATTTCTCAATTTAATGCACCTTTACAGTGATCTGGGGTCAGAATACAAAGTGACTTTTCTGACTGGTCTGGGATCCTAATACTCAAGAAAACACAATATTAACTCTGCAGTTTCTCCCCATGTAAACACACTAAGAATCCTCTGTGAACCCCACTCTAAAGTCGCCCCTCTGCCGAATGTGGCTGGTGCAGTGGTCGCCGTGGTGATGCAGCTGGTGTGTCCAGCTCCGTTCAGTTGGTGCTTTTTTGCTTTGGTCACGCTGCTTCATCCCATATTGCTCCTTACTACGTTCATTTCCATTTCCACACAACTATAGGAAGTTTTTTTTTTTTCTCCATTCATTCAGGAGTGACGCTTTAGGTACTCTTCCCATGATGTACCATTCATCATGTGCCCAGCTTACGCAATTAGCTGCCCTCCTCACTATAAATCATGCAATGAAATATGTATGGCAGAGAAAAACAAAGGGAGGAAACTTCCAGAAGCACTGTGGCTCATTTGGAATGCAACACACTTTGTCATCGCCTGCACAGCAAGACAAACACACGAACAGACAGGCAGCCTTTCACCCTAGCTGGTCAATAGACAGGAGCAGGGAGAGGTGCTGAATTTATGACTGATGGCTGTCGCGGTAGGAATGCACAGCTCCTACCAATTAGAAGGGATAGGAGCCCATTCCCACAGGCTCATGGTCTGTGCAGACCTGTGGCCTGGGAGCCTTAAGATGCAGCGTTTGATCACACGGCTAATTTCAGCTCCTAAGAACACGGCAGCATGGCCAACAGAATAATCATGCGAGAGGTGGGTGCAACCCTTTCAAAGCTGACATTAATGCACTCTGTGTGTTTCAGTTACTGGATTTTCCCCAGATTTTTAAGGGCTATTTTTGTATTGTACAGCTCTATTTATTTAAAGAGAGCAGCTTGAATGGATTAAGCGTTCTACCCTTTATGACACTCCTTCTTTGCACACTGTGTCCACTTACAGACCCATTTCCTCAGGGACCTGCAGAGCTCAGGCAGAATCCTGCATAAATTGGTTACAGTACTCCAATCAGCTTCAGGGGATATATATCCTAATATAGTGGTATTAGCATAGCATTAGTAGGTATATGTAGTAAGGTATGGAATGGCATTAGAGCAGATTTAGAACAGTCTTGCTGATCTCAGCTCTATCAGAAAGTGAAGAAAACAACCAGTGCTATATGACCTGGCAGTAAAAATCCAAAAATCATACTTTTTCACTATTGCTCTGAAGACTTTTACTTCTCCTTAAGCAAATTGCTTTGCAACTAAAAAGTACTACAACTTAAAAGCCCATCTTAGTCAACCATCACACTGTGCGTGTTGCATTTTTACAGAGAACATGTCATGTCAGGCAAACATTGCTTGATCATTTGGTCTTTAATCTGAGAGTCGTTTGACAAGTACCTGTGTTTAGGTTTGAAGCAGCTCAGAGCGCTCACCCTGTTACTGGGAAACAACACTGCAGGTGTTATTGTGGTGGCTTACTGGTTTCCTGTGCTCCTCATGTATTACACGGGTCCTGCCACCGTCCACCACAAACATGTTCCCAGCAATACAGTCCTCAGGGCTCTAGTCGGTTCCTCCAAGTGGGCCTGCTGTTCTTTGCCCTGCGAGAGCAAGACAAGCCCTTGGAGTGCTAAAAATGTGTGTCTGCAGTGCTGGCTGTTAGTCACGCAGACATAGTCCGCGGGCTGCCAAACATCAGCAAATCTTAAGCAGAAGTATGAAGCCCTCACTACCCTCAGCGCTACTACAGCACACCTTCCGAACACACTAACAGGAAACATCTGATTTCAAGTGTTTTAAGACAAAGTAAAGGGCAATATAGGCATGGAAGGCTGAGGTCTGGAGTGTGTGATGCCAGATAAGAGGCCATTAGATTTGGTTGCTAGAACAGTCTGTTCTTGCCGCTCTCACAGACTCTCAGCTGCACAAGCAGGGCCCTCAAGCCCGTATAATCTTCTGCTGGCCTGATCACACCAGTGCCTCCCCGAGCCCAGACCACCCCACACCCGCTACCTTTCTTTGGGCCATCTCTTTGTGTTTGTGTTGCCATGGAGACTCCTGAATGATGCAGACTGATTGGGATGTCGAGAGGTCTTTTTTGTTTTTTTCCCTAGTCCAGGGTAGACTGCATCTATCTGTGTGAAGAGCTTGGTACAGACAGGAAGGGGGTGAGAGGCAGGGTGATCCTGTGGGTTTTGTTTTCAAACGGTAACCCAAGGGCCCATGGGACAGTGCACTGTGCTTGTATGTGTTGGTTAGGCTGTCCTGGGTGATGCGTGCCTGCAACCACTACAGACACACTTTATATTAAGTATAATCTGCCCTCCATTACCAACAAAAAACCTGCTCCAGACTTACAGAAACATTAAAGCAACATATTACCACATAAAAAAAACCTTCACAAGAAACCCCCCCTATGATGTGTTAGCCTAGGGCCATTTTCTTTACAACACAGACTTCACACAAATATGTTCTAGAGGCAATTATGATTTTTTTAAAGTCCACCATGAAAGAGTGAATTATTTACCACCAGTTTGCTTCCATCATTTCCTATGGTCGGGGAACTCAACAGCTATGTCCAAACTATGAACATGTCACAAAAATACAGTACAGCATTTTACCAAGAAGTCAAATTCATGGCTTGACACTGTCAGTAGCACAAGTCTGGTTCTAACAACAGCCAAAATGCTTCAGCTACCACAAAAATCAAAGAATTATGAACACGCCCTCTATCTCTTCATAAATAAATAGAAAGAATCTTAGCAGTAGGACAGAAAAGACAGAGTGAGACAAAGAGAGAGAAAGAGAGCGAGAGATATTTAAGACCTCAATGCATGCATTCATTTAGCATTTCATCTGCCCCACATGTCTTTTACACATTAATGAATCTAAAGTAGTTAAGCAGGCAGCCCAGGGAGCCAGCCCTGATTTGCATAGACAGAGCAATGCAGGCTGGGAAGGAGAGAGTTGGTTAGCCTATTCTTCCAGCAGGCAGCACAGCTCTGACAATTCAAGAACACTGAATAGACCACTGCCGAGACCAAGGAGGACCATTAGCATTTAAATTGTGTACATTCTTCTTTATGTGGGCATCCGCGTAACACTGAGCGTCAAACACTGCTCATACCAACCGCAACAAAGATATATGAGCCACTTAGGATACCACTAATCTTTATCGACAGATTTCATTGCAGAATCTAGTTTGTGTTATAACAACTGAATTCGGGTAAAGCAATAATTATATGCATGAATACTGTCAAATATAATTGCATGAAAATAGAGATGGCACCGATCCGATACCACGTATCAGAATTGGGTTGATATCAGCAAAAACTGCTGGATTGAATATTGGGAGAAAAAAAGTTTTAGTAAACCAATCTGATACTATCACAATTTCAGCCTGAAAATAGCACATTAGTTTGAGCACGCTTAATACACAGCTCTAGACTTCACTATGGGAGATTTTTTTTCACATTAATGATTAAAACTATTACATTCAAATGCAAATATCAATGCACTTGTCATGTAGTTTTGATGACCCAGAGTGGGGGGGGACACGACAGGTTATTTTTCTAGTCAGAGCATTTAGACAAGTCAACAGATTTATTAATATCTAAATTTATTAATATCCAAACTGTTTCCAGTTTGGACGTGAAGTAAAGGAGGTTCTGCTTCAGGTAAAGGAGAAAGAGCAGCGTAACTGAACAAGTTCTCTAAATTCATGAAGTTAATTACTCTGTGGCTTTAGTTTATTCAAACCACACAAAAAGGCAAAGCTGCTGGGTTTGCTGTTAGCCTGCTGAGTTCTAAGGTGGACTGGAAAATTTAAATAAAAAGCTGGAGTGAAGTGAAAAGAGAATTGCAGTAGAGGTAGCCTCTCTCTGTCTATTCATTTAGTTCCTGGTGTGTGTGTGTGTGTGGGGGGGGGGGGGGTGTAGAACAGCGATTTACTGCTGAAATTCCAAAGAAGAATAATTATAAGGTCGATATGGAGTTGATGTGGAATTACAGTTACATTCAGCAATGAGACAAACTTGCAGACAAACTATAGTGTAAATTTCAGGAGTCAGTGTGTGGCAGACATACTGTGCATAGACACAGACAGAGAGAGAGAGAGAGAGAGAGAGAGAGAGAGAGAGAGAGAGAGAGAGAGAGAGAGAGAGAGAGAGAGAGAGCGAGAGAGAGAGAGAGAGAGAGAGAGAGAGAGCGAGAGAGAGAGCAGTGTGTGTGCACATACTGAGAGTGAGTACAGTACAGCTAATATCCAAGCTGGTGATGACCAAGGCAATAAATATCATCTCACTAAAGAGACAATGGTACTGGAAAAAAAGGTGAAAAAAATGAAGAAAACTCATGCTTTAGTCTTGTAAACTGCTCCACAGTGTTTTTTAATGAAAATATATTGGATTGTTAACGATATTGGGCGATATTCAACTGAAAGATTTCAGCATTTGATCAGTACAGAAAAATTGGTATCATGATATCTCTACTTGAAAATGCTCGTTAAATGTCACTGAAAGCACTGTTTTGTGCACATCTAAGAAACAGCACTTATCAGGGAATGACATGCTTGGGCCCCTTTTTTACCCAGAGACATGTAGACTATGTACTCGACACACTGGAAGTCTCCAGCGCCTTCTGTTCCTCTACAACCATAAGCTGCCATTCCATCCTTCCCTCATTCCCTTCCTTAAGTAAAGCAACTGCGAATATGATGAATCCAGATCATCTAACGCATGCTCTGTGTGAACACGCTGAACTGGCTCAGTGCAAAGGGAGACTACATGCATCTCTAACATGCAGTGCTGCTGAAATGAAGAACATCAGGGAAAAGGGAGAAACACACAAGGGCCTGAAATATGAGCTGTCCAGCTCAGCATGATACGGGCAAAGAGTTCCAACAAGTCTCAACAAGCGTCATCTGTGAGCCGACAGACTTCAGAAACGCAGGCTAATTTAAATGTGTGGAAGCCCTTACATTCCCCATGGCCCTCCACCGAGGGTCTAATGAGGACAAAGATTTGTTGAGAGAATCTTGGATGATGATATCAAAGAATGGACGCAATGTTCCCTGGTTTCAGTTTGTGACCTTAACTGGCTACATGGATTATATATAATATAGTATAGCGTGGGCTGGTAATAAGATGGGCTGCCCAAGGAGGGCAGGTTCTCTCATGGGTCGTGCTCCTCCCAAGGTTTCTTCCTTAATCTGCACAGGGACATTTTCCTTGCCAATGTCACAACTGGCTTGCTCATTAGGGATCAGGACCCAGTTATTTGTGAGATGTTTTGTGGCAATGCCTGTTGTAAAAACTGCTATATAAATTAATTTGTAGGATGACCGCCCCATTGAGCTGGACAGAGTCTTCAGGCAGTTCCCCACCACTCTGCATTGCCCTGCCTTATGGGTAAAGCTGAACACACCTTTAATGATAGGATCACTTATCCCCACAGTATCATTACCTTTTCATCAACATATGTAAGATTCCACAAGTGGCAAAATGTATGTAACAGTGACTCAACACTGCATGTAAACCAAAGCTGTCAATTCAGCCTTGATCACATTCTGAACACATATTGATTTGTATCACCTATTCTCTCTCCCATTCTCTACTGATCTATCCCTGGATCTGCAGACACAATTCTATATACTAGTGAAAACATGCAATTGGGGTACAATTTTTAAGGTTGAAGTGCTGTTTCAAGATTCCTGCTGAAAGGAGCTGAACTTTAATGAGAGTATAATGGGCCTGTCCAAGATAAGCAACCATTCCAGACAGGATCATTGCATGTAGCACATTTCAAATGCTAACCACTTTAATTATTAACAAGGATTCAATACATGGGTAATTATTTTTCCGAAACAACTTGTGCCCCAGGCCCAAATTGTTGCAATCTGATACACGGCAATACATTTCTGCACCACAAAGCTTTTAATGATCTTACATTATGTATTAACCTGGGTGAAATTAGATTTGACAGCAATTTATATTCTAATACTAAGAGCATAAAAACCTCACATTGGTTTTGTGGAGGAGCTACTTAAGTTGTCTTTGGAACTTGGGCCAAATTAGCAAGACATTTTATATAATCTTAATTTAAAACACTTTTGATTGACAACAGCACTGGATCAAGTCAACGATATACATCAACATACTGGGCAGAACAGGAGGGTGAGGATCAGGGTCAGGGTCAGGCTGAAGCTACCCAGCCCAGAGCAGTGGGCTCAGCTGGCACAACTAAATGTGCCTGGTGTGAATTATCCAAGCAATTTACCTTGGACAAACATAAGCAAAGTCTTCCAATTGAAGGAAGAAATGCATCTGTTTTGTTTGCTGGAGTTCATGGGAAACTGCATGGTTCCCTGAGAGTTATGCTGCGTCCATGCCAGAGAGGAGAGTGACAGAGAAGGGTCTGTTAACTCACATTGCCCTGCTACCCACACACCATGGCAGCGAGCAGCAGCATACACTTTTAGACTACTGACTGCCAGAGGTGTGCAGTGCATAACGAACGTACATCTTCTGCATATGGGCAATTCTCAAAATGCAACTACAGTTGAAACAAAAGTGGTATGTACGCTGCAGGCTAGCTGCTAGCCAGTCATACCTCTTATAGTTCTTCTTACAGAAACTACATAGCTAGCTACATAAGTTTTTCCTTTCTGGCTAACATTTATAGATGGACTTGCCCAACCTCGGGTAGATTATGGGATTTTCATGGGAGGATGGCCTTGAAAAGGCTTTTCAATTAGGTATGCCACAATGTCTTACTTGTTGCCAGGTTAAGTTAGTAATAAGGTAAGCTAAGGTAGTACATACATAGACAGTGACTGGCTAAGCTAGTACATAAATAGACAGTGATGTTTTACTAATAATGCCATAGCCCCTTCTTCAGAATCCAGAGAAGGGTTGCTATAGGCCCACCCCTGAAGTGAAACTCAAATTTCATTGGTCAGACTTCTTGTATGTCTGAATAGACATACATTACCAAACCCTTCATAATTTCACCAGAAGGGGCACATAGGCACACACACAGCAGTGAGTCCTTGCAGCCATACTAATGAGCTGTTTTGATTAGTTCCACTCTTAGACAGGAATGCATCCCATATAGTAACCAAGAATATGCAAGGAAGCCTATATGAATAGGATGATGTTTTTATTTCATTTCTGAAATATGTTTAAATTTTTCCGATTTGTTAACCCTTTTCCTCCAAAGATTTAGAAAGGCCTGATTGCATAACATTGCTGTATAAGTGAATTTAGCTAATCTAAGACTTGTTTAAATAATGCCAAATTACTTATACTGATGCAGTTATACTGATCAAGTGCCGATTCAACTTCACTGTTGGCAAAAGGCCATATGCTTAAACCTGTGAAAATATAGCCACCTGTTGATCATTCAGTATCAATACAAGTACAAGAGACTGATGTGCAGCTGATGAAGGACCTCAGTCTAAAATATATATATATTTATATATGGAATAACTGCAGTATATATATTGTCCTAAATAATTAGCATTCATCAAGCCATGTTTCTATACTCCATTTTGAGTCCTACTGATAGCAGAGAGTAATGGTGTGATATCAGTGCCTGGCAAACGACTCGGAGCAGTCAGTTGAGTATTTATATGCTTGACTAACAGGAGTTAATTAGCTACTTGCCTCTTGCTTCGGTGAGAAAAGAGTGAGAAGTAGAGAGGCGAGTGGGCCCCCAGGCAAATGCAATGAACGCCTGGTTATTACATTTCTGTCACTCATTGTCACAAAGGGTTGAGAATGTCATGAAACTCATTCTTAGGAAAAACAGAGAGAAAACATTCTTTCATCAGCTCACCTTTTTGTCTGCCCTCAATGAAACCTCACAGTTCAGCCATTCTAATCATTCTCCTCTCCAATTCTGTTAATATACAAGTAAAAAATTGGACAGAAATGCAAGCCTTAAAAAAATAATAAATGGTGTGTTAATGACTTCAGAGAGGCAGAAGTATGTGTAATCCAGCTGCCCAGCAAGGCTTTACATGTCAGGAGAAAAAAACAAACTTGGGTAGAAGCAGCTTAGCCACATGCCCCAGGGCTGTGCTTCTTTACAGGTAAATTCTTCACACCTGTGTTTCCTAGAAGGAGACGCACATTCTCCATTTCAGATTTGGCTCTGACTAACAGGGTCCCACCGCTCCATCAATGTGGAATAAAAAGATGCCTTACACACGCTTGAGGAAACAGTAACTAGTAGTAACCTCATTCATTAGAGTGCTCTTTAATGCCTGCCACGGAGCCACAGTAAATGTCCTGGAACGGCAGTTCATTTATAAACACAAGATAGGCAGGTTCAGACTGCACACACTGGGCGTTAGTGCTCTGGGAACAAAAAGAACATGATTTCGCCGAAATCCGAAATCCAGACTGGTACATATAAAGGTCTCATTTTATTGCGTGCGTTGTTTTTCAGAATTCATAGTGCACCCTGAAAGTCCAGCAGCCACAGATGCAAATCTGGAGGCCCAGGGCTCTGCTGGTCATGCAGCTTGAGGCTTTGTTAAGAAGTGCAGAAAGGCCTGTGGGTGTGAATGGGCTTATTAAAGGGACAGAGGGAGAATGGCTAAGGCCTCCTCTTGAGGATGTCCCCAGGGTCTGGTCAGTGTGGCGCGCTGCCTTTTGGCCAGTGTATCTCTTAATGCACATCACACACCCAAAGAATCCACGCAATTAGACAGGGAAAAGAGAAGTAAGCTTATTGCTTGTAGCTGCACAAGTGCCTACACTGCTCTTTCCAGCAATAGTGTTTTGATTGATGGGAGACAATAAACAGACCCGTGGGACGGCAACCCTTAGACTGCTAGTCGAGGTCATTCGAGAGGCAAGCAGGGTCATGAGGGGAAGCTGGGTCTTGGGGCAGAATTTCCGTGGATGCCAAAGTAAAATGCAGGACGTTTTCTCCTGTCCGAGCCATTTTACTATACTGACCAAGCCACTGAGCAGCCGTGCTGTGCCCATCTCTGTGCTTTGACTCAGACTGCTAAAGCCAGTAATGTCCGAGGCATGAAGGAGTGAGAGACAGAAAGGAAGAGGGAGAGAGAGAGAGAGAGGGGGGGGGGGCGGAGCCAATGGGGCAGAGAGGCAGTAAAAGAACTGTCATGTCAGCATCTGCTTCCCTCATTCCAGCCAAAGCCATGCAAATGTAGCACTCCACTACACAGAGTCGACAGCAGAGATCTGACATGAACTCCAAATCAGAGCATTTTCACATGGAAAAACACAATTACAACTAAATGGGTTAAAGAAACCAGCTTAGATGGGACAATAATCCCCTTTATCTGGTGCCTCTTGAGTAAGACTGCCAGCTTTACCTGTTACATCATTAGGTAGTGCATATTATAGTGAGGGAAGGGGGAGTTTAGCTGATGTAACCTGAAAAATATAGTCAGGAACTGGCAGTACAGGCAAACTCAAAAGCCCCGAGCCAAGGGGAATGGCCATAAACAAATAATTTTCAAGATGTTGGCAATGCAAGATTTTTTAAAAAAGTGCTAAAGGGGAGAAAATAGTTTTTAAATCAAACAAGGCTGAAATCTCGGTAGAATAGCGAAAGATTAATGTTTACCTATAAGACATTATGATTCACATAATTAAGACAGTGTACCTTTGCACCTGACTCCACGTGTCATATGCTGCTTTGCCTGAATTTTTTCATAACAGGCAAATATACTCGGCTCATGGTCATCATGAAAACGGTTGCCTTGATTAGCATTGTTTAGTACACTTGTGTCAATATGCCACAGTGAAAAAAAAATATTTTCTTTTACACCATGTAATGTGAGCTCTCAAATCCAATACAGTACAAACACTCATGTTCAATAGATCAAATTCCATTACAACCGACAGGCTAAGTGTTAGCAAAAAGCAGAGCCCGTAACGATATGAAGATCATCTGAATGCCCGGTGCCAACAGCCATTTGTGGAGAGCGTTTACAGCGAGTGTGGAGCAGTGACACCAGACACAAGAGCCGCTGAGGCTTTGGAAGTTTCCAACTAAGAATTTCTCTGCATTCCACAATCACTTTTACGGTTGATAGCACAACCACAGACAGAGTCTGCTGAAGGGCTTCAGTTTAAAATATGCAAAAATGGGAACATTGGTGCATCCTGTTCTGTCGGAGGCCAGGGAAAATGTCCCTCGCATTTAAAAGGACGGCCAAAGTAAATAAGGAGAGAGAACGGTAAGAGCGAATCATGAGCAAACAGACCTTTATGTAAGAGCTCTTTTACAAAGCCATGGCTTCCAAGAGCAATGTGCACTCACTGCAAAACATGAATGAATCAGAAAAGTGACAGTTATTAAGATATAGTTATTTGGGTTTAATGACAGGATGAGGTTTTTGTTAGATTTTTTTTTTGGCCAATTCTATTTTTCATTTAAAATTTTTTTTTTAAACACAGATACACTATTACCAGCCTGAAAGACAAGTGTGAGGCTCCTCTCCAGCCAGGCTTAACTGATGTTACTCTCCTGTGGTCTTCTTCTGTGCCAAAACAGCAGGGAGAGTCCGTGCCCATCTCTTCTCCAATCTGATCTGAAATGGGAAGCCACTCATGTATTCTTAAGGTACTTCACCAGTGGCACCAATTTATCACAGAATTTCAGCAGATTCTCCCAGTTTTTCTGGCACAGTTCAAGAGACAAGAGTTTGAGAGAGAATGAGGGAGAGAGTGAGGGAGAGTGAGAGAGCGAGAGAGAGAGAGAGAGAGAGAGCGAGAGAGAGAGAGAGAAAGAGAAAGAGAGCGAGAACTCCTATTAGATGAATAAGAGTGATATGTGGCAGGAACAGTGTGAAGACTGTAGGAGGGCTCTCCAGGTGGGTCAGAAATGTGAGTATGTCAAGAGCGTGAGTGTGTGAGCATGCATATGTGGCACAAAGCAGAGCTGAAACTGAAGAGAAAAGCTTGTGCAGCTGTTGGATGTGGAGTCTAACTAAGTCTAACTAAGGTCTAGTCTTACCACCTGATCTTATCTCTTAGAGGTCTGAACCTGATGTACAGGGACAGTCTTTTCAAACTGATCACAGGACAGTGGGATAATTAAAAAAAAGCACAATAAAGCAAAGTCAAGGCTTCTTTAAAATGTAAGCAGACACAAACAGAATGTAGGACAGCAAAAAGTGCCCATATCACAGTGTTCAGAGTCTTCTTCACATACCCAGAGGTGGTAAATGGTAACTGGTAAAACTAAATTTTATCTTATTTTTGCTTTGTGAGTCCTGCCAAGGAGGCATGAGGGGGATCATTTCTCTGCCCTCCACAGGTGACGCACAGACACAGAGACAGACAGACACACCGGTCTCAGCAGTTCCACTTCACTCACCTTCTCACCCACAGTGTGCTAACAACACAACACATGCCTGTGTGCCCAATATTACAACATACATCGCAATCTCAAGATACTTTGACAAGAACACAATTTTATTTGTTTGTTTGTTGTCTATTTTTTGCAACATTAAAATGGAAATTAAAATATAATTACACATTTAAATGGTAGACTGTCAGCCATAATTTGAGGGGATTTTATATTGATTTAGAAAGAATGATTTAGAAAAAGATGCTATTTTAATTACACAGTACTGAAGATCCTTAACTAGATTCTTAAGATTTACAAGATTTAATTGTTATATTTTTCATTAGTTGTAACTGTCTATAATACTTCTGCTTAAATAAGCAGTAGTAGAAGCTGCATTAGTCCATCTGATTCTTCTCATGTATAGCAAAATAAATGTGCTTGTTAGATATTTAATAACATGTGGGCCATAAAACACACCTGTAACTTACAGAACAGAATCACAGCAAAAGTTGCAATCACAATACTAATAGTCCAGTTATTATTGTTATATCAAATCCATACGGATAGTGTTATAATAAGGATAATTCTGAATAATTATTAATGATCTATAATAATAATACTCATTGTCTTATTATTGCCTATATATATATATATATATATATATATATATATATATATATATATATATATATATATATATATATATATATATATATATTCACAATATTGATGGGCTAATTACTACTTGATATATAATTGCCATACTGATAGCTCAATGATTATTTATATATAATCACAACACTGATGATCCAATTATTACTGATACATAGTCACAATACTAATGATCTAATTAATATTCATATGTAATCAGTTGAGTGCAATGCAGTGTTGCATTGCTCTAATATAATATGGCACTCAATTACACTGTATTACTCTAACACAACACTGAGCTCAATTACATTTACGGCATTTTAGCTGACACTTTTATCCAAAGCGACTGACAATTATGACTGAATACAACTAGAGCAATTGAGGGTTAAGGGCCTTGCTCAGGGGCCCAACAGCGGCAACTTGGCAGTGGCAGGGATTGAACTGGGAACCATCCAATTACTAATCATGTACCTTAACCACTGACCCTCCAATTACACTGAATCACTAACACAGCACTGTTACACTGCATCACTCTTAACACAGCACTGCACTGAAACAAACAGGTACCAGCAACACGTGCTGGAATTTCAGAGGTAATGGCATTCTTGGCAATAAACATCTATTTGTATCACTAAATGGTCTTAATCAAATGAAGACTGGGGTTTTAATTAAAAGCTTTAAGAGTTTTAAGTTATTTTCATAATTTTACACCCTCAGACATAAAGCCTATTGTGATGTCCAATTTTTTTTGCAAGCTTGAACTGATCATATCAACACAGCTTCAAAGTGCAAATGTAAGACCAGTAAGACCAGCAAGACCAGTAAGACCAGTAAGGAGTTCCCGTATTTTCTTTTGCCACCCCCTCCAGCACACATTCCCACATGTCAAGGCTGCTATGTCATATTGCCATGTTTGGATTACAGCCTCATTAACAACTGGTAACAAAGACCTCGGCATCTGCAAAATGACACTGCAGAAAACAAGATGCACATGTGGCAGTGGTCAGGCTGACCTCTCCTAACCCTTACCCTTACCCTGACTCTTACCCTTACCCTAACACTTACCCTTACCCTCACCTCTTCAGATGTTTTTTTGTGTGTACCTTTTACACTCTCATGATGTAGGAAAACCTAGACCCCAACAAAGAAGGCTTCTGTCTTAACCAGCCCTGAGTCCCAGATGAAATCTTCCACCTTCTCAATGAACCCAAACAGAGGTATATCAAAATGAAAGCAATAGGGGCAAAAACCAAAGCTTTTGAGTGAGTCATCTGTTTCTAATGCTGGTGCTCTGGTGTGGTTTGCAAGGAAGTGGAGAACTCGGGCTGACCCCACGAGTCCGTCCCTGGTGACGGCGGGGTGGGGTAAAAATGGAAGAACGTGCCTAAATGCAACAGGCCTCATGTTTAAAGCATCTGTTCAGTGCCAGGTTTCTCCAGGCAGTGTTTAATATATTTGTTCTGTACCAGGGTTCTCCAGGTACAGTGTTTAATGTATCTGCTCTGTGCCAGGGTTCTCCAAGCACAGTGTTTAATATATCTATTCTGTGCCAGGGTTCTCCAGGCACAGTGTTTAATGTATCTATTCTGTGCCAGGATTCTCTAGGTATAGTGTTTAATGTATCTGTTCTGTGCCAGGGTTCTCCAGGCAGTGTTTAATGTATCTGTTCTGTGCCAGGGTTCTCCAGGCAGTGTTTAATGTATCTGTTCTGTGCCAGGGTTCTCCAGGCACAGTGTTTAATATATCTGTTCTGTGCCAGGGTTCTCCAGGCAGTGTTTAATGTATCTGTTCTGTGCCAGGGTTCTCCATGCAGTGTTTAATGTATCTGTTCTGTGCCAGGGTTCTCCAGGCAGTGTTTAATGTATCTGTTCTGTGTCAGGGTTCTCCAGGCACAGTGTTTAATATATCTGTTCTGTGCCAGGGTTCTCCAAGCACAGTGTTTAATGTATCTGTTCTGTGTCAGGGTTCTCCAAGCACAGTGTTTAATGTATCTGTTCTGTGTCAGGGTTCTCCAGGCACAGTGTTTAATATATCTGTTCTGTGCCAGGGTTCTCCAAGCACAGTGTTTAATGTATCTGTTCTGTGTCAGGGTTCTCCAGGCACAGTGTTTAATATATCTGTTCTCCGCCAGGGTTCTCCAGGCTCTGTGTTTAAAGCATCTCTTCAATGACAGGGCTCTCCAGGCTGTTACGTTTTCTATTTAACTCCCACACAGTGCAAAGAAGAAAACCAAGAGGCGGACAAAAAAGCACCTGCAGCAAATACCTCCCAGCTGCTGTCACTGTGATGCTCTACTGTGCTGTAAAGTGCACTAAACAGACCATCTTTAATCTTCAAAGCAGCCCATGCCATGATTGTTTTCTCACCTTACAGAAAATAAGCATCTAGATTCACAGAAGGCTTTGAGATTCTCTGCTTTTTTCTACAGCCTACACTGAGGATGTGCCTAAAGCCCCAGCAATCAGGACAACCCATCTCCAGTTAAGCATATATAAATCAACCTATATCTCACGCATGGTGACCAGTGAAACATATGAAAAGATACAAATCTGTGGAAGGAGGAAAACTATTAGCCCTTCCCATGAATCACTAACAGCTATCCAAGCCTGAGCCAAAGGGACAAGACTCTGCATTACCTGTAGTATCGGGACTGGAGGTAAGTGGAGCACACAGCTTTGGACACGTGACTGGCGGAGCCAAAGTCGATGACTTTGACCCTGTACGGCTGCCGGGCCGGGTCCACCAACATGATGTTCTCGGGTTTGAGGTCGGCATGGATGAGGCCCAGACTCTTGAGCTTCATGAGTGCCGTGGCGACCTGCTGCAGCACGGGCCGGATGTGGCGCAGTGGCAGCGGGCTGAACTTGTTCTGTTTGAGGAAGTCGTACAGGTTTTGCTCCAGCATCTCGAACACCAGGCACGTGTGGTTCTTGTGCTGGAAGCATTCGTATGCACGCACAAAGTTGTAATCGTCGGCACTCTCCGTGCTCAGGCGCGCCAGGATGCTGACCTCGATCTGACCCTGCCGTGCGTAAGATGGATGGTTCTTTAGGATCTTGATGGCCACGATCTCGCTGGTGCCACGCTTCCAGCACTTGACAACCTGGCCAAAAGTGCCACGGCCCAGGAACTCCAGCACTTCATACGTGTTGGTCATGGAGCAGAGCACCTCGTGCTGCAGCAGCTGATAGTCGCCTTCGCTGTTGGCGCCGCTGTTCTTCGACGTGGCGGAGGCAGTGTTGCCGTTCTGGAGCATGGGTGCAGGTGCAGCCGCCTGCTGCTCCTCCACCACGTGCACACTACCCCCACCCCCGGCCCCGCCCCCACCCCCAGCCCCGCCCCCAGCGCCGCTGCCGTGGTTGTTGTCCAGTTCCTCGCTCTTGCGTTTAAGCCCACATCGCTGGTATGTGTCCAGCAGGCAGACCGTGCTGCGCCGTGTAAGGTTGTGGCCTCCGCTGCCGCCCCCCAGCAGTTGGCCAGCCGCCGCCCCAGACGTGCTGCTCGCCGAGGCCACCACGATGTGTCCGGAGCCGGCGGGGAAGAGGAGGGCTTGCTCGTAGGGCAGGGAGGAGCTGGAGACAGGGAGTGAGGCAGTGCTCAGGCCCACAGGGGCGACGGACACGCTCTGCTTGCTGTTGTGACTATAGGCCTTGCTGTGCGTGCCGTACCCGGTCATATCCCAGTTACAGCTCTGCTCCAACTTCAGTTTCTTCACGCTAAAGAAGGCACTTGACTGTAGAGTGTGGGGTGAGAAGACTTGCACTTGCGAGGCCATACCTGAAGAAGACGACACAGAGCAGGAACTTAACCACAAACGTGCTCAGCTCTGTAAACTTTGCATAAAAACTGCACATACATTAGCAAGACACTAACACTAACTTGACTAACTTGGAAAGATGCGTTGCACATTTTTATCTCTTGCAAATGTTAATAAGATTCGCTTGATAAAAACCCTTGCTTCAGGGCAGTCAAGAATAGGGCAGTTATGAATGAAGATTACTTTCAATACATTAGACACACATACTTTTTTACATTCAGACTTAGTGTATAATATTTACTCAAGTTAAAGCATTAGATAATGTCTAAGTACTGGTGTGTGGGGGGGGGGGTACGTAAAAGGCAGAAAAAAAATTGAGAGACAGTAACCTGTTAAAACATTTAGATATTCTGAAAAATGTTAATTGTTTATAGAGGGGATCCCTGCAGTGAATTTGAAATGAAGCTATTTATATACACAGAAGAAATACCCTCTATGTTTGTGAATTCCATGTCATCATAAAAGGACAATGTAATTTTAAAATGTTGTGGGAACAATATATTGAGCTCATTGAATTTTCACAACTTCCTGTACAAAGACATTGTTTTGGTGCTATAGTGGTCAGGTACTGTTAGTTTCAAATACTAGAACAAATTAAAAAATGCACACAGCCTAGACTGGGCCTCAGGAGGATGCTGAACTTGTACACAGTGCTGTTAACAGACTTTGGTTCATGTCAGGACCTACAGATCCACACATTAAAACCGAGCCATTAGAAAGCTGCATTAAGGAATGAGAGCAATTTCCTCTAAAAGCGAGACGCTGAGTCGGAGCATGCAGTGCACTCGAGCTCTACTGCTCTACTTCAGGGCAAACACGCTGCTTTTCCACAGATATCAAAATCCAAGCGTGGAGCATTTGAACCTCGAATCCTGAAAACGCCGCCAAAGCGGAACTGAGTGCACTGTAGCTCCTGGGACTCAGTGCAGCGGAACTAGCAGTGCTTCTCCAAGCAAACAGCAACCCAAAAATAGTACGCTCAAACAGCACTGTCTGTAGCACTAAAGTAATGATTACAGCACACGCAGCATTACATGAAGAGCACACGGTGACGCTCCCTGTACGGTGTCATGAAGGAGATAAAGTTATGCTCCTTTTACAGAAACTGATTTCGCGATCAAACCAATAAAGGCACATCCTGTGGACGGTCAACCATGTACGCAGATCTCGCACACAGACCTCACTCATGAAGAAACAGTGATATACACACTGAACCTGCACTATGGGATGCATGTGCACATGCACACAGACACATACGTGAATGCACACACAGCAGGATAAATTGATTTTATATTAAGTAGCCTTTTTCCCCTGTTTTCTTGTCCTAGCAAATTTGAGTTATGCTAATCTATTATTGCACATGATTTGTGTTTAATATGATTTGAATTTAATATACTACTGCTGCTCTTACGTCTACTCACTCCTGTTTTTACAGGGATCTATTAGCTTTAGTGCCAACACACAGCTATGAAAACACACAAATTATTTAAACGGTGAACTACTGAACGGTAGTTGGCATGCCACACTTTTAATATGTTTTAACAAGCCCAATGCAACTGGTTTGGTGACTGATTTAGATTTTGCTAATGCCTAAAAAGATTTCTGTATTTGTTATCATACCAAATATACGTATCTTATCTCACTTAGATACGGTGTTATCCCTATGATGCCTGTCCATGGGAATAACAGCTTTTCCTGTGTGGCTTCATTTTATGAGAACATAATGAATCTCACTTGGGTTGAGGAATTTTTTAACACAAGGACATTCCCAGGGCAGGAAATGGAGGGAGGATGCTTAGCACGGCCACACAGTCATTATTATGCATTTCTGAATTGTGCTGATAGCTACAGTTTTCAAACCCTGCCTCCTCTTCCGTCTTTCCCTTTGCCCCTTAGCACAGGCCACATGCCTCTCCTCCTCCTCCTCCTCTGCTTGCTCACCCTACATGGTGTCAGTTCAGACAGAACTCACCATTACTATAGTTCTCTTGTCTTATTCAAAGCCCCCAGGAGATTTTCTCAGTCTCTTCTCTTGGACCACTGCTCCTTGACTCAGCTCATAGCCCGCTGTTCTGCGCTAGACACAGTGCACACACTGGCGCTCTTTCAACCCAGTAAGTCTCACATCCACCAGGTCTACACTGCCATGGTGGAGCGTCGATGGAGCTAGAATTGAAGAACACTGGCGGGAGCTGTTTGAAGCAGGGCCCTATGCTAATCCCATAATCCATGAGGCCAGATGTCACTCTTTGGATTACATTTTCTTTTGCGAGGTCTTTACACTAAAAATAATTTGAAGGTGATGACTAGCTGTGGATGGTTGTGCACATGTGTGTGTGTGTGTCTTAAAGAGGTCTACCAAGAGCCAGAATATGTGTATTTGAAAGGGGCATACCAATACCTAGTGTGTGTGTGTGTGTGTGTGTGTGTGAGAGAGCGAGAGAGAGAGAGAGAGTGTGTGTGTGTGTGTGTGTGTGTGTGTGTGTGTGTGTGTGAGCGAGAGAGAGAGAGAGTGTGTGTGTGTGTGTGTGTGTGTGTGTGTGTGTGTGTGTGTGTGTGTGTGTGTGTGTGTGTGTGTGAGAGAGAGAGAGAGTGTGTGTGTGTGTGTGTGTGTGTGTGTGTGTGTGTGTGTGTGTATGATTTAAAGGGGTTTACCAAAAGCCAGCGCTGCTCATACAGAACAACTCAGTCGCAGGTTTTGGCATGCCTGCCAATCTGGTCCTCAAGGCATCTGACATGTTCAAATAAGTGTTAGACAAACTTCGCATCCAGATTATCAATGCTTTGTTAGACAAAACTAGCTTCCAGATGATCTATTACCAAAACAAGATGTATACATAACCACTTTTAACAAATGTATTTATTAGACTTACTTGCAAGACCAATAAAAATGCCTTCAGAACATATATGGCGAGATAATCTTATTCCTCTCCATTCCGCTCTTCATTACAAATAAAACAAAAATGTAAAAATATATATAAAGTAAAAAATATTTTCATGGTCATAGAATAACTGAAAACATGTTGCCATAAAAAGCCACTACTTCACTAAACCCTTCTCAGTAGTTCTGATCTATCCATGTTTATTTTCCCGAAGATTAGTCTTGTTTTAGATAAGAAAGTACTATTTTAACAAGCCAGATGTGCAGTCCACATTTGGGAATCTAGTTTAATACAGATTTCCACAGACACTCTGGCTACTTAACATCACAATTCTGTCAGAACTGGGTTTTTTTTAGGTTTTAATTTTAAAATTTTATTGGATTTATAAGTCTAAAAAGTAATTTAACCTGAATGTAGCTGCTTGGGTGTGAGTTTAAGGAAACTGATTCTATAGTCACCCTAACTAATGTTAAACAAAACTTGCTGCCAGATTACCAGTGTTAAACAAAAATATCTGCCCAATTACTAGTGTAAACAAAACTAGCTGCCAAATTACCATTGTAAACAAAACTAGTTGACAATAATACTAGATCAACTGTGGATGTGCAATTTCCAGCAAATGGTCTTAAAACCATTTGCCAAGTAGTTCAGTCTAAGTTATGATTTGTACAAATAGTGACTCAGAAATTCACTATATTCAACTTAAACAGAGTTGGAATATAAATAAATAAATAAATAAATGTTATTCTATCTGGAATGACTGCTAATTTAACTAGGGTTCATGCCCTCTCTCCACTTTGGGAGTTCACATTTAAGTCTGGTTGTTATTCAAATACGCCCTTTGAAAAGTGCAGATAAGTCATTTTAAGTACGGTGTGAGAGGTCAAATGGCAAGAATGTTATCTCTTAACAACATGCATCTGCAACAATGCATATAGTCCCACTTAACTTCAACCTCTCAACACTTAGTCATTCACAAATGTTTATTGTTGCTGATGTTGGGTTAATTTTCACTGCCTGCATTGTATAAAGGTTCAAAACACAAACCATGACATTTAGTTGAATTTTGAACCCCATAGTGGCTGTAGAACAATTATAGTCCATTGTTTAACATTAAGAATACTGTAATGAAAGCTTTTATCATACCTGGCAAAACATACAGCTTTAAAGGCATTGTCTTATAGAAAACCAAAAGACTCTCTGCTCTCTGAGCAGCAATGAAACCACAGTGGCCAGTTTTTCCTGCTGGGTTATTTTCTTGTCAAAGATTAGTTCATCTGCTCTTTTGGTGGGCAGGCAATCAAAAATGTGTGACAGAAGCATAGAGAAAGAGAAGGACTGGCCTTTATATGTGCATGGTCTTTACAAGGCATCAACACTGGCTCCAGTAACAACTTCAAGATAAACATAAAAGACTCAGGACTTGGTCTCCTAAAAGCTTGACAGTCTTCATTACTTGGTAGAACAGGCATAACTTTGAACCCACGCACCACATAATGGTTATGTACCTTTGTTAAAACAAACTAAGCCCCATACAATCTTTTTTGCTATTCACAACCTAAATGAATCACAAAAACAGCCTCAGAACAAAAACTGTGATTGTGTAACCAATTCAGAAGAGCATCATACAACAACCAAACTCAATTGCAAAGTCATATTAAGCAATCATATGAATTTTGACCATGTGACCCCAGACATGCAGCACAGAGGAAGACAGATAATAAAGTCGTGTGTCCTCTCTCTCTTTCTCTGGATAATTCAAGAAAGACACATTTAGAAAAACCAACCAGTGCAGTGCACTGGTTAATGGATTGACCTCAGTTTGTCTAGACAAAGAATTCTCCCCTGTGGCGTAGGATGGCCACTGTAGTGCAGCAGCCAAAACGAAGAGGAACAGAGCTCTGCTTTCCTCTGCACTCCTCTCTCCACAAACTCCCCCACTCAGCTGTCTCCTCTGGGTACCAACCCCCTGTTCAGCTCAGCCGCATCGATTCATAGTTACAAATCTTATACTCACACAGACAAGACGTTCCCAGGACAGAACCATTGTTTGATGGCTCTGTACAGAAACACTGTGAAAGGTCAAACTTGATGAAAGGCAAAAACCAATCTGCTCCCAAATGCTCCAGCATAGAGCTTTGCTCTGTTGGACTTTTATGAATGTACTTTTAAATCAAGCTCTTCCTCTCCTATTCCACCTTTGTCCAAACTTACCTACCATATCCACACCCTACTCCTACTCTACCTCTACCCCACCCTACTCCTACTCTACCTCTACCCCACCTTATTGCTACTGTACCCCTACCCCACCCTACTCCTACTCTACCCCACCCCACCCTACTCCTACTCTACCCCGCCCCACCCTACTCTTACTCTACCCCTACCCCACCTTATTCCTACTGTACCCCTACCCCACCCTACTCTTACTCTACCTCTACCCCACCTTACTCCTACTCTACCTCTACCCCACCCTACTCCTACTCTACCTCTACCCCACCCTACACCTACTCTACCTCTACCCCACCCTACTCTTACCCTACCCCTACCCCACCCTACTCCTACTCTACGGCACCCCACCCTACACCTACTCTACCTCTACCCCACCCTACTCCTACTCTACCCCACCCCACCCTACTCCTACTCTACCCCGCCCCACCCTACTCTTACTCTACCTCTACCCCACCTTATTCCTACTGTACCCCTAGCCCACCCTACTCCTACTCTACCCCACCCCACCCTACTCCTACTCTACCCCACCCCACCCTACTCTTATTCTACCCCTACCCCACCTTATTCCTACTGTACCCCTACCCCACCCTACTCTTACTCTACCTCTACCCCACCTTACTCCTACTCTACCTTTACCCCACCCTACTCCTACTCTACCTCTACCCCACCCTACTCTTACTCTACCCCTACCCCACCCTACTCTTATTCTACTTCTACCCCACCCTACACTTACTCTACCCCTACCCCACCCTACTCTTACTCTACCCCTACCCCACCCTACTCTTATTCTACTTCTACCCCACCCTACTCTTACTCTACCCCACCCCACCATAGTCTTACTCTACCTCTACCCCACCCTACTCGTACTCTACTCCTACCCCACCCTACCCTTACACTACCTCTACCCCACCCTACTCTTATTCTACCTCTACCCCACCCTTCTCTCACTCTACCTCTACCCCACCCTACTCTTATTCTACCTCTACCCCACCCTTCTCTCACTCTACCTCTACCCCACCCTTCTCTTACTCTACCTCTACCCAACCCTATTCTTCCTCTATGTCTACACACCATCCTCTTACTATACTCCTACCCACACCCTACTCTTACTCTATGTTTACACACTCCACCCCTCTATAAACCTTGCACCTACTCTAACTGTAACGTTAACGAAAACTCTATTCGTACCATACTGTTAACAGTGTACCTTAACCCCACCCTAGATCTTGACCCCACCCTAACCTGATCCCCATTCTAACTCTACCTTGCTTCTGTTTTCTATTCTACCGATGATGCTGTCCCACCTCTTTCTTTAGTGATATCTTGTAAGACCTCTTACCAAACTGCCTATTTATGCTTCCTTGCACTCATCTCCTCTTCACCTTCATGTTCTTTTGTCCCTCTTCCTTTCCTCTCTCCAATATCAAAAACCTCTCCTCTGTCTTCTATCTTGGTCTCCTCTAATCCCCCCTCCACCCCTCCTCGTCTGTCATCGGTCAGCGGAAACACTATAATTCCTAGGAGAGCGGAGGCAGCGAGTCTCTGGCCATTGTCTCAACCTATAGCAGTGTGCATGTCTCACACACAGAGCCCAGGAGTGCCCGCAGAAGCAGCCATCTTACTCTTTTAGACTGTAAGTGGGATTATTTGAGAGGGAATGGGATTATTTGAGAAGGAATGGGATTATTTGAGAAGGAATGGGATTATTTGAGAAAGAATGGGATTATTTGAGAAGGAATGGGATTATTTGAGAAAGAATGGGATTATTTGAGAAGGAAGGGGACCATTTGAGAAGGAAGGGAGTCATGGGTTGCTCAGCTGGCATTTGCAGGTCTTTCCTGCCCTTTCTGAGTCCTGGCTCTGTCCCTTACACACTGCAGCCAGGTACTGACTGTCAGTCAGTCATATTCAAGGCCACATCCCATCACATTTTTTAGATTAGTGCAACAAAGAGGGAACAAGACTCTATTTCAACACACTCAAAAGTACATTAGTGTACTTTTATGTTTGTTAAGATTTCCTGGTATTGACACATGGCTGCTATGTGATCTTGCTCTAGCTGAATGAGAAGGAGGCTCAGTCCTAACAGCTGTGGTGAGAGAATCCAAAGCCAATGATCTGCACTCCAGTGGCCCTGTGAAAGCCAAACAAACAGCACAGTGTCATCCAGGACTGGGCCCTCAGCCCTGCCCCTTCCTGACTGCTTTAGCAGGCCAGGGGGTGCATGTGCATGTTCATCGGTGTGTGTGTGTGTGTGTGTGTGTGTGTGTGTGTGTGTGTGTGTGTGAAAGCTTGTGACAAAAACAGAAGATATGAGAGAAAAATCACATCACTGAGGGGAGTTATAAGGCTTGGCAAGTTTAGGCCAGATTTCTTATTAATGAAATTACAAGCACAGCACCTTAACCACTAGTGTGCAGCCTGTGCACCAGGCATTACATGAACTTTACGAGCCCAGCAGGACTAATATAATCATTTGCCATGATGCACAGGAATTTCAACAAGAAGCATCTTAAATAACTATAATGTCAGTAGATGTGTGCACTGCACTATGCAGTGCAACACAGTACAGAGAGACATGTTTCACTAGTCTGATGTTATCAGCCTACAACATTGTGAGAAGTACTACCAAGTACTACCATGACACTATATGCTATTGCTAAATTTCATCTAGTGTGGGTACATTTTGTAAGACATTGTGATTGTAATTATATATCAGTGATATTATCTACTACTTATATGTTAATACTAGAGTGCATTGATCCAAATGATGATTCTTTGTAAGCTGTATATATGCCTAGACCTTTAAAAGACCATCTGATAATGTGGGGGCGGGGCCTGGGGTGGGCAGCATGTGTTTTTGAAAGAGTGTTTTGCAGGTTTTTCTGTGCATGGTGGCACTTCAAAGAGCAGAATCTGAACTGCTTGCCAAATTCTAACCACAGAGTCACTACAACAGGACCAAGCCAGGAAGAGATGAAACAGCACCTGAACACACACACACACACACACACACACACACACACACACACACACACAACTTTGAAATGAACAGCCAGAACAGATGCAACATATACTGGCACTAAGGGCATGGTATGGTCAAAGGTACTGACCCAAAAAGTCCACTAATGTTAACATTATGCAAAAAGAAGACTGACATCTTTGAAAGTATAAGCAAAAATCCTATGAATAAAAGAGACATGGTTTGAACAACAAACCATTCTTCTGCCATAAGTGTATTAAAAACTTCAGAATTCTTAACATTTGCCAATTATGTTTCCTGTGAAGCATAATGATTAAACAGTGGAGAATCCCACACAGGATTCAACAGAGGCTCTTCTAGAAAATACCACACAGGCTTACACAGAGCCTGTTCAGGAGAATAGCACAAAGGTTTACACAGAGGCTATTCTGGAGAATACCACAAAGATAAACAGACATTGGGAATCAACTCCAATCCTCCTAACCAATGGAACTTCTTCACCACACACAAAGCATAACGAGGCAAATTTCCTATCGCATTACCTTCTGGAGATCCATTGTGCTTGTATGTGTGTATGTCCATGTGTGAGAGTATGTGAGTTTGTGTAAAACTAGCTCTCAGGGGTTCATGGCAAACACAGCCTCGGTGCACGCTCCTCAGAGTGTGACGCTTCGTAGCTGAACTCCTGTAGCACACATGCAAACACAGCAGCAGCCTGAGAGAGGCCCAGACCAGGGCGAGAAGTAGGGCAACAACATATTAATACCTCTGAGAAGCAAAAGGTAGCCTGATTCACAAACAAGACAAGAACAAAAAAAAAAAACCCACACAGGACATAAAAAAACCCATACACAAACATACAAACATCCATACACACCTACCACGCAAACATACACACATACACACTCACCAAGCACACACAAACCAAACAGCAGCTTCAGAATAATGAAATCAGTTTGTCTGCAGGGATTAACTGTCTTGGTGAAAAGCTGATGAATGAGTTTGTGCATGAATTGTACATTTTTATTAAACTTATATAAGATCAGATAACAAAAGTCACGGTGCTTTAAATAATGTGCATGCCATTTTTTCTATTTGGCCATTAATATGAAAAAATTACTAATCGTAAAGTTGGGCAGAAAACAACACTGTATCTTGGAAACTTGTTACTAGGCTGCTTTTCCATGTTTTATAAAATGCTGCCGATTCTAGTGAAGCCTCCCCTGGCTTTAGTGGTCCACTACTCAAACTCGGACGAAAGCCTACCAGCTCCACTGTCTCTATAGTTTCTCCATAACACTCCAAGGCTCTCTGCGTGACGTATGCATGTTTGTGGTGGGCTAGGCCTACGATCCAGTTTGTGAGATTTTAAAGTGAGTTGGACATATCAGAATCAAGACGCCTCAATTCTTCATGGCATCAATAACACATCTATAATCCACTGCTCCTGGGTGTAAACTGTTATGGTGTCTAGTGATAGAGAATGAAACCCTTTTGCAGCTGATGTCTGACCATCTTCATTTTGCCAGTACAGACATTAGAACGGACTGCGTAGTGGCAGAAGGTCAGTAACATTCATTTCTGACATCCTCTATCCTTTACCACTGTAGTCTCTGTAAAGTACTATTTCTTTACCAATACAGTATACTTTTACTGTCTGAACTGTTTCTTTGTTGCCCGTAGCCTATTCTTCATACATAAGAGGTATAAAATGAGAAAACACCTGGAAGCTGTCACCATCTAGTCGTCACCAAGTAGTCTAATCTCTAAAAACCAGCAAAAAATATTAAATTTGGAACCCATATTCTTAGAAAATTTGTGCTGTGTATCTCAACCAATGCTCCATGAGATTCTGTGATTTTCTATGATATTCTGTGATATTCATTATGATTCTGTGAACTCCCAGAATCATGAATGCCCCTTGCCCATGCCTTTGTACAGACACAGACACAGATCTTTTCATCCAGTTGTTATACATCTACATTTTACACATACATACACACACACAAACATATGTGTGAGTGCACACAGGGCCCAGCTGGTACATTTGTCACCCAGCTTCAAGCTGGTCTGAAGTGCTAAGGAACCAATCAGATGTGATCTGTCATTCAGGAAGCCAATTACAGACCACAGAGAACAGAGAGAACAGAGAACATGTTTATTTTTGCATGTTGACTGAAATGAACATCATAAGATAATGACAAAACACAAGCATGGATCTGACACACACACACACACACACACACACACACACACACACACACACACACACACACACACACACACACACACACTCACCATCCATGTGCATGATGGTGATAAAACTGCCCAGTCCACCCACTCTCAGCGTCAAAGTACTCAAAGTCTTGTCCTGTTTTTTTAGTTCTATATCTATGTATTTGTGTATGATGAGTATGAGCAAAGTAACCCACCCCAGTCCGCTCTCAATGTGCTATAAGTATTGAATGACGCTCCCAGGCCAATAGACTTTATGGCCTCTCCATAAAAGGACATCCTCTTCCTCACCACCTTCTTCTTCACTGTTACCCTTATGATACCTTCCAACTGTGTGTGTGGCTGTGTGTTTGTGTGTATGGGTGTGAGACAGAGACAAAAAGAGACATGCTATTTGCTTTTTTTCTATTTTTGTATTATTAATTTAAAAATAAAATGGTATGCACACTCTAAATGTCAACTGGATTAGGGTTAGGATTAAGGTTAAGGTTAGTTTTAAGATTAGGGTTGGATGATAGTGGACCAAATATGTTTCTCTGTTAAATCCTCCTTTTCTCAGCTTCCATGTGCTGAGAAGGATGCTCTGGGCCACAGCAACTAGTCTGTCACACACTCTTAACATGTGACTCTCGCTTCTCCCCCTCCAGAGCCAGAGAGAAGATCTATTATTTATGGGATCTGCCTTGTGTTTAAGCTTCTGCTCTTGAAGCTGTGAGTGTCTGAGCCTGTTGAGGGTTGAGGCTTCCGCTGCCATAGCACTCATGCATTAAAGCGGCATCATATCACACTGCATCCCACAAACGTCTGAACAGAGGAAACCCAGTGTCCTGGTCAAACATGCTGATTTTGGGGAGGTTTGCCTACAGGGTGTGGAACTGCCATGCAGAATGAGCCAGCTGCTCTGTGTCTTCTTTGTGTGTCTTATCAGTGCAGTGGAAGAAGTTGGCAAACTAGGATCCTTCACTGCAGCTCACACACTCTCTCTGTGCCATGCTCTCTCTGTGCCACGTTCTCTGTGCCCTGCTCTCTCTGTGCCACGTTCTCTGTGCCATGCTCTCTCTGTGCCACGTTCTCTGTGCCCTGCTCTCTCTGTGCCACGTTCTCTGTGCCATGCTCTCTCTGTGCCACGTTCTCTGTGCCATGCTCTCTCTGTGCCATGTTCTCTGTGCCACTCTCTCTCTGTGAATTGCTCTCTCTGCCACACTTCTTCTGTGCCATGCTCTTTCTCTGTGTCACTCTCTCTCTCTCTCTCTCTCTCTCTAGATCTCTCTGCCAAGCTCTCTCTGTGCCATGCTCTCTCTCTGCCACACTCTTTCTCTGCGTCCTGAAGTTTGCAAGGTAAAAAAAAAAAACAATCCCTGGGACCGTAAAGGTCATGCTTTGGTAACAAAAGGTCAGCTCATGCCCTTTCCGGCAGGCACTGGGAGGGAGCAGGAGGCTTGCTGGCTGGGCTTGTGGACCCCACGGCTGCCATGGCACATCAAGGCAGATGCAGAAGGAAAACCTCTGTGTCATTGATCTTCATAGAGAGGGGATGGTTCACACTCTCACATTCAATACACACACAGCCTCACATACAATCAAATACGCATAAACATGCAGCTTACTTATGGTCACATACTTACAATCCATATCAACCGTTTTAATTATTACACTCTGAGACACTCTATCTCTCTCTCTCTCTCTCTCTCTCTCTCTCTCTCTCTGTCTCGCTCTCTCTCGCTCTCCTGCTGAATGACTGTTCAGCTCACTGTGCGGTCAGGGAGACAGAGCCAGAGGCTGTGGAATCAAGAGGCAAAGTCTCGCCCTACTTCTATCACGCAATCCTAGTTGTGAGGATGAGCTGCCAATGGATTCAAAATCCTTTCTTGGACTTATGTCATGTATGTTTTTGTATGTATGAATATTGACTGTATGTCAAAACAACTTTTAGGTATTTGAAGATATCATGCAATGTGATGATGCTTCTTTACTGGAAATCTATGTGTTGTGTGTGTGTGTGTGTGTTTGGGGGTGGGGTGTGGTGTTCACATGTGTGTGCAACTGTCCATGCATCTGTGCGTATGTGTGTGTGTTGAACAGTGCTTACTGAGGGGTTGTGGGAATGCTCTTCATGCATGTCCAGCTCTTTTGACTGCACCTGTCAGCTGGCCCTCCTGTTTCTTTCTTTCTCTCTCTCTCTCTCTCTCTCTCTCTCTCTCTCTCTCTCTCACTCTCCTTTTCTCTAACTCCCCCCATCTCTCTCTCTCCCTCTCCCTCCCCACCGCCCCCACTTAGCCTCCCGGCATACAACAGAAATGGAGCAGGCAGCTCTGTTCCACTCTGCTCTGTCCGTCTGGGGTTTTGAAGTCCTTTGGTTATCAGCCAAGCGTGTCACGCTACCTGCAACCATCTGTGAAGGGCCCACAGTCAACCTGGGTCACTGAGAGGAGAGGTGAGACCTCCCCATCGCTGCACATAGCTCCACAAACTCACTTCTTGTGTATAGAAAGGGCCTTACTTTTAGCACTGTCCAGCACATAATTTTAAACATGTCCAACATGATATATAACTGATTAATTCAATATAGATGTTCCACTTTAAGGATTAAAGAACAAAATGTATTTTTCAAATATGTATTTCTAAATATGCATGTATACGTGTGTGCAAACCCATGCATATGGACGCAGAAAAAAAAGCCAAGATTCCCATTACAGGGCAATGGGAAGATAAAGAATTATTGTAATTTTTTAAATTATGGTGACTAAAATTGAACATGGTTTGATTTATATTATTATTTCGTTGTAATTTGTGATTTGGTTGTAAAATAATTTGGTAAATTAGCAAATGTCACTAATTAGTACAAAATTAGGCTGACAGAACTCATATTAGTCATGACAAACATTTTCATAAAGAATAAGTAATTTTTTGACACTACATAAACATTAATTACAACATAAACAATGGTTGAGCATTAATTAGTTGTATTTTAACAAATTAGTACTTGTATTAATGGCATTAATGTCTGCTTGTGGACAAAAAGACTATGATGAATGCATTGAGATGGTTGAGAAGATAAACATGAAGCATTACTGAAATATAGAAAGTTACATGACAATAAAGTTACATGATGAAAATTAAGAAAATTACCTTGAGTTTGGAAATTTCTGATGATTTTAATTACAATGTTAGCATAATTTATGATTTTTGTGTGATGAAATGTATAGCTTGTCAATGTTATCTAGTGCTGTTGAAGTTAAATAGTGCTGTACTTTATGTTAAGGAAACCCTAAAGTAATTTTTACCATCAGGAAGTTGCAAACAATAATTATATATATTAACATCTAGAGTGCTTTTAAAATACACAGAAAGTGACCATTTAGTATTTTAAAATTCTTTCTCTAAAGTGCAGCTCACATGAGATGAAAAATCAAATTGTTTTGTAGACCTCAAATGAAGCAGTTTATGCTCCATAGAGTGGGTCCCACACATGGAGGTGGCCATGTTTAAAACAGATTTAGTACAGAATCTCTGAAACATCCAAATCATTGGTGCCAGTATAATGGTGCCAGTTTCACAATGTGAAGAAGAATTCATGAAAAGTAATGAAAAATGACTTATTGCTCCTTTAATGTTAAGTATTAGCAATAAATCTTAATATGTGCATTATATGAACCACGTTAAGCACTTGACCATACCTGAAATATAATATCTAAAACTTCACTAAAATATATTAAAACCACTGCACTGGTTTGTTAGTTCTGCTGAATTTGAGAACAGAAGAAACAGACATAGGTAGAGGTTGAGACTATTGTCTATCCCAAAGATCAAGATTGCTCACCTTTACACTCTCATCTAGATGAGCATTTTCAGTGCAGTATGAACCGTTCTCCATTTTAGCAAGCAGAGATTCTGCATTTTAAAGGGCAGTCTTTTCCTTACCCTGGAGCTACAGATGAACTTTCAGTTTTAAGTATATCTTTCAGTACAGTATAGGGGAAACTGGAGAACATCCATGAGACTAATTTGACATGTGACATCCTGATATTAAATTAAGCCTCAATAAAGTGATACGGCTGTTCTGCTGGGCCTGGCTGGGCCAGATGGCCTAAACCAGAATGACACTGTGTGAAACAATAGGATTTAGGTCACAGACAATGTACTCAGTAACAAAATGGCATGGTATGGACAAAGGGGAAGGCTCTACTAAATGAGGAAAACAAGCGGCGTGAGGTAGCCCAGCCATTCCTATGTATTTCATGCACACACATGCGCGCAAGCGCTCAACTTATCCCCAGGTTCCAAATCTGTGCATCAAGCTGTCTGTAAATAAATTGGCAAAATCTTGGCTGACCGGCTGACACTGATGATTGAGGAACAGGCGTAGTGGAGCTCTCAGGTAACTTCAATTCAAATATATTAACAACAGGAGCTACAAGACTGGAAAAAGGGAACATTCCTGTCATAGGGGTTAGGATTACGGATATTCCTTTGATCATAGAGTTAGAGTCGGGGTTATTCCTCTGTCATGGTTAGAGATTAGGGTTATTCCTGTGCTAGGGTTTGGGATATTCCTCTGCTCATAAGGTTAGGGTTAGGATTATCCCTCTGCTTATTAGCAAATGAAACTTGTATTTCACTTCCTTTAACAGGAGTTATTCTGTATGAATCAGGAATTGTGAGTTGCACTATGCTGTTTACATTCCATCATTCAGTGGCCACTGATATGAGTCCCCATGGCAGTAACTATAGGTGTGAAGGCAGAATGAATGGTGCCCTTCATGAAGGAGTAATTGCCATGTGATTATAGCCCAACAAATCCGGCTACAGCAAGGCCCCTTTCATTTCCCCTGGCTGGCGGAACAATGCGGTGAAGAGAGACCCCAGGGTGAACTCATCCTCCCATATCTGATCAAAGGGAACATGCCGGCGTAGACCCCCACCCTAAAAAAGCACAACCACCAGGCGAGGAAAAATAAGCTTAAAAAAAGGCCATTTGTGGTCATCTGTGCTTTGATGCGAACTTTCGTTGTTTGTCTTTGCTGCATTCCTTTGGCACTGTTCAGTTCCACACTGGTGCACTTCACTGGTGTGCATACATACCACCAAAGTGTCCATATACTGCACGCACAGTCCCAGCAGTGGCACACAACAGAATACATGGCATATTTGCAGTGGGAGAGCAGTATACAGATGTGTGCATTATGGATAAGCAATAGGCCCTCTACTCAAAAACAAATAAAAACAGAACACAAGGTTGGCCGGATGCTTTGTTTTTTCTGCATGTCTGCAAAGCTCTGCTGAACACTGCTGCAGGGGTGACTTTCTGCTTGCTGAATCCATGAGGTAGGATACTTTGGGTCGAATTCAAGCAAAGGTGCAGCTACACATCCATTGTTTGCAAATGGTTTACTTTTTTTTCTCTAATGTAGCCTTTATACCAGCTCAATGCCTTTATACCACCTCTAAGCCTTTATACCAGCTCAACGCTGATAAGAAATACAAGTCAGTAATATGATGGTTTGCTGGAGTGTACCGTACAGTGGTTAATGAGAAATGGATTACACTACAATCTATACTATGCCATTTGTAATTATTTAAATACGCTGGGCCTTACACTAAGGCACATCCTGTTATGAAAGGCAGTAATCAGATGTGCAGGCGTGGTCTCTCCGCTGGCTTCTTGGTGTCTGTCAGTAGGACACAACCCCCATTTGCTCCCCAGAGCACCAGAGCACACCTGTGAGCCATTTCTCTTTAAACATCTGAAGGCTCAGATATCCTTCAGTCTTCAAAGGAGCACAAGTGAGATGTGGACAGCCTAATAACACTCACTATGCCTTCAGTTTCCATCTACTACAGCATAAATGCCTTTAAGGAGTTCTGAAACAATGACTCACCAGTGTCCATTTAGCTCCATAGCGTAAAAGCGAGACACAGACGTTCATGCTATCTTAGAACTGTAAGTAGATATGAGGAGCAGCAGAAGTTAATATAGTGGTGAGAGCTAGTAAGAAGCATTTCCTCATAACCAGGATGACTACAACAGAAATGAATAATATTAACTTCGAAACTTGGGGATTTTCCTGCAGTGTCCACAGAAGTAAAGCAGGGAAGAACTGGGAAATTTAGCTCACAATCCACAACAGCTGAGGGAAGTGTTTGCAAAGTTTACCACAAAAATAAATAGATAATGGAAACATAATCGAATTATTGAATTATGAAGGACAAAAAAGAGAAATCCCCTGAAATAGTCTCTGCTCTAACAATCAGCTACGTGATCAAAACAATCCACACACAGCTGAACGGGTTACTGCGCTTTGCAAATCACCCTTTGGGAAGACAGCAAACATGTAATGGTGATGGGAGCGAGGATAGCGAGCGGAGTCTGTCTCTTGGCCCGCTGCTACCCATTTCTGCAGGAACTAGAGCTATTCTGTGCAGGTCAAGATGTGAATATTACCCTTTTCTACAACTTACGACAAGTCATCGCACTCCTCCCACCAGGCGTTCATCAATATGTCAGTGTGGGTTCTGAGACTCCAGGCTTCCATGCCACTCAGGACCCAGATAACTCTTCCAGAGCCAGAACGCTGTGTCTGCAGCACAAACCTCCCCCCACATAACCCTTCATACCAAAGAGAAGCAACAACAAAGCTCCCAAAGTACAGACTAGCATGACAAACATCTCCAGTGTTGTCCTGTACCTAAGACCATAGAAACTAAGCAGCAACCATCTTAAAGAGCAAAATATCTGCAGCTGCCGGTAACGCAGGCGTAACCCAAGATAAACAATCAGACAAGCAACTAAGAACTTCAATATGCATGACAAATGTTTACATACAAATATCACAAAAGCCCTAGAAATTCTACACCTCTAATTGAAGTCATAATATCCTACCATTGTATAGTTGTTAGGTGCAAAAAAGGAATTCATGGAGCTACATGTATGGTGTTTAGCTTTAATGCCTATTTATTGAGTTTCATAAGCCAGTTACCTACATTAAATAAGATTAATTTGTGCTTCATGAACATGCCAACGAAAACGACCTATCAGCCCATCTCTAATTTCAAAATTATGCTTTGTTTCATACACTATCAAATATGAAAGATATAAATATGTCCATAGTGTAAGTTTAGCTTCAAAGATCAGCTGCAGTGGAAATTCCTACATGTGCTTTATTTACAAGCACACTTTCTTAGGGAAGTTATATTTGAGTTATATTAAGACTCTCTCATTTGTGTTGTAGACATTAAAAGGAATGACCTCTCCCTGGCCCACACAATTACATGCAACACTTTAGATCAACAGCAAAATTCTGAAACGAACCTTTTAAAGTATCTGTTTAGTAGGAAATACATAAGGCAACACTTCAAACAATGAGCACACTATCTCTAATAGGTTTTATTAGTGCTTTTTACTAATAATGTTTCTATTAACAGTTGCTATATAATAAAATTCTAGCAATAATGTAACTTGCTTTATTACTATAAGGATTACCTGCACACAATGCTTCACCAGGTGACCCAGCTGGGCTGTGCGTTGACACAACTAAGATCTACCCTTCTGTCTATATAATGTAATTTAAACTGTTTACCAATAGGTAATAAGTATAATTTTATTTTTAATTTCATATTGCTTTAGTTAACTTTACCACCAATAGGCCCTACTCTTGATTTGTTAAGTGAAATTAGTTCCATTTTGTTTGTTTGTTTTATTTATTTATGTCTGGTTGCTTGTGTCTTTACATTTAAAAGCATGCTCTCTCATCTGTTCAGGGATGACAGGGAGTGCCACAGAGTGACTGCATCTCAGACCTTTTGTCTTCTAATTCAAAGCAGTGAGTTTTAATCACTCTATCCTTCTATTGCATCAGACCTAACTTCCAACAGACTGGCGGCCAACTACGCAAATGTGTTTTAATTATGTAAACGGAAAAAAAAGGGCATATGATATATTTAAGTGGTGGGATTTCTCACAACATAAAAGTTTTAATGCATACGTTCTGCGATAAGTATGTTTTGTACAGATAAGAGAAAGCGAAAATGAATGGACGAAATCTAGCAGCGCTCTCATGTGTTTCACTTAAAGAACTGGTCCGTGCTGTCACCGGCAGGGGGAGTGCAGATAATCAATTAAGATTCAGCTTCTGAATTCACAACAAAATTTAACACTTTAGGTATAAGTTTACATGTATTCAATTATGCAGACAGAGGCGAAATATATCACACCCATCACATTTCTATTTAAACTGTAAACATTTGACTGAATTCCTCGGTAGCCTATGTAATCTGAGTATTTCACTGCGTGAACGGCACGACAAAACCATCATTTTCGGTATTAAATGCGTTAATCGTCTCGGTGAAATTGCGTCTGCTAAAACAACAAGCTTACAAAAGTTTATATTGTTTCATTACTGCGCTCTTTCTCTGTCGATCATAGTGGACTCGTTATCACTGTCAAATCGATGTGCCCTTACATCAGTTAAACGCGAGAAGCCACTGCCTTATTTTAACATACATGGACGGGTGTTGGGAGGAAGAATACAGAACACTGACCGACAGGGAACATGTATTTTATCATAGGTCAGAACTAGTCCGTGGTGTCCTTAAATACAGTGTGCCATTTTGCACTTGGATTAGTCACCCACAGCCTAATGCTGCAGTAGTCTTCCATCTGCACATAAGCCAGTCAATAGTTTTGACTGGTGCATAAAACCCAACGACATGTAACGTGGTGTGTAGCATTTAGGCCAGAGTTAATATGTCAAGTGCTAAGCAATTTCAGTATTGCTGGGAACATAAGTGAGCGAAAAAATCTATTGCTGTGGACCCGTTGCGTGTCTGATTGAGATCCACTTTTCGCACTCTCTCTCTCCAGTTCAGCTCCCATCTAATATTAACATTAAGGAGCCCAATTCGTTCAAATAGCGTTCAAGATAGCTTCAAAACAAACAAACAAAAAAGAGCAAACGTAAGATTAGACGAAGAGCCTACAGCAGGGAGAGGAAAGCAGCGCGATAAGCGGACAGCACAGGCACGTAAGGTTGGTTTTCCAGTGTTAGGAGAATTCGTCATCAAAACCATTTTCACAAAACACACAGCCATAACCAACACTATTAATGAGGCCTATTTACAATAACAATATTGAATAAATCTGCCCTTTGTATATACAAAAAGGGAAGCCTGTGTTTGAGCAGATCTCAAACCCGACATTCTATTAAGTTAAATTATTGTTGAAAATTATCCGCACGTTTTCTCTGAGAATAACACTCCGACTGATAGGATTTCTTACCTTCGTATACAGGGGCCATCGGTGCAAGGATTTCTGTTATTCATGGCAAAATATGAAAAGATGTTTCAGTTCAGAACTCAATAAAAATCTGCCATCTTGAGCCGCTGACAGAATAGCTGTCTCCTGCATTACTAGCCCAGTTCATCGGGGGGGAAAAGAAGAAAAAGATCACATCCAGAGCTGCAATGTTATAACCGGTCCACGGACAATTTAAAAAAAGCGATTTCTGCAACTTCACCCGGGAGATTCTGACCAGTTTTTTGGCTCTGAGATAGAGCCAAATTGCAGGTTCGGGCTTCAGTTTGTGGTGTGCATGTCTGTGGAGTGCCTGCAAAAGTTGCAATGGTGAAAGAGCAGAGCGAAACGAGTTTAGCCGAGCCTACATAGTAATCAAACGACTATCTGGTCGATCACTGAAGGACGCCCACCGCAAAAGGTTCCTTACACATGTTGCATGATTGCACTAAAAAAAAACCTTAAAATAAGTAAACAAATAGTTAATTAAGCAAGTAAATAAATACTCAGAGTTTAAGACAAATTTTAACAATATTTTGGTTAAATAAAAACCTGCTAGAATGTGAATCACAAAATGATTAAAATAAGAAGAAAATTAGCTGTTTAATTAGTTGAAGCTCGTCGTAGTTAATTGCAGTGGGGACAGAATACTGTTCCCACACAAGATACAATAGCCAAGCAGAATTCGGTATATCACAAGCATTTTTATGAAGTGTCAAATGTATTAATCTTGAAGCTAAGGGTTTCAATTAATCTTAGACTAAGGGCTTGTCTGTTTTGTAAATGGAGGTCTTTCCGTTCAACTTCAAAGTATGTTCTGCAGATGCGCCATTGTAATCCATAGGTTGAAACACTTGTGTTTTGGTTCGATGAATCTGGATACCCCAAGTCGGGCCTGTATCAAATCCTCCAATGACGCCACTGGATTTTCACAGAATGAACTAGGGCGGAATCGGATTACATGGCCCATACAGATGTGAACAATCTGTCATCTACCTCCAACCGCTAGAAAAAAAGCGCATTTTATTTAATTGTGTGTTCACCTGCAATGAAATAGCTATTTGGATAAAGAGCAACAGTGTGTTGCTGATTAATGCAAAATAAATGTACCCCAAGCATGCAAGAAATGAAACATACTTACCACAAACTGCAAAGTTATAAACGACAAAAATCGGGACATGAGTCATATGAATAGTGAAAGTATTACAAGTAGTGTTTATAGAAGGCTCCCTCAAACTCTTATTCGCTCATTCTCTCATATCTCTCTTATTTTCTCTCTGTTTCATATATATATATATATATATATATATATATATATATATATATATATATATATATATATATGAATGAAAGCGAGAGAGAGTGAGGTACACAAATAGGAAAGGCATCATCGCATTGCATTCGCTTTGATATAATATTAAACTACAAGTACCGCTGCACAAAGTATTGTAGTTCTTACAACTCTCAAAAACTACATTAACCAGGAGGATTTCCGCGTCAACAAACAGTAGCCTACAGAGAGCTATCGGGGAAATAGGTAAGCATTACAGTTCTTTACTATAACAATAATTTATCCTGAGATTGACCAGCATTGTCTACTTGAATTTAGCTAATGAAATTTAAATATTTGGAGCACCCGGTGCAAAACACGATCTAGCTAGTTTATTCCCAAATCTAAAGAATCCTGCTGGATAAGACAGCGGCATACAGGAAGTTTTTAGGGTTTTCCTAGACTCATTTGAGATTCCAATTCATCCGTATTGCATATATGAAATATTTCACCAATGTACTTCAGAACGTCACCTGAATTATCTGAATGAAAAAAATGGGTTATGTTTTTACATTGCTGGATTAAATCAAGCACTCCCTGAAATTGGAGCGAGGTGAATAACATCTATCGCTGTTATAGTTTTTCGCTGCAATTAGATTAATCTGCTCAGTTGAACAGTGCAGGACGATTATTTGGGGGAGGGACCAGTATATGACGGGTTTCTCACCCTGCCTTCCAGTTATTGCTGGAAGCCTGGGTAGTAAGAGTTTATAGGAAATGTAGACCTTTGGCTCATAATTTACTAGGCACCACCACCTAATTGCTAGGATCTCATTCTCATTTAAGGAATTGTTTAGTGACAACCGATTATGGACAATATATACACTCACCCTATATGTAGGCAACCAGCCAGGACATGATTGATGCACAAATTATTCCCTTTTCATTTTGTAATAGAGCTACAGAGTTGACACAGCAGACAAGTAAGCAACAGGTGTAATTTATGAAGGGGATGGAGGGGGTGGTTGGGGACATGTTTCCATTACTTTCTCCCAATGTTCCTAATGTTTTCTCCCAAACATTAGGCCTCATGCAAGAGCTACTCTCATGATTCACCTGTAAATCATAAAAGCAAATATTTTATACACATCATGTACAGCTGTTCCCAAATACAAAAAACCCCACAACAATTATGTATTAATGGATTGTATGTATTTCATTCAGTTGGAGGAATATGAGTTTGAATATAGAAATGAAACTTGATGTATTGATTATCCTCTTCAGTATCCTAGTATTTTCCAGAGACGATCTAAATTGCCACATTAGCTATTAATCTTATCTCCTATGGCTTCATGCACAGTGATGTTGCACATTTAGCTGCTTGCACACTATTTAAGCACAAAAATGCTCGTTTGAAGTCGTCTATATAGAAGGTTAACATATCGCTGGGTGACTGTGGATAACAAAGATGTCACTGTGTTTGCTGCTAGTGTTCCATGTTTTGTTTTTTTGTTTTTTAGCCATTTAGCTAGTGAGGGGTGCTTTGGTACACTGCAAGAGTCTGCGCTAAAGCCGCTGAGCCTTCTTCAGTCTTCCAGCCAGGTCCATATATAGGCCATCTTGATTGGCAGAGATGAGCCATTAATGAAACAGCAGCAGAATCCAAATCCTGAACTGGAGCACAGTCATCAGGAATGTAGCGTACCAGCCCGCACCCAGTACCCAGGGGTGTAGCAATGGCCACGCTGCCCTTTGGCGTTACAGTCATATAGCAAATACAGTGCACACTGACCAAAAAGCTTGCAATTAAAATAATTTATGCCATTTAACACTTAAAATATGTTGTCCAGCGAAACATCCTCCATTATAAAAGCTGAGAGTGCGATACTAAATAGGTTATCATGACATCTGTTCTCTATTCAGTCTTTTCCTTGACCCCTTTCTCTTTCAGGCTAGCTATATACTAGACAAAGCATGGTGAAAGTCAACTTTGTCATTCCTTTTCAACACAGATGTCCTGAGTGAGGAATGGAATATAGTCCCCCCCCCAGGACGCTATACTGCATTTGACATAAAACAGCAGGAGACAGTGAAAACTCTGCAATGTGATGCATCGAATACAAGGGAGTGGTAGTTGTGGACAAATGTAGGTCTTGTCCGTTTAGGATGTATATACATGGCTGGGGGAAGAGGTGGGCAAGGAGTAAACATTAGGCATAAACATGTACCAACACAAGAAAATGGTGCTGTTTTGCTGGTGATGGTGATATACTAAGCTAAGGAGAGAAAAACAAGAAAAGAAGTCACAGTTTTGGCTTTATGCTTTTTATTTGCTACCTTTAACAAAGGCAGAAGGCAGCCACCCTACCCTGGACTCGAACTCAGGCTTGACAGGAGGTAAATGTGAGCTCTGACCACAGGACCAAAGAGCCAGCTTCTTAAGTGACGGTCTCCATCACACAGCACCTTGCTGACTGATTCTTTCTTGGCTTTCCGCTTGTGCCAAACATTTTCACATCCATTGGCGTACTTGTAATTAAGAATTTGTTGCAGAAGTTGTACTGATTCAAATTTTTTGATGCCCAACAAGGGTGGGATATTACTGAGTGTTCCAAACAGGTGGGTGTAACTGAGAATGCTTGACTATTGGTTGTCCACCAACTCGCAGACACTTACAGTATTAGAATTTCTGTGATTGTTTAGATTAAAAGGCCAGCATTTCACTGTGTTAAGGAAACAGGTTAAGGATGGAGTAGAACCTATTTGTGTACATTGGAATTAGACCAGTAAGAACGCATTTAAACAATACCATTTGGAGTTAAGACCTACCTGTGTGGAGTTAAGTCCCTTCCCATTTGGAATGGAGGGCCATTTCTAGTTTGACAGAGCTAATGCAGCATTCTAACTGAAGTATATTAAGAACACTCAACCTAGTGTGTATGCATAACACGTTATATACTGGTTTGCCTTTGAATATACTTTTTTAAAAATTATATTTACCATCTCTTGTTTTCAGTAGCTCTTAATGCCACTACTAATGTTATAGGTATATGTTTTTCAGAGTTTTCACATACTGATCTCTGATTCTCTGTCATATAAGGGGAAATTCGGCAGTCATATTATTCATATTTGACATCAAGATTGAGGCTTATAGTGCTTGACAAACGGCCGTTCAAACCAAACCAAATGTACATGCCACTCCAGTTTGATGAGAATCTGACTTTGCGCTGAGTTTTAGTCAGTTGATTGCAGCTTTTGGAGACTAAATGATATGTGGCAGTCAAAGTGCATTTAAATTTGTGATTATTATTCACAAGGACATTCTCTGGATTGTTCCTAGACACATGTGACCAATGATTGAATAAAAGGCCAAATAACAAGTTTGGAAGTACATAAAAAAAACACATGAAATTTTTTAAAACCCAAATTTTTGAAAATTTTGTGTCACATAAAATATTGCCATGTTTAAACTTCTTGCGTTACATGTCGCTGTGTTTTTGATCATTTACTGAGACTGTCTCTTGTGAATAAATCAAAATATTTTTTGGAAACTTCCCAGATTTCTACATGTTAAAGGCCAATTTCAACTTTGAATAGTGTATTTAGATTTTTTAAAAAGTGATCCTTATAAAGAAGTACTATTTTTTTGAAAAAGCACAGCTTATGAAGTATTGATTTGTGGAACTTGGCATCTGATTTGTGAGTTTCATATGCACAACTTAAACTCAAGGGGTCTGATGCATTTATTGGTTTTGAAGTTTTTTTGAAAACACCCCCACTGGCAAAAATGCATCAAAGTCAGTAATCATCAAAGTTGCAATACTTCAGCAGGTCCCCAGGAATCAGAGAAAGTAATTTAGTCTATGTCACTCTGTCCAAATTTAGAGAAATATATTAGATTCAAAACTGCAAATATTCTGTAGCACCATAATTAAATTTTTTTTTTTTGCAAGAATCACCACTCTAGTGCACCCCTGAGGCCAATTCTTACCAAGCTTGCCAAGGGTCTTCAGAGTGTGACGTTAATATATGCCAAATTTAGTCACAACCAGACTATACCTTTTGAAGATTTAGGTAATTAATCCTAGAAAACCAACACCGTTTCACTGAAGTTCAACAGCCATAATTTGTTAAAATGTTTTGCATAATTTGTTACAATTTTTTATTTGATAATTATTTCGTTTCAGACTCTTTTTTTTTCGCAACCTGTTTTGGAAAAGTTGGGTGAAAAATCTAGCACTAGTTTGGAAACTGATTGGTAATTGAAGCCATGTTTTTTATTATTGTAATTTTCAAGTTTCATACTTAGGAATATTTAATCCAGCTTGTCAACAGAAGCAACAGGTACAATTTCATCTTGATCAGTCCAGCAGTTCTTGGTTCGTAGGTTTTGCACATTATACCAATTATCAAAAACTCTGTCACAGAATAAATGTATGGGTGGGGCCTATCAGAATTCAACAGAAGCGAAGAATTAAGATAAAAAAATAACTCTGACTCTATTAATTAATTCAGCAGTTGGTCAAAATATTTAACACTGTGTGGTAGCACCCCCTTCACGCTATTGGGGCTCATCCTGCCTACTTGAATAGCCAGAGGGACTACTACCTACAGATCGAGCTATGCGTTTCTATGCCTAATGGTTTGGTCTGCATGCTTCATTTTAAATGATCGTAAGAATCTTAAAAAAGCAATTACAATAGGTTCAGCACCATGTGCTTGAACCATAATCATAACTCTAAAATGTTAACAATATGACTGTAATATTTTGAAAAAAATGTAATAAAGTAAAAAAAAAAAAATTCACAGACTTTGAAGAATAAAGTCTTAATTAAAATCAAGACCATTTTTAATATAACAAAAGTAATATTTCTGTAATAAAGTCATTAATGTATAAGTATAAGATTGCATTCTCTTCAGAAAAAGTTGGAAAAGTTGCAATATTCTGAATAAAAGGTGAAAAAAGATTGGAAATGTCATGTGTTAAATGAGGAATACTGGGGCTTTTGAGAAGTCATATTTTCATATAGGTTCCACACATAAAAAAAATATTTAATTTGCTGGCACATCAACACTAGATTGTTTTTAGCAACCAAGGTCCCAGTGCTGTATGGCATATAGATTTGAACAATGTACTAAAGCTGTATGGGATGATTGCCTTGGTGAGTTTACTTGTCATGCTTATTTGTCATCTGGATGAATGCGTAGCTTGCAAACAATGACCCAAAAGTAGTCACAGACTACTTGCTTGCAGACTGACCCAAGTTTGGGTAATGGGCATATGAGAGGAATGCAGCTGTTCCTACACAGGAATCACTCGGTGCATTCCGCTAAATAGGGGAGTCTCATTTATGCTTGCAGCATGGCAGTGCAACATGTAGAATCATAGTGAGGGATCCTGTGGATGCAAAGTGGATAATTCTGCAATGGAATTTTTCAGACACTCAAAAATAATGGACTTTATGTAGTGACATTTTGGACAATAATTTGATACAGTTCTACTTCTTCGATCTCATCCAGGTGTATTCTATATCTTTTTTATTTGTTTTCTGTATTGTGAATCCATGCAATGCAACCAGATCCTCATAACCTAATACCAAAGTCAGACACTTGGAATGGTGGACAGTAAAAGAAGTGCACACACACACACTGAGTTGCCCATTTATTATGCTTCTTTTTGTATCTACATTAATTTTATCAGGTTCATCTACAATAAGGGGGCATCTGTTGACCTCTTGATGCACAATTTATTAGCCCCTCACAACCCATCCATCAAAGGGAAGGAAACCACTGATCAAATATTATTTGGGCGATGGGCCATTTTCTGCTCAGGACAAGACTGTGTGAAAGTATGTGGGTAGTCTAATTTGATCAGGCACTTCAATGTTGGTTTTTACTCAGTGTACACTGGTTGGCCATGTTATTAGAAACCCCTCCCTTATAGCTCCACCATGCTGGTGTACATCTGTTGATCCACAGTTTGTTAGTCCTTCTCTAGCCCTTTATCATAAGTCCATTTTTGGTGGTCCACCTGCATCCTAGTAGTAATGATGTGTGTAAAAGCCTCAATAACAATGCTGTGTCTGATACATTTGTAACAGCACCACATATGTCGCTATAATGTCAGTGCTGCTGCTGCACTGTGACTGATCCATATACCATCCAGATAACATCTGGTCAGTGGTGGTCCTGTGGTGGGACCTTTCTACAGATGGTTGGTATATGGTTGATTTGTGCACTATATTAGGCTACACACGAACTCCATGACGCGTGAGAATACTTTGTTTAGATCTTACATGCCAGAAAGCCTATTATAAATACCTCACAGTTGACAAGATTCTAATAAAATTATATTTACCCATAATTACACATAGATATAGCATTTTTTAAGCAACAGATCACACAGCAATAGGTGATATACACTATGCAAATTGCTTGTTGGAAAACTGGTTGCCTGACTTTAGTTTTACATGATATTTCTCAAGTTTTATTTCATAATTATTTTAATGGAGGATGAGCTACATGAAGTTGTGAGGACAAATAATACCAAAGCTAGGTCAAGGGATGGATGAGAAGATGCCCAATTCTAATGTTCTATACACCTCAGATTTATGGTGCAGATAAGTATACACTCCAGAATGTTCTTCAAGAAGAGGTAGATGTTAGGGAAATCACCTCAAAGGACCCAAACCTCTGTGATGAAACTGAGCTCTGTGCTCTTCTTATCAGTGAAAATGGCTGGCATGCCATTGTGGATGCATACCATGCAGTTGAACCATATGTGCTAGTATGAGATACTACTGAATGTTTAGCAGAGTTATTTTCATTACTGGCCATGGGGATGCACTGATCTGCAAAGTTTTAATGTACCTACCCCCAACACACCAAATCCAGCTCATGAAGAATATGATAAATGGCTAATGAGCTGGATCAGGAGTGTTTGAAACTCTGCAGGTCAGTCAGTTCCCAGATCTGGGCCTGAGGTCCTTTTCTGAGATTTAGGAGAAGTCAGGAGCATGATCAAAGCTGTCAGAGAAGTGATTCAGCATCCTGTATGTACACCCAATTGGCTTCCATGTGAAATTAGTCTGGAATTTGAACGCTTCAATGAAACCTGACATCACCAAATCAGATCATTGTAGAACCTCAAACATCTTCCTAGCTTGCCTTCATCTCTGATTTATCTTTTCAAGTGGGTGGCAACTTCTTTCTTTGAAGTCACTTCTGTTGGAAATATTAACCTTCCTGACACTTTTCTTTGATGTTGGTTCTCAGGTTACTATACATTTTAGTAAGTAAATCTGACAGACATCTGTAATTTTGCTATCCCTCTCCAGCAAAGTCATAAACATTGTTTTTTGCACAAACCCCTTGTGAGATATCTCATCAGGAATTCTTGGTACAGTGCTAGCAAAGACTCTTCCTGCATTCATAACTATTAACAATTTTCAAAATGACAACATAAACAGAGTTGAATTTATATAAATCCCAACTTAGGATAGCACTGAGCTAGCTTTATTGTGATTTTGAAATCAGTTGCTCAGCATTATAGCTTTTGTACACCAAGCAGAAGGAGGGATATGCAGTAAATTATCAGGCTGATGGATCAGTGTTTCACTGAAAAAGTCATTGTCTACCATTTGCTGTGCACCAAAAGTGATCTCTGGGTCCGATATTTTTGCTACTGTGGCATGGGAAATGGTTTCTTCAGCGGTATACTCTAGTTCCACAAAAATAATGGGATTACTGATGACACTGACAAATGTGCTTGCAGCATGATCAATGCTAGCTCTGATTTGTTCAGAAACGATGAACCACTCTGGAAGTCAAAGTTAACATTATTGTTTATGTTTACAGGTGTGTTGAGGGAGGGATGGAACATATTTTCGCTAGGACATGGTGCTAAATTTGGCATTAAATAGCAGCAGACAACAGTGTGACAGAGCAAAGGGACTCATCAGTCTTGTTGCACATCTCTGGCTGGTATAAACTTCGATCTTGGCAATTTGCTTGCTACATGTCAGTGAACTGGGCTCTAATACTGCCCTAGTTGGGTCAGAGTTATTGCCACACTCTTCATCCAGCACTGTTTATGGCTGATCCTCACCTTTTTGCCTTTTTTCCTTTCAAAGTTTGTTTCTCCTTCAGCTTTTCAAAGAGACTCATCTTTCTTGTTGATTAGGGTGTCTACTACATACAAAATTTAAAAGGGCAATCCTTTCTCCATGCGATGGCAAGTAATTAGCCAGTTTTTCATCTACCGTTAGCATGGCGGCATCTCTGTCGATCTGTAAGAAAGTTAAGGGAAAAGTGTTACCTTTGTGTGCTTAAGAAGCAAAGACATGTGATAGCAGTATATGAAATGATATATTTTAAATGAAACTGTACTAAAGGGAAACTTTGTGTAAAAGGGCTGTGTATCTGCTAAAGGAACATAAATATAGTAAACAATGAACATATACATGGCAAATGCATGAAATTAGAAATCAAAGAAATATTATGTTTAACCAATGTCACCTAAAGACAGGCTATATTTGGATTGGCACTAATGTCATCTAGATTAGACTGATTGGCATTGAATTAATTGCACCTGTCTTTTGCTGTTTTTCAGCTCTAGCTGCAATATAAATGCACTTTAAAGGATTACATTTACTGTGCTGTAGTCCATCTGTTACTACACAATCCATCAGCCTTTCTGTCAGTGTAATGCACCATCGGCGTGGCAGTGACACATTTGTGACATATTTGTGGCTTGGTAGTGCATGTCTGGCACCAATACGAGTACAACAGACACAGCCATGTTGCTAGGATTTTTAAACAACTGTCAATACTAAGTACACTCAGAAATATTCACCAGCAGTGGGCCTACTGACCACTGTGGAAGGGCCAGAGCAGGCGTGGGCTACAGAGGCCCAAAGTCCAGTTTGGTGATTTCTCTGTTTTGACACAACAACTAAACCTGGTAATGTATTACTGTGGAGGAATCCAGCCCTCCAGGATTTGAACACCCCTGGGCTAAAGGATCAAATTTTGCATGTGCATCAAGATGAGTAATGTTAAATATTCACAAAAATACCACAGTGCCGAGCCCGATGCCCTTTTAACAGTGCCACACACATTCCAGCATTCCACTACCATGTCAATGTCACTGCTGAGCTGAGCATAGTCCATCACCCAAATGATACATGGTTGGCTCTATGTTTCTATTGACGTATGGGGGCAGAATACACAACACAACAGCTCCATCAAGTGAATCACTTCCTACGCTACTCCTCTATCTTTCAAGAAGGTTATAACATCTGACAGTTTTCCTGCCATTATGGAACTACAGAGTACAATAAAACATAACAACCTCACAGAATCTTGGATGATTAGAAGCTACAGATTAGAAACTGTACTAACTACACTAGAGCAGATCATATCTAACTATAACTTAGCATAGTTTCTGCTGTGCATTCAGCTGTTCTGCACAAGTGTTGATGCTGTGTTGGACTAATAGATTACCAGTAGCAATGCCAACACAAACAAAATTTACAGTGCATAAAATGATATCTTAGCAAGTGAAAACATCTTAAATCTAGTTTAATTATCGAAATCTCTCATTTTGAGATTGTTCTGAGAAATTATTTCTTATTTCTTAATTTTACCTAAATTACTTAAAATATCTCACTATATTGGAAGATAATTTTCTTGTTTCATGATAACTGCTTAAAAGATGAAAAATCTGCCAATTTTGTGTGAATTTTACTTGTTAAAATTACTTAAAACAAATAAAAAACATCTAGAAATATTATATTCTTACAACAATCTCTAAATGAGATATTCTAGATATTGAAATATATAGATATCTACAAAACTGAAAGTTCCCAGTATTCCTAGTAAGCTTTCTCCCTGAGTAATATTGCACGCTTTATGCCCATGGGCCATGATAGTGGTTGGACAACTCAGTACCTTCTTTGGTAACCTGTTTTAGCCTGAACATGCATGTACTGATGTAAGTTTATTACTAAATAATCTTTTGATGCAAGTTCTGCCTGTCTTGTTTGTATTATGTAATATTCCATGTAAATATTATATGTGCTATTATAGTGCTGTATGCTTCCTGAATTTAACATGTTATAGATGGCTCTTTGAATAATATGCGTTTAAAGTAGTATCATGTGAAATGTTGTGTAGTATAAATCATTTATTCCCATTTTGGAATGCTTTTTCTAATTTAAACTCTTTATTGTCTTTCTGTCACCCCAGCATTCATACTGTAATCACCATTCTGCATGTCTTCTGCTTGTGACTGGTGAGAGAAGTGAAGACAGTCTTTTGTAGTTTTCACGATGCCATTTGTGTCTTCACCATTCCTCTGGTTAACCGTTCAGATATCGCATAAGCACTGTGAGCATGAGTGCAGGGATTAATCAAAGCCAAACCATTGATCAGGATTGTAGGTACCATCATGTGTAACATTTACAGTGTGAACAATCCTTTTTCAATCGTTATTTTCAATCATTAACAATCGTTATTCCCTTATGCTAAGAAATACCTGTAATATGAAGAAGTTTTCTTGATTTTTGATTTTTTTTTCATATTTTGGTAATATTGCAAGCTTCAGATCATGATGTCAGCATTGTCTTCATCTGGCAGGTTCCTGGGTTTTGTGTGAAGTTAATGGTCTTGGCCACTGACACAGTGAGGATGTCTGAAGTTGAGGCCAGTGAATTCTCAGTGCCTCTGGTCCTCTTCCTACTCTTCCTACTTCTCCTGTACTGGTGAGTGGAGAGTTTAATGCTGCTGGGATGAAGAACCTTACAGTTGCATGACAAGAAAACTGACACCCTTGATTGTCCTGTTCTCACACTCACAGGTACCCTGACTATAATGGTCCTCTGGCTGTCAGAGGCTTGATTACTATCTGTTAGGACTGTAGTAATTTTGAAAATGAGATGTTCTCATGGCTTGGAAAAGGATTGCAGCTTTTGTGTCTGAAGTAGTAAAGATGAGATGTCTGCTGATAATCCATTGATTATTAAGAATTAAGAATATGGGTTTACTAGTGAGTTAAATTTTAAGGCTACTGAGATGGCGGTAGAAAATTACTTCAGTAAAACGGAGGGCTTCCCAATTAGTTTTGCATTTATTTTTTCCACATCTTTAGGTCTGCAATCAACTGTTATAATCGTTGTAATCCACCAATTGTAATAATCCCTGTAATCCAGCAATTGACAGAGAAATGGGCATCTGTCCTTACAAATACTCCTGTACAATAAGTGAACTCAATGAATGTAATGTAGTGCTCATTAATGAATGCCAGACACACTTGCTGAGCTGCTGTGCATCTTCTCAGCAGATATGCAGGTGACTTACATGTGTTCATGCAACTGTGCCTAAGAAGTGTACCATTTCTGATGGCAATGAATAATGCAATCACAGCGTCAGTGAAACTAAATAGACATTTATTTAGCATTAGATTATCAGTCACATTTTAATGGTCTTCACTTCTTTCTTTCTTTCTTTCTTGCTCTCTTGCGCTCTCTCTCTCTCTCTCTCTCCCTCCTTCCCTCCTCTGTGTTTCTGATGGCAATGAATAATGCAATCACAGCGTCAGTGAAACTAAATAGACGTTTATTTAGCATTAGATTATCAGTCACATTTTAATGGTCTTCACTTCTTTCTCTCCCTCCTCTGTGTTTATTTTAGAGGCAATGTGTATATCAGCAGTGGTAACTTAGTGGCCTGTTTTTCAGTGTCCATTACACCACTTCAAGACTCATGATTTTTAAGAACAGTATACGTTAAGTACTCTTTTATTTTCTGTTAAGAACATTTTAATATCATAGCACAAAAAGTAAAATACATAAATACTAATAATAATATTTTAATATGGATGGATGGAATGAAGAAAGGAACTTTATTGAACCTGGGGGATGAGTTGAATGATGAGTTGTATTGGTTTCAAGACCAGGTTTATTCTGGTTTTCTCATGAATTAGTGCACTCCTTCTTATCAGGGACAAATGTTCTTGGCCACCGTGCAAACACTTGGTCGCTCAGAACATGTAAATTCCTGTCTGTAGGGGAAGGCACATCTCACTGAACGGAAAGCTGGGTTATGGAGGGGCTTCCTATGCTGTCGTCTTGCAAATTAAGATTTATATCAGAGGATGAAACCCTCTTGCATGAGGACAACCATGACACCAAGGTTAAAAAAAAAAAAAAAGATTTAGGAGAGAAGGTGGATGGGCTTCTCTGGCATGTCTCCAGGGCAGAAATAAGCCACATTAAGGGATCAGTTTCTGGGTTTGAAACCTCATTGCATTGTAACGCATAAGCTTGTTGTCCTCGAAACAGGTCTTTCATGGCAAACGCTTGTAAAGTACAAACTTTACAAGCAAAATTTAGCATTTGTTAAACTGTGTTAAGTCTCCACGGTACCACTGGCTCTGGCGTTTGAGATCAGTCTATAGACTGCCATCTACTGGTTATTAAATGTAGACATGTGCAGGTGTACAGGTGAGGTGTGTGTGTGTGTGTGTGTGTGTGTGTGTGTGTGTGTATATATTCTATATAAGGTAGATATGCAAATGTAAAGTTTATAGGGTTTGGTTCAAAGTTTTTTAATGAAGCCTTAACTACAATGCACCAAGCTGTTGTTCAGGTATGATATGGTTTTGTTTAATCTAGGTAGGCTTGGCTAAGATGAGGACGGTGCAGAGCAATAATGTAGCACCCCTACTTTAGTCTCAGTTGTCTCGTTTGCTATCTTGCTTGCTGATTTCCATTCTGGCATGGTGATTGTTATTAAGTTCGAAATGCATCTTAGTCTTTGTAGAGGTGAAATTCCTCCGTTGAAGTCGGAGGAGTGTTCTTTTCTTTCCTTATATTGACTACATGCTACACTCTCACTAAGCTGGCTGTACACCAGGGCCCTTGCCACTGACGTACTCTCTTCCCTGGTGCAACAGGGTGTAAAGCATTGACATATTCACACAGACTTGCTCATAAAATCTGAGGAATGGAGGAGAGTGTGAGTCCATCTGTTTCTCTGCTCTAGGTGTTTAAAGAACTGGCATCATATCAGAAGGTCACACACTAAGATATGATATCAGAGCAGATGTGGTCAAGCAGGAAACAGTCTCTCCTCTCTCTCCCTCCCTCCCTCCCCCTCCATTTGTCCTCATACAATTTTGACCTGATCCTCAAACAAAAAAAAAAGTTTCCAATTGGCTGCATTTTAGCTTTTTCTGAATAATTTAGTAGAGATTAATAAAATTCAATAACCTATAAATTATGGAACTAAATAATTTTCAAGAAATGCCGGCTTTGGCTGTTATGTCCCACATGGGATTAAGTGTCACCTCCTCTGGTTTTAATTCCCTTCTTAGCATGGCTGTACAGATGAGCTGCATCCTTCATGAGGTCAGAGCTACCCTTCCTTCCTTGCTCGAACTGCCTCAGGTTAAGTTCCATTCCTGCATATTCTCCCTTGACCCTGCAAGGACATGTGTTGGTGGGTCCAGTAAATGATGTCTGAATCTGTATAATCTTACTCTAGTCTGTTGGTGTCTTATACTCAGTATAAGCAGTGAAATCATGGTGTCAGTGATGTCATCTCTTTCAGTTCAGCTCATAGTGACTTTAACTGACTTGGTTTGCCCTCCAGCTCCACACCCACTGGGACTGCAGGCCGGTTGATTGTGATTGTATCAGGCTGCGGACAGCTGACTTGGCAGCACAGCGGTTGCATGGCCAGATTGACTTTCATTGTCATTGAAATAGTTATTGTTTAATTGAGGGCTCTTGGACAGCCCATTCATCACGGATGTTAATCATATCAAGCGCTCACACCTCCCATAGAACCTGCTACGTTCAGCCATTTCCATGGCACTGGGCTCCTAATACATCTAAACGTGGTAATCGGCTCTAATTTCACCAAGATCCACCCAGCTCTGCAAATGAGCTCTGGGCTGACCTGCAGGCAGCCCTGCTAATAGGAACCAGAGCAGCTCCACGCAGTAGCCCCGTCCAATAGCCCCCACTGGCTCCACACCACTTGGTTTACATATGAGCTCAATGCTGTTAAATCTCATATTGCATGGCAGATAATGCAGTAACTGAAATGGGTCCACATTGAGTCTCCTCTCCCCTGCCACACTGTATTAACTGAGCAGGCTGCCGTAATGTTAATAGGGTTACCGACTGCAGCTCCAAGTGTGCTCTCTAGAAACATGCCTGTCAGAGTATGACTACACGCTTAGCACATTTCCCTGTAAGAAGCCTTCAGAAATTCCTTCTTCAGAAATTCATCCTGCATTCTGAATCCTGTCTTTAATGGGGCAAAGTTGGACAGTGTGTTTACATTAAGTAAATGGTTTTTTTTTGTTTGTTTGGTTTTTTTTTAGTTTTTTTTACTGTACCCAGACACTGGGCTCAAAATTACAGACCAACTATCATGTGCGCCCACTTCCCCCATGTTAAGCAGCCACTACTTGTCTCATTACCTGTATGTCTGGAGCTGGTTCAGCATTTTCTCTTGCACTCCTTCCTCTCCTTTGCCATCTTTCTTGTTTTCTTTCTCTGTTCCTTTCTCTCTCTCTCTCTCTCCCTCCCCCCTTTCTGTTGTGAGCTGGAGGAGGCAGGCAGACAGCTCTGTGTGGTCTCTGCTGCGGGCTGGAAATAGCCGAGTGTTTTCACCGTGCTGCGTGGCCGGGGAGAGTGGACCTGGGATTTGGAGAAGTGTTATGGAACTAGAGGGACTCGTCTGACTAACAGAGCGGGCGGTGTCACAGCAGGGCCGTTCGCATGGCTCTCGCACCTCTATTTTTGGTTGTTGTTGCCTTCCAGCTGGCTGCACCTGCAGGCTTTGAGAACGACATGGACTGGAGGTGTAGCGCTCATTGTCAGATGCTTCTTTCCTCCCCTCATCTTTCTCCAGCCCCATTTTGAGAGAAAGCTTTTGGTGAAAAGAGGTTCCTTAAACGACCAGACGGAGAGTGCAGCCATAGCAGGCCATGTGCTTTCTTTCCACACTGAGGTTATTCAGTATTAACACACAACTCTGCCTTCTTCCATTTGCTTTAGGATGCATGTATATGCACGATGAAAGCACATGTATCCATATGTAATTATAGTTTAACTGAGACCACTATATCCGGTGTGGTAATTTGTAGATTTTAAATGACTTTTCTGGCATAGCGGAGCAGAATTCTTGTCTAAAGTGGGAACAGTAAAATAAACACTTAGCTCACTGCAGCAGCTGCTGTGGTTTGGTATGCAAATAATCCAAGTTTATTGTCTGCTGAAATTTTTGTGATTAATAAATCTCCACTGTGGACTTTGGTTAATATTTTTGCATTGCATTTCATATAAAACCAAGATATTATAAAGCTCCCTTAACACAAAACACCCCTGAACATAATACTGCCTCTCACACACTACTGGTAAACCCAACACTAACTCCCATTGCAAATCCTTACAGACTAGGCTGCAAAACTGGCCTATGGTGTTGAATGAAACATCAACTGTGTATTTGTCCCACACCATGGAATATCTCGTATTGGGTGATGGTTCTCTATGTAGAACGTGATGGGTCTGTAAGTGCAGAGTAACATGTCTGTAGGTGCAGGGTGATGGCTGTGTAAGCTCAGGGTGATATGTCTGTATGGTCAGGGGGATAGATCTGTAAATACAAAGATCTGGGTTATGGGTCTTTAAGTGCAATGTGACGGGTCTGGAGGTGAAGTATTTTGGGTCTCTAAGACAAGGGTTATGGGTCTGTAAGTGGTAGGGTAAGGGGTTTGTAGATGGCTATGTGATGGGTCTGTAAGTCCAGAATGATTGGTCTGTAAGTGGCAAGGTGTTGGGTTTATAAATAGAAGGGTGAATGGTCTGTAAGTGGCAGGGAGGGGTGATGTAGGGTAATGGGTCACAACGTCATGGGGTCTCTAAGCACAGGGTTGCTGATCTGGAGGAGCAGGGTGATGGGTCTTTTCGTGTTTATCTGGAGGAGCCAGATGAATGTGTCTGTAAGAGGTGATTGACCTGTAAGTGTTGCTAGGTCTGGAGTAGCAGGGTGATGGGTCTGTAGGTGTTTTGATCTGGAGGAGCCAGGTTATGGGTCTGGAGGAGATGATGGATCTGGTTGGTCTGGAGGAGCAGGGTGATGGGTCAGTAAATGATGATGCTCTGTAAGTGGTGATAGGTCTGTAAATGGTGATGGTCTGTAATTGGTGATGGGTCTGTAGGTCTGTAGGTTTATGATTTGATAAAGTGTGATGTGTGAATGATGTCCTCTTGCAGGAAGGCAATATTGTGGAGCTGCAAGCATATATTCAGGTTTACAGCCTTGAATACACAGCTACTTACTGAGATCTCATTCAGGTTTCTCCCTCTCATTATGGGCCAGATTTGAGTGGTATGTTAAGCATGTCTTTCATTCAGTGAGATTAAATATGATTCTTATGGCTTGATCTTGATGGTATTGAGAGGCCTTGAGTGAAGTTCTTGACTATGATCATGAGAAATAGAACATCTCAGTATGAGAGACTGTAGAATAATGTGATTAGTTTGCTAGTGATTAATTATATAAATCTAATAGGAATGTTTGGTCCTATAGTATATTGTAGCTTGCAAATTTAAATAATTAGTTAAAACAGGTGATGTGGTGATGTCATCCAAGTTGTTGTGTAACAGCATATATGAAAGTGCTTTGGTGGTCTAGCTCCTATTTGTCTGCCATACTCTATGTTGCTAGTCTCCTGTCTCCAAGTCTCTTTGCCCTGCGTTGGGCTGCTCTCAGCCCCCTCAGATAAGCACCTGATATTTGGCTCACTAACACCCTGTGACACCAGCCATGCTGAGCCAGGCCCAGTTCACACACCAGCTTGGTGAGGAGCTGCTCGGAGGTCTCTCTCCCCCAACGCCTATGGGCAAATTCAGGCACGACTGCTCCAGCCTCATGGCGCCTCCCACCGGAGCTCTCCCAGGTCCCCACAGCCCCATCAATAAAACTGTAGAGTGGAAAGCTGGCATGCCCTGGCGCATGTGACTGCCACAGTGCTCAGCTCCACTCTGCTGGGTGTGTGTATGTGTGTGTGTCTCTACGCGGGAGTTAGAAAAAGGTCCAACCATATGGTTTTATGTCCAGGTTTGTGTTTGATGGAGCCAAACTTAATATGCTTTTTTTTTTCTCTTTTCTTTTTTTTTTAAATTGTTCATCTGTGTATATCAGTGTTTTTTCTCTGTGGACTAAAATCACTGACAGACACAGTAATCCTTCATAAATTAGTGAGCTGTCATTGGCATCCATTTTTATTAGGTCCATAACAATAAGCAAGACACGCCTGTGATCACAGATGATGAAGAGCAACTAGAAATTGGTTCAACCCAGTGAAGTCACAGCAGTAACGTCTGCTGCAGTCAGTATGCATGACTGTGTAGCCGAGGAGATGTTCGCTGATAATTAACAGTTTGTCTTGTTGCTTTCTGTGAAACACATTACAACATGAAACATTTTTCCTGTTAGCCTCTTGCAGTATTATTTATGAGCACAAGTGGCGAAATAGTGCCGCATTGGAACTGTTCTCCTTGGAAAATGAAATGTTTAAAAAACATGTTCCCTTAGACAGAGAGCAGGTAACCATGTGACATTCTGATCTCACTGATGTTGGTAAAATAAGCTCTATAGTGAGTAGATGTTCTTTAGCACTGAAACACTTTCGAACACTAGCAGACATGAGGTACTTTTGGCTCTTGAAGCACCAGTATATAACAGTGTTAATCATTAAGCAGTGAGCCACTAATGTCTAACCTTTTTTCACCCTTATCGGAATTTTCCATACACAATATCTGTCAGCAGTGCAGCTGTTTCTAGATTGGTTGTCCATGGGGTTGACCATTTACCCACAGTAAAAGCCCTCGAGAATGCAAATGCATGTCTCCTTGCTAAACCTGCTGAGAGATCACAGTGTGTCAGTGTAGTGACAGTGGATCTGAGAGTATGAAAGGCGTCACATACAGCTCTTATTATTCTGCACTCTTTGACTAGTACAGAGTGTCTGGCTCTGCTCTGGCCTCTGGCCTGATATCCACTGTGACACTCTCTCTCTCTCTCTCTCTCTCTCTCAGCGTCACCAGTTCTCTCTTTCTCTTTCTCTCTCTCCTTGCCTTCTGCTTCTCTCTCTCATCCTCTCTCATATCCCCTTGCCTACTCTTTTGCTTGTCTGAATATCTAGTATGTAAAAAAAAAAATGTAATTTTTTTTTCTTTCTTGCTGTCGTCTGAGATTTATCCTGACCACTGGAGGTTGTTGGACTTTATGAGACCTGTGTTGGACTTTTACCTACCTGTTCTACCTCACACTCTCTCTCTCTCTCTTTCTCTCTCTCTCTCTCTCTCTCTCTCTCTCTCTCATTCCCCTGATCCCTCTCACACTCTCCATCTCCTACTTTCCTGCTCTTTGCCTCTTTCTCTCTCTGTATCACTGTCTCTCCCTCTCAGCATTGCACTTCGTCTTCAGCCCTGATGATACTACTGCCTAACCTGTCTCTTCTCACTCCTCCATAAAAACAACACAATGACTCAGTCAGTCAGAACGTCTCCTCTCTCTGTCCCATTGACTGGACAGAGCAGGCTCACTAAGCGACGTTAGCCCAAAAGGAAATGCAGTAAGGTCAGCCCAAAAGGAAAAGCTAATTACATGTTAATCAAAAATGGCACACCAAAGCTTAGACAGGTCATGAATATGTAGAGGGAAACCAGGCCCCAGGTGTGTTTGGGCCAGAGATGTCCCAGTGGCATGAGGGGGCTGTTGCTGCTGAAAAACCAGAAACCTTCTTATTTGTGCAAGCTAAATCTTTGACAAAAGGTGGATGTTAAACATATACTTAGTCACATTCAACTTCATTTTTCTGTTTTTTGAAATCTTTATATACCCTAGTGTGCATCATATTATTTATTTATTTCATAATTGAACATACAACAATATACCTGTATACCCATGTAGTTAAAGTTCACAAAATTCTTAACACTAACAGACTTGCAGATTCACAGTGTCTTCAGCTTCATGCTGTGTAGCCCAGCATGTGCTGGAGGAGTATTGTATTTTCACAGACCAGTTTGCTCCATTCCTTCTGTGCAAAATACAGCCACCTGCTGTTCTGTACTGAGTCAGAGTTCAGACTGCAATGCCGGACCTTATGCTGTTTTTAGATGTCCAGAAATTTTTCACGTTCCCCTAAGGAGAACTTTAAGGGAAACTTCATTCAGAAATAACTTCTCCCAAAGCGTCATCTCCTGCGTTCACTCCACTGGCTCCCTGTCGTGGCTTACATCAGATTTAAAACACTGACGCTCCCTTACAAAGCTAAAACTGGACCAGCTCCCACGTACATGAAGCACCAATCAAACCCCGTTCTGCGCCACGCTGCCTTCAGACCTCCTAGCACAGTTCCACTGTCCCACTATGTATCAAGACTCAATGCAAGCATGCAGAAATGTTTTGTTGGAGACTAAAGGGCACATCTGTAAGTTTGCTGTGAACAAGGGCTTCTGCCAAATAATAGAAATGTGAGTGGAATGTAAAAGTCTACAAACCCAAAGCGAGGTCAACTCCGTTTGCTGATGCGCAGAGACTCTGTCTGCTGTTGCGGTGTGAGTGTGTGTCGTGGCTGGGCCAGAGAGTGCTCTGTCAGGATTCTAGGCTCACACAGAAGCTTTTCCAGCCTGAATGACTGGGACTGTCTGTCACCAGTATACATGTCAGCTTCTGGCAGCTGATGGTGAATATTTCTGTGCTGTTGTGAAAAATGGGTCCAAATCCAAACATGGACAGATTGAACCAGTGATTCATCCTCATTTGTTAGCAACGTCATCACCGTTTGTGACGGCTTGTGCCGCAGAGTAATTAAGGAGGTGTCATAAAATGTTTCAACTTTTTCTACAGCACCGATAAAGCCTCTTTCTCAAATCTGACAGTTAATATGGTAATGAGCTCCTGCAGAGTTGGAGATTGCTAGAGAAGTTTTTTTCTTTTCTTTTTCCTTTGTACAGTAGATTTTGGTGCTTGTCTGAAACATCGTTGTGTGTTTCCTCACATCCCATACCACCCATGGCAAGGACTATTCTTACCTGTATTGAGGTGTGGTAAAATCTATGGAGCTTGTGGTTGTCATGGGAACTTTGAATACTGTTGCACTGTTGTTAACTTGGCAGATTCAAAATGAGCCCTCATTAAGTAACTTTTCAAGTTGGAGGGCACAGCATGTTAGTTGGCCTCTCACCTCTTGGAGCTCGACTTCAAAGTGCTGCTCTAAAACGTAGTAGTCCAGTAGTGGTGTTTCAACAAAAGTGGCACTCATACACAGTGCAGTCCTGCTCTTCCAGCATGGAGGGAATGCACTGGCAGCACCTGCCTCTGTCCTAAGGTTGAGGTGCTGTTTGGGAATGGAGTTTGCTATATTTACTGTTATATTTACTGTTATATTTACTGTTATATTTACTGTTGTATCAATTCATTTCTCAAATTTTGATTGTTTTTTCCCCCTCTTTCCCTGTGCTGAAAATTATAGATTCTTTTTGAAGTCTTTTATTTGTGTTTCCTTATTTTCTTTTTCCCACCCACCTTAGGTCTTGCCTGCGCGCGCATGCGCACACACACACACACAGACACACACACACACACACAGACACACACACACACACACACACACACACAGACAGACAGACAGACAGACACAAGTACACCTGCAAAGTCATCACACAGGCTTGTCTCTCTCTCTCTCTCTCTCTCTCTCTCTCCCCACTTAGGTATTCAGTCTGCCCTTACTCAGTCCTGGAACAATGTGGGATCAAACATCCAAAACCAGTTCCATTCTTTGGAAACATGATGCTGTTTCAAAATGTAAGACTCTGCTTATAATGCATTTCAAGTCTTTTTGCATGGAAGCTGTAGGTGACCTTTTAAGAACCAAAATTTAAGAACCAAAATCTTCTTGCACATGTTAAAATGCTTGTTGTATCACTCTGTCAGCATGGCATGACTGTTGTTTATTCTTATTAGTTTATTTTATTAAAGCATAGACAACTTTCCTACACACTCACACATGCATTCACCACACACCAAAAGGCTTTAAAAAGTGTAGTTTGTTTTTTTTAAAATCTGCACATCATTAAATTTGTTCATTAAAGATGACTCAAAACTAATGACTTCTAATACCATGTGATTCCCAAACAGATTAGTGTCAGCTTAATTGCTTTACTTCTGCTATGAATATGTAAAAGGCAGAAGACCAATGGGCAGGTTTAATATTACTAAATTAATACTTCAGCTTTACTGCTTTATTTCACCATGAGGGTTTGCATAATAAAGACTGAGTTTTGATTATTCGGGTCCTAAATGTGTTACCGCCACATTGTGTGCAGCCTTCACAGACCATCATCAATGTGTTTCTCACACTGACGCAGGATGTCAAATGAGGATGTATTAGAGAGGAGAGAATGAGCAAGGCTTCAGTGCTGTATACTGTTATCAAGTGCAGAGTTTGTAAGGGCCAGTGTGTGCAGTAGCAAATGAAATTTACCCTTCGACTAAAGCGTGCACAGCGACATGGTCTCTGTATTTTCCAGGGTCAGTTATTTGCTCTGATTATTAGCTGAGTGGTTTGCATGGTGTGGAAGATTTGTGAATGTATAACTAATCTATCAGTAGCACTCAACTGCATGTTTTTTTGACCTTCACCTTGGCCCTAGACGTAATGCTCACTCAAGCCTTAACCGTAAGCCTGGAGTTTAGCTGTTGGATCGTTTGCAGGCAGAGAGGGAGAGGGAGAGCAGATTTGGCTAAAACTGCTCAGACCTGCTTCTGCACGAGCACAGGGCCCCGATTACCTTCCCAGATCGATATGTTTCTGTCAGCCAGCCATGGTGAGCTGGATGGCTTGTCGCTTATGGCCCTCACGTCTTTCTGTCTGTGGGTCTTCTGTAGCTCCCTCACTTATTTGTTCTGCCACGTCTTTCTTAGAGCTCTGTCATTGTAGCTCAGTGAGGAGCAGCGTTTTTGACCCAAACATTCCCGTGCCGTACATCCCCGAGCACCTGTGTGGAGCTCTAATAACCGTTATTCTGCGATGATTCTGATTTATTATGGATATAAAGAAATCCAGATCTTACCTGGCACACCTAAGCCCAGGAGTGTCAACACAGCCATGCTCAGACAAGGAATTCTGCTACGAGCATGGCCTCTAAAAGTGTGCCATCAGATTCAGCTTGTGAGATGGGTCTGTTTGACTGTCCGTCTCTCTGTCTGTCTATCTGGCTCTCAATATATCTGCCCTTGTCTCCATTTCTCTTTGTCTGACCTTTTTCTTATGTCACTTTCAGTTCATATTTATCTCTTTTACTTTTATATAATGCTTTTAGAAATATGAATATATGCACAATGTTGTCTTGCATAATCTCATAGTCTATGTGCAGATTCACAAATGTACAGAATCGTGTGTGTGTGTATGTATGTGTGTGTGTGTATGTATGTGTGTGTGTGTGTGTATGTATGTGTGTGTGTGTGTGTGTGTATGTATGTGTGTGTGTATGTATGTGTGTGTGTATGTATGTGTGTGTATGTATGTGTGTGTGTATGTATGTATGTGCGTGTATATGTGTGTATGTGTGTGTGTGTGTGTGTGTGTGTGTGTGTGTGTGTGTGTGTGTGTGTGTGTGTGTGTGTGTGTGTGTGTGTGTGAGAGAGAGAGAGAGAGAGCACATGTCAGCAGACCTCAGCAAACATTCTCTAGAGTCTTACTCTTGCTGAATTCTCTGACCCAGTTCTAGAGGCCATCCTTCAAGCCAGAGCTTGTGTATATGTGTGAAGGGATGGGGTTGACAGTGGAAATAAATGCATGTGTTTGTGTTATCAGCACTTAGACAGAACACAGTCCCACCCTGAGCTTGGGTTGCAGCCTTCTCATTAGGGATCTGCTAGACAGGGCAGGAGAAGGGAAGAGATAGCTCTGAGTATTTAAGAGAGCAGAGCGTCCAGGAAACAAGGCTATCATTACTTAGTTATCATTTAGTAAGTTGTTGGTTCAGTTCAGAAAACTAGGCTATGATTTATAATGTCAGGGCCCAGATGAATTTACACAGGGAAGATTCAGTGCAGTTGGGTTATATAGGTGGTTTGGGGTAACTGTGTTGGCTAAATATCAGCAAAGGGTTAAGAGACATATAAGATAAACAAACATAGACAGAGAGCAAGAAATAGTTTATTGCACGGAAATAAAGGCAGGGTGGCGTGACGTTGAGAAGTTGACAGCATTTGCAATTGCTCATTATCTCTTGTTATCTCATTACCATGTCTGTCTGTCTCTTCCTCTCTCTCTTTTTCTCACTCAAACTCCCAAACCACAACAGCGCATTAGCAGGATATGCTCTATTATGAAATGCAGTTCTCATAAAGGTGATCTTCGGTCCATTTAGGTCCAGACATGCTCCCTACAGTCTTACAAGCTGGCGCACACGGGCAGAGAGGCGGGCACACACACCTTGCTCTCTCCTTTCCTATTTCAGTTTTTTATCTGTTGTTGTCCTGTCTTCAGCGTTAATGAACTCCATGCACGTTATTTGTCCTAGAGTTTTCTTATGCCACTTGTGTTTGTATTTTCTACCACTATTACTCGCCATTAGCAAAAATACAAAAATAAATAAATAAATAAATAACAGTCAGGGCAATCAGATTGCCAGTAAACCAACTGTAAGGCACTGACGTAAGAAAAGAGGAGAGACTGTTTCCTGTCTGCCTGATTCAGGCCTGCTTTATTGATCTTACACATCTGTGATGAATCCTCAATGAGACCTGTGGCAGACTGCAAGGAGTCACCCATTCGTATCCGTTTAGCTGTTGGCTTCTGTTCCACGTCTAGCTCGGGCACACACGCAAACACGTGCACTCGTGTATAGATTCATAGTTTATACACACCCAGGGAGATATCCACATGCACAAATATCCTCCCTTCCCAACGACATGGCAGTAATAAAAGACCAAAAAGAGATCAGAACAAAAGGACACACCCCACTGCTTCATGCTTACTGAGAAATGGACATGCGTGCACACACGCGCTCTCTCTCTCACACACACACACACACACACACACACCATTGTACCATGCCCACCAGGGAGACTGCAGTAATGGCATTGCCAGCATCTCTGGGCAGGAAAGGGGAGGGCAGAGGGCAGGGTGCCAGCACGGTCTGCTCCTTCATTAGCTCTGAGATGGGGAAAGTCAAAGGCTGCCATGCATACCAAACCTGTGTGTGTCTGTGAGTGTGTCTGTATCTGTGCGCATAAGCGTGTTTGTGCACTGAGTGTTTTATTTGCGTTTTTGAGTTGCAAGTTAGTTTATTTCTGCCTTCTCATTCTTAAAATTTATGCAGTCATTCAAGGACAAGTGACTTGCATGAGAGCAAAACATTTTCTATTTGCTTCAAGCCCATGAAAAAGGCCTTTTAATTATTTCAGAATAATAAATACATAAATGTGTCATTACTGCCCTCACGGTAGATACCTCAAATATACCTTCTCAGTAATGCTTATGAGCTTAAGCACCTGCTCTAGACTGACCCCTAGTGGCTGACTGAAGCTCTCAACGCAGGCTGTCCCCATTCTCGGATTTTCTATATCCATCTGCTTTGTCCTCTGCATTAGACCATCTTACACCTGTCACACTCCTCTTTTAAACATTTTTGCAGTGGCAGCACATATCTCTCAATATGGCCTTACAAAGTTTAACTCACTTGCAGTGTCCTTAACTTTATTGCTACATACCTGAGAGAGAATGTATGAAACACTAACACTATAAACTGATTTTTTAATGAATGCATTAATTAATAAATAAATTAACATGTTTATTATATTACCATATAATTAACATATTTAAATGATTTGTATTTAGTGAAGCTAGGGGTAACTGCTCAGTGAAATGCAACAAGCTGCTTACTGAGGTTTGTGGGTGATGGATCAGTCAATGATTAAATCTGAAATATTAAAAAGGCATACATTGACCTTGGTGAAGAGAGGAGAGGTGAGCAATGCCATGTGGTGAAAGATGATTGAAAAAAGGATTAAACAGCGATGAAACATGAGCGTAATTATTGACACTACATATGCATGTTTGTGAATATACTAATCTCGCATCCAGAACCCACCCACTGAGAACAAAAGGAATTAATGACAATCAAGCGTGTATTTGTCGCCCCCCTCCACTGTCACTCTCAGGCCCCCCCTACCCCTCCCTCGCTCCCTCTCTCCCTCTCTCTCGCTCTCCCACTCTCTCTATCATCACTGTCTTTCATACATATTCTTATTTTGCTCTCTGTCCTTTTTCTCTCTCCGTAACATGGAGGCACTGTGACTCCATAGTGATGTTCATCAATGCCCATTGTACACAAATCCAACCAGGAATGATGCAGTGGAATCTGTCACCGCTTACATACTTGTCGTACACTAGGTAGGGTTCTGGAACTGCAGGTCAGTTTGTTTGGCCAGGTATTAAGGTAAAGACGTGCTACTCAATACAGCAGATGCATCAAGCAGGAAGGAAACTTGATCAGCCCTCTGAGTGAAGTTTCATTTTCAAACGAGCAAGCTCTAATTTTAGCTACAAAACTGCAAAACACATCGCTTCCAAAATCTTTTGTTGAGGACCAAGACAAGAATTCAGAAGTTTGTGCAGACTTGCAGACACACTCACACGTGCTCGCTCACACGTGCACCTACACACACACACACACACACACACACACACACAGTAAACGTGGCACTGCTATTCATGCATTATTTTTAAGAGTATTTAGACTGTCAGTCATCTGTCAACCTGACGTATTAGGAGCTGCAGAGCTGGACAGGATTTAATGTTATATACATCACACTTACAGAATGTATTTCCTCACATGTTTGATATTGATATGCTTAACTAGACTCTGCTGCCTCGTGTGTGCTTTTATTCCCATTTGCAGGGATTTTTCGATGTTCACAAGGACCTGATTAACCAATATGGCAGAGTATGTGGGTAAGCCAACATGTTAACTGTGTACCATTTGGTTTTGCACTTTATAAAATATGTGGCAGATGTTTTGGTGATAAGTTGCAACACATGAACCTTTTCATGCTTGTCCATCACAGCTAAGGCTCTGAGCTTTGTAGAACTGCTTTACTTTCTTCATTTCCCAAGTGGATTTGTAAGAATGTGGCTGTAACTACAATAGGAATTTTAAGCAGTGAAAACATTAGAAAGAAATAGTTTTGTCTACTATTATTTTTGAGCTGTGGGCTTGTATGAATGTAGAGATTTGTGTTTTACTAAACTAGTGCTGAAGTAGTTCAAAGAATGTTCAAGACTCTAAACAATGTGTAAATAATGTGTTATTTATTCTTTCATGTCTTTTTAAACGCACTTATAATTATCATGGTGATTGTTCAAACTTTATCTCCTACTCGAGCTCTCAAGCTAAAACCAACAAACATTGCCTGGGGCATCTGGCCCATTTTCTTCAAACTGCTGCCTTTTTGCAATTTTAAAGCCATGGCACCAAACTTTATATAGAGCTTCAGGCTATTGGCCCAAAATATGACACAGCTTTTTGTGCAAACTTCAGACCCTTCTCCCACCCCCCCCCCCCCCCCCCCCCGCCCATTCAAACCTCTAAGACCTTCAAGAATTTTTGAAAGTTTACTTCCTGCAGTCCCTTTCACTATAGTTGCAAAACGGAATCCACTTTTTTGTTGTTGAGTTATTGAGTTGACTTGACTGCCACTGCAGATTTACAGTGAATTTCTGCCAGTAGCATGTGTTCTCTTCAGGCCGTCTAGCACATTTATGGGCTTTAGTGGACATTTAATAATCAGGGAGTGAAGGCTGCTCACTCTGCTGCCCACAGAAGTAAGGGAACGAAGACAGAAATGTCGGGATATATGGCAGAAGACAGTAAGAGTAAGCTTCCAGCCTGGGACCACCGTATCACTGTACTGTCCTGTCAGTTACACACCTGTCAGCACATCATTAGAATAGTCCAACAGGGAAGTCCAATAAAACATTTCTGAAAGGTATCCAATAAGCTTAGCATTTGTTGGTTTATGCTGACCAGGAAGGGTGGAGATTTATTTATTTATTTATTTATTTATTTATTTATCTGTTTATTTATTTATTTATTTGTTTTTGTTTATTGGTTTAGAATTTGATTCGTTTTTTCCCCCGGCATCTTTGTTTGGTTGGCTCATTGGCTGTCGTCTTGGCCATTGGGCATCTGGGTGCCCAGGGATTCAGGATGTCTAAAGAATTCACTGTGGGACTACAAGAAGAACATTAGCGCAGGTGCACTCAGACAAACTGCTAACAGCTTTAGCGTTTATGTCCTTCTGGCCCAGTAAGGCCTGGGGGTGACAGAGCTCAAGCAGTTATAGCCTGTTCAGTAGTGATGTAAACTACATCCTCTGCCTGTAACTGGAAGCTTCTGGAGATTGTCTGGGATAGACGATTTAATTGTTTCAGTTTTTGCCTGTAAGGTTTTGTATCTAATTATGACTGCTTAATAAAGATGTTCAATTATCTGCTCTTTCTGTGAAACTGATTCTCATTTAAAAGACAGTTAATAAGCCTGAGCTCCTGTATGAGAATATCCCGGAACACATGTGCATGTGGGACCACTCACACATAGACATATAGAGTATGTATGTGAATTAGCTGGGGTGCGTGTGTGAGAGAGAGAGATTTAATGCAATGTAATTTACAATGACCCCATCATCATGTGGTGTGTGTTTGTGTGTATATGGTTGGGTGTTTGCCTAGTTATTATCTAGGCAGAAGGCCTGTGGTGGTGGTAGCCGACCCAGACATGCTTAAGCAGATTATGGTAAAGGAGTTCCATAACTTCCCAAACAGAATGGTGAGTGGAAATTTGCATTCCACACACACACACACACACACACACACACACACACACACACACACACACACACACACACACACACAATACGCTGATGTTCTGATACAACTGAGTGTGTGTGTGTGTGTGTGTGTGTGTGTGTGTGTGTGTGTGTGTGTGTGTACACACAATTTAGTATGTGTATTTAGTGGCATGACTGGCCAAAGCTGGAGCACTGCAGGTTGCTGAGGTCACTAGTAATGATCACATGTCTTATTTATCAAAGGGGTGGTTCTTGAGATATCATGAGTCTCTGTGCAGAGACCACTGGGTAATGTTAAAGGGAAATGGTGACAGAAGAACAAAAATCAATACTGATGTTCATAAATACCATCTCAGCTTGTGACCCATTGAGCGCTATGCTGTGATGCTTGTTGGTGTATGCGTGTATGTGTGTATAGGTTTTACTGAACAGCTCACAATACGTACACCATCTGTGACAGACAGCGGGAGAAAACTCATAAAGTGGATCACCGTGGCAGCCCAAAAACAAATTCTGTGTTGGCTTCTGTTCATACAAATAAATATTGTACATTTCCACCTTCCCCCATCCCCCCTTCCCCCCACATACACACTGAGACTAGCGATCAGTGAAGGAAGAGTAAAGTTAACTCTTAGAGCCAGAAGCCTGAAGGAAAAACCAGGTAAAACCCTGACAGAGATTCTCTAGTGCTCCTGATTAAAAAATGTGGTCCAGCCCAGCTGCTCCAGTCTAATGGGCTTACTGAGCCCACAGAGCTCTGGGTCGCTTCATCTTCATCTTCATAAGGACATGCCTTCCAGGAGTGGGGATATAAAGAAAGGCAAGTTTGCTTGTATAGCACCTTTCCATACACGGTGGGAATTCAAAGTGCTTTACATAGCCATAGAAGAACTTAAATAGTAAAGCTAATTACAGTCCTAGATATATCTCCTCAGAAAGGTTTTTGCCAAAAAGAAAAAAAAAAAAAGGTTTTTACATAAAACTATTTCTTAAATTAAACACAGTCGATTTCAGTAGAAAACAAATTAAATAAACATTTTAAAAATATATTTAAAAAATGAAACATATACATTAAAAGAAAAAAAAGAATTGTTAAAATTGAAAGATGAATTAAATTGAAATAATTAAAAGTTTAATTAAAATGAGTAAGCTTTAAAAAAAGATATAAAGCACATAAAACGAAAGCTGGAGAATAGTAGTGCAAAGCTGTGCCTGAGAGCTAAACACAGTATGCTGGACCTAACTGACAGCTAGATTGAATAGATAGGTTTGCAGTCCCGATTTGAAGATGACCACTGTTCAGACACTTCTGAGGTTCTGTGACAGATGACTCCATCTAAGAGCTGCATAGAAACTAAATGACCTTAGGCACGAATAACTGATGAGCTTCTAGAGACCTAAGAGGCATGCTAGGATTGTACTGTTTGAATGTGTCAGAGAGATACATGGGCTCTGAGCCATTTAGTGATTTAGAAAGGAGTAATAGTACCTTTTAAAGTGCATTCTGTAACACTGGGAGCCAGTGTAAGGATTTAAGAATAGGCAGTGATGTGTTCTGTTTGTTTGGCTCTAGTAAAAGCTCCGGCAGCTGCATTTTGAATGAACTCATTTTGTCTGTTTTTTTAGGAAGACCAGTAAGGAGACCATTAAAATAATCAGCCCTGCTTTAAATAAATCTCTAATTTTGTTAACATTTTTGATATAATAGAATGCTGATTTAGTAATTGCTTTGACGTGACTGCTAAAACTGAGATACGAGTCTATCAGAACATCTAGGTGGCAAACCAGTTCTTTTGAATTCAGGGCTCAAGATGGGCAGCAAATCTACCCCTCTCATATTTAGTTCTGAATAAATTAATCTGTTTCGTCTTTATTCAACTGCAAGATATCTTTGCACATAGTTTTAATATGTTCAAGGCACTAGCATTGTGAGTTGATGGGACCATAGTAATTTAGAGCCAAATAAATCCGAATAAATTGAATAAAAGTAGCCCAAGAACAGAACCCTGGGTGACGCCACAGGCATCCACTCAGATACTCACACACTCCACAGAACACCTTTACACATATGTGCAACAACAATGCATAAATCACCTATGCATATCATCACTAGTACATGCTTTCATGTTCCACAAAACATTACACTTTTCCCAAAATTACATATTTTAAATGAGAAATATTACTATGTGTTTTATGAGCCTAAAAAGTGCTTTGGTACTTTGTTTAGTAACAAGATTGAGTTCTTTAATCCATTTAATATCAACCTTGGTACTCTGAAGCAACTATTTGGAGGCTGAAGATTTATATGTACTATGTAGGTCTAGAATGTGATGGATTGGATAAAAATGCTACTTGCTAGTCTTTCCATGTTTTTCTGCTATGCCATTATAAACACTTTATCTAAATGTGGGCTCACTATTGTGGGGCAGACTTGTACTAGACTAAAAATTCTACTCCTAAGTTTCACTGAGAGACTACAAAACTACCCTAAAATCTGGTTACTGGGCCCAAAAGATCTAAACCTACAACAAAAGTGGATAAGCTGCTGTACCTTCCTCTGAAAGTCAGTATGAATATTCCATGACAGTGCTGCATCTGTATGAATACCAGTGTATTTATAGGACATGACCTGCTTAATTTGCACATTGTGAATTCTTACTGAGGGTAGTATAAGTCTGGGGAGAGTCCAAAAATAACTCCTTCAGTCTTTTCTGTGTTAATAACAAGTGCATCACACCAGTCTACAAGCCTAGTAACACTGTTAAAATGAAATCATATCATCCTTATCAGTAGAGAACCCTAATAAGGATTGGTCTATTAGAGAATGTAACATAATCGTATTGTATCCCTGAAATTTGGAGTTGTTGGTATACTGGGTGAAGAACTAACACAACTTTGTGACTCCACATTTGTAACATTTGATTAATCAGCAAATATAATGTCTTGTTTACTTTTGCCTGCTACACTCTATTAGTGAGAAAAGCAGTGAATGAGAATGAGATAATGATTAATACCTAACGGAACTAGTTACATAAAATAAAATATCAGACTGAATATTGTTTATATGCTGAAGAAAAGTCCAGAAAGAGCGCTCTGGCATATGTAGTTTAGGTGTTTTTGAGGCGAGATGGACCAGTGCGGTACATAAATATTAATTTTGTCTGCATTAGTTTTTAAAGACTTGCTATTTCTCAGGATTCTGATAGTGGTTCAGCAGTGGACCAACAGCACAGGGTGCATTCAAGACACAAAGCTGCTTGAAGTTGACTTGGTATTCAGTGATATGAAGAAAATGAACGTGGCTCAAGAATGGACCCTTATGCAGCACTACAGCCACTGGTCTTTCCAGACAAATTTGAAGAGTAACACAATGCTGTGTATAAGGTGTGTGCATGTGTAAAACAGTGCCAGAACACTACCAGACAATCCAGCCCAGTTTTCAAGTCTGTCTAGCGGTACAGCTCAAGAGGACAAGGACTCGTACCTTGTTTTCATGTATTTTTAGTCTGAGGGCATTGACAACTTTCACTGAAGCTCTTTCTATACTGTGATCATATCTTTACATTTTTATCTCTTTTGTTTACTTACATTTTACATTTACCTGATACTTTTATCCAAAGCAACTTACAATTATGACTGAGGTAATTGAGGGTTAAGGGCCTTGCTCAGGGGCCCAACAGTGGCAACATTGCAGTGGTGGGGCTTGAACCAGCAACCTTGCGATTACAAGTCAAGTACATTAACCACTTATATACTTTTTTATAGCTATATTATATTTTGGTATCTTTTATACCTATATAGCAATGTATATATTATTTTAATTGCAGTATTTGTATTATCTGCTTATACTGCACTACTGAGCCTGAGTAAATACATTTTGTTCATCTGTACGCTTGTGTCCTGACAAATGGCAGTAAAGAATCTTGAATCTTGATCTGTGAAAAGTTTTAATCGGGTTTTATATCAGATGTTATTGTTGTTGTTATTATTAAGGAGAAAGGCATCAAGCAGTTTAGTACTACTTTGTTTATAATTTTACCTGATTGAATATCCGTCAGTAGTTACTCATATTGTGTTTCATGAGGAGTGGTTTTATGATGAGATTGAGTGGCTCTGAATAAGCGCCTAATTCTTTAGAACTGCTTCCTATATGTAACACAGCACTACTAAAATAAAGAAGTATTGGTTTGGATCCAAAGTACTTGAATGAATCAACTTTATGAATTTTATTAAGAGCATTCAGAGTGTGTTATGGCTGGTGGACTGTTGGATGAAGTACACCACTAACAGAATGCTGAATGTTACATTTGTTTTTCTAGAAGGAAATAATATGTTCTTACATTTTAATGAGAATCCCTTGAGGATAGCCTCTGAGAGATTTAAAAGACGATTACTTAGTAGAGAATAAAATCATTGGGTTATTTCAATTATCAGTAATAATTTTGGACAAATACATTTGTCTTTCAGAGTACACTGCCTTGGTTTAGTAGTCTGTAGGATTTGAAAGGATTTCATGTTGTATGGTTAGTTATTCCTATATTATTTTGTTTCTACAGCATTGCCTTTAAGACACCATATACATGTATTCTTTCAAGATACCACCTTAGTCTGTTTTAAATTGAGTTCCTTCAGGTGCAACCACATGTAGTTCTTTTGTCTGGTATTCAGTGTCAAAGATTTGAACTGTAGTGTAATGCAGCATAACTGACTGGTCACTGATTTCTAAACAGCAGCTATGTGAGTATGATACGGGATTCAGACATGCTTACTGTTCAGGCTGTTGCTACTTTAAGTGTGTTTGTAGTAATATGTTCAGTCTGCTCTAAGAACAGGTTTCACATCTGAAGACTCACCTCTGCTTTCTTTGCTTAGAGCTTCCGGTTTGCCACGAAGCCGATGAGTGAGAGTCTGATCCTTCTGAGGGATGCGCGATGGAAACGCGTGCGCAGTATCCTCACGCCGTCCTTCAGTGCTGCCAGAATGAAAGAGGCAAGCTCTCTCTCTCCTTTTGCTCCTTGTCCTTTTTGTTATTAAAAATCTGTGATGTGTGAAATCTGATCAGAAAAGGATCAGGGTCCTTGCCAAAAAGTCAGGAACTGCAGGTAAGAATGTCATTAGTTGAATCAGATTTGTGGTTTGTAATAAAAGCTCAGGTCCTCATGCTTTGTGAGATGCGAAGGACCTCTGTTAGAAGTAGCATAGCCTTCAATCCTGATTTCTAAAGCACCACAGCAAGCGACACAAGCGAAAAGACGACTGTTATGACAGACAATAGCCCCCCCACCCCCCAAGCACAAAGTCTCTTAGTATCTTTTCCACAAATTTGCTACACAGCCCCCCCTCACACACCTGGAGTGTTTGGAGGGTGAACTACATCAGTAGAAAAGAATGCACATCCATCTTGTGCATTGCCCTTGAGCTGGACATGCTATTGCGTATACGCTGTGGCTGTGAAATTCTGGGCAGAGTCTGTAACATGCAAAGGGAGAGACTCTCACGGAACTGAAAGGCAAAGTGGTGTCTGGTGTATAGCGGTGATAAAAACCCTTCACTGTCCTGGTGTGCACTGTATGGCTCCTTCTTCCTGACTAGCCCTTTCCCACTCACATCTACAGCTCTGTCACGTTGGGAGCACACGTCTGCCAGTATGTGCTCACTGAACCCCAGATACAGCGGCTCAGTCTTAGCTCACCCCAACAGGCAATAAGGGCAAATCAGAAGGACAAATCTGTGGCCGCTTTCACCTTGTTATTGTTCCGTGGTCAAGATTTAGTAAACAGAGCAACCATAGTCCTTCTGCAGAAGTCTCTCAAGCTGCTATAGGCACTTGTCGCAGCTAAAATAAGAACAGAATAAACAGAAATATAAAAACCTGCATAAAACGTGAGGGGGGAAGAAAGTGATGAATTGAGACAAAGACAGCTTTTCTGCATTGGAGATGAGTCAGCTGATACTAAAAATAGAAGAAAGGCCCCAGAAGCTGTTGCCCAAAGCAACTAGAGACTGATTTCACTGGCAGTGTGTCTATGGAACTGCAACTAGAGACTGATTTCACTGGCAGTGTGTCTATGGAACTGCAACTAGAGACCGATTTCACTGGCAGTGTGTCTGTGGAACTGCAGCTGGAGACTGTGATTTCACTGGCAGCGTGTTTGTGGAACTGCAGCTGGAGACTGTGATTTCACTGGCAACGTGTTTGTGGAACTGCAGCTGGAGACTGTGATTTCACTGGCAGCGTGTTTGTGGAATCGCATGATTGCTAGGGCAGGGCTATTAGTAGCCTTGACTGAGTGGCGCTCCATAAAGGCTGGTGGCTACAGTCCATCATATTCTCATCATGTCTTAGCAGCAGAGCATTAGCTCTCAGCTTCAGTCTATGCTCCCTTGCATGCCGAGCCAGAGAACTGAATGAACACTGTGTGCTTTAGTCCAGTAAAGACCCTCTGATCTCCCCAGCCAAGCCACACAGATTATCTTACTTCCTGGGGACAGAAATAACAAGCTGTGTGTGAACGTGTGTGTGTGTGTGTGTGTGTGTGTGTGTGTGTGTGTGTGCATGTACGTGCACACATACGCATATGTGTTTAATAATCCGATGGGTTTCTTTCACTATGGTTAATAAGTCATAATGTATACATGTATGTGTGCATACGAGAGACCAGTTCCTGAAAGCTTATCTACAGCACCCTCCTCTGTGATTTCTGACAAACATGTTGACCATTTCATGTGCATTAGGGAAGTACTATCTATAACAAAAACAGTTCTTTGTGTATGCTCACACACAAACCAGTCACACTCAGTCTCACTGAGTCCTGGCTCAGTTACAGCATGGGAGAGTGAAATACTAGCTGCACAGTGCCACTGTTATAATATAGTATGACCTCATAAAAATATTTACAGCCAGCACCAAACAAAGCTTTAGAGCCTTAATGATTATTGTTTTAATTACAGCAAAGAATATGATTCCTTTCTCTTGCTTTGTAAACGCTTAGTACATCTCATTTGCAACAAAAAAGGAAAGATATATAAATCAATGAATTAAAAAATTAATTACTTAACAAAATTACATTTTAGAAAATACAATTACAAAAACACATTACATTTACAATTATTGTATTTTGTATCTATACTACTATAGAACTATAAGCACAAGTAAATAGAAATTTTAACCTGGATTTAAAAACTGCTATATTTGGGTCCATTTTAAGTTTACCTGGGTGTTGGTTCCAGTTATGTGTAGCATAAAAGCTGAACACTGCTACATTGTGCTTGGTCTGAATTCTGGGCTCAAGCTGGCCTATATCTATGGATTTAAGAGACCTTATACTCTCTGGGCATCTCAGAAAGGTATTCTGGGCCTAATCCAATTGGTGATTTATAGACTGGTATTAGTGCTTTAAAGTCAATTGTACAACTAACTGGAAGCCAGTGTAGAGATTTTAGGACTGGCGTCATGTGCTGTGAAGCCTTTGTCCTGGTTAAAACTCGCAACAGCAGCATTTCCAATACGTTGTAGTTGTTCCTGTCTTATACAGAGGTTGTCTTTTGGGTTGTAATTATCTGCTGAGAGAACCAAGTTTATCTGTGTATTATCTACATAACTGTGATGAGAGATTTGGTTGTGTTGTAGAATTTGGCCCAATCAGAGTATGCACAGGTTGAATAAAGTGAACTGAAAGCTGATCCTGTGAGATAGAATAGTTACAGTTATTCTATCAAATTCATAACTGCTGTTCCTGACAAAGTAACTCCAGCCTTCTAAATAAGACCAAAACCATTTGAGGAAAGTTCCTGATTGTCCTTCCCAATTTTACAACCTATCAAAATGAATTCTGTAATCTACAATGTCAAAAGCAACACTAAGATCTAGTAATAGGATATCTGACAGTTTACCAAGTGTAGATCATGTAGTACCCTTATGAGGGCAGTCTGAGTACTATGATGAGGTCAGAAATCTGATTGAATTTGTCATGTTAGTTAGTTGGTATGTTCTTACACACTTGCTCTTAAAGGCATTTCTGGCAGCTGCTGAAGAGAAGCCATGTGGGGTGAATGTGGGGTATTTGAAAATCTCCACCCATATGCCTGTTAACCAATTACATTACTCTCCGCCCTTAAACTGTGTAGCCAATTACGTTAATTTTGTCTCCAAGGCAGAGCTGCCTTGAGACCAGTTTTGAGATGTACATCAGCGTGGTTGTATACCACTGTCTCAATTAACTATATTTCTTCTAAAACGAAGATTTGACACAGGTTTGAAGTTGTTAAGTGTAGAAGCATCCAGTTTTCTGTTTGAAGACTAACTTAATGGCAGCTGTTTTTAGGGATTTTGGAAGTATACCTTTGAGGAAAGAGCCATTAACTATTTGCAGAAGATTAATGTTTTTCAGAAGGTCAGTTTACAAGGTGTCAAGACAAAATGTAGACATTTAAGATTCCAAACTTTCATCAGGTGTTTTAGTCAGTCGTATTAAATTGAGACACAATAACCTGGTTGTTTTGGGGTGACATGGCATTGCCTCTATCTGACTGATGGGCATTGATGGTAAGTGTAATGTTTCTAATTTTTTCATGGAAAAAACTCATAAATTCATTATATTAATGATCTTAACATCATCAGTGGCTGCTAATATTTTTAATTGAAACGATATTGTGTACATCAGCAAAGTGTGCACTTAGTGACATGGCTATTGCCTTCGTAAACAGAAGTAGTTTGAAAATCCGGAGAAATCAATGTGTCAAAGACTATACAAAAATGGACAGAGTGTGCCAAAACATGAACAAAAATGTTATATTGAGACCATTAGAAATATTGAGACCATTAGTGCTGTCCAAATAACACCATGACCAAAAGTGTCAAATAAAGCAGAAAGTTCCTTGGTATTATTTTCCTTTACATTATCTAGATGGATGTTAAAATCACCATTTATGATGACAGTTATAATCAGTAGAAATAAGAAGCAGACATTACTTGTTTAATTGTAAAATGACAAAATCGGTGAAAGGAATGTCTGACATGTAGCCATATTTCTGTAGTCCACTATGAACACTTTGAATCTGTAACTATGCTGTAATGCTGCTTTGATTATTGTAGTGATCACAGCGTCCTTCAAACTGGTGGGGGGGGGGGGGGGAGCTGAAATTGAGATAAAATACAATTTTAGGTTTAAACAGTTTCTACATAGAGCCCCATACTATCCATAGGTCTTGAAGAGCTTGAACACGTGGCACGTGCTGTGCTGTTCTTGGCTGCATTCTTAATATTCACCCTCCATGACTTTAGTGCATTCAAACATGTGTGTGCACGCCTACTCTTGCTGCTTGTTTTGATTTTCATTAGTTGTGTTGGAGTTGCAAGAAGAGACATAGGACACTGTTCTTATCTTCCCCGATCAGTCCTGCTGGTTGTCTTCATCTGCCTTCAAGCCGAGCACCGATTTGTTCCGATACGCGCGCACATACGCACACGCACACACACACACCCTAGCACACACACACACACGCCTCATAACACCACAAAAGCATTAAGCATACATACATGCCTTGTAAAGTAAAACTGGCCCACTGCAAAGATCTAGACAGTAAAATTGTTTATAATCAACTGGTTTTTGTTTAAAGAATCTACTTGAACTGCTGCCAAAATAAATTCCACATCAGCAGAACATTGCATCATGCACTGGATAAAGGCAAAATGTATAAAGATGCATTAAAATGAAGTGTTTGTCACTCACTGGTGAGACCCAGTAGAGCAAGGTGTTAGAAAAACCAGTGTCATGGGATTGATTCTTAGGAAGCACACCTTCTTTTGTGCTGATAAATGCATGTAAAAGTCTCTCTGGAATAGAATTTTTGCCAATTCCTGTAAATGTAAATATGAATGTATCAACACATATCTGGCACCGTTGGAACACCATCCTCACTAATATTTCATTCATTTTATTTGTTTTCTTAGAACAAATAAGAGATATTTTGCTTTTCACCGCAGGTCTATGTAAAGTAACTGACATGTTAGGATATTGTTAGGATACCGGTAAGATAGTGGTAGGATGGTGATAAAACAGTGTTAGGATATCGTATGACTGCAGGCTGGGGTAACCCTAGATGTGCTCCACTCTGGATTTCTCAGTCTGTCTTAATCTGTCTTCTGTTAGTGCATTAAAAGTCTACGAAACTTGGACAGACATTGGTTGCTGGGTCTCTCTCCCTCGTTTTAAATCCTCAGTGTCCTCCTCTTTCTTTAATCCTCTCTCCATTTTTTGGACTTCTTTCTTGCTTTTTTTTTCTTTTCTCTCTCTCTCTGCTTGCAGACTCATTTCTCTCTTCCTAAGCAGACAGGATCGATAGACCAGTCTGCTATGAGAAGCTTATCACATCTGCAGTGATGGGCATCTGAGGGGAAAGCGCCTTAGTGCTGCTCCCCTGGGAGCAGGGGTAGAGGGATCTAACTGCTCTGGGGGCAGGGGTAGAGGGATCAAACTGCTCTGGGGGCAGGGGTAGAGGGATCTAACTGCTCTGGGGGCAGGGGTAGAGGGATCTAACTGCTCTGGGGGCAGGGGTAGCGGGATCTAACTGCTCTGGGGGCAGGGGTAGAGGGATCTAACTGCTCTGGGGGCGGGGGTAGCGGGATCTAACTGCTCTGGGGGCGGGGGTAGCGGGATCTAACTGCTCTGGGGACAGGGGTAGCGGGATCTAACTGCTCTGGGGACGGGTAGCGGGATCTAACTGCTCTGGGGGCAGGGGTAGAGGGATCTAACTGCTCTGGGGGCAGGGGTAGAGGGATCTAACTGCTCTGGGGGCAGGGGTAGAGGGATCTAACTGCTCTGGGGGCGGGGGTAGCGGGATCTAACTGCTCTGGGGGCAGGGGTAGAGGGATCTAACTGCTCTGGGGGCAGGGGTAGAGGGATCTAACTGCTCTGGGGGCAGGGGTAGCGGGATCTAACTGCTCTGAGGGCAGGGTAGAGGGATCTAACTGCTCTGGTGTGGAGTTACAGGGACCTAACTGATCTGGGGTAGGGTAGAGGAATCTCACTGCTCTGGGTGGGTTGGGGTTTAGAAGCAACTCATCAGATCTCTTGTCTAGCGTATCATGACCTGGCTGCAGCGTTCTGTGTCATCATTGGTCAGACAACCAGCTTTTTAAATCTGGTTGCACTGAACATCTTGCATGTGCTTTTCACACTAAAGAAAATTAGTTAACAGTTTAATTAGCTTTAGTTTTATCCATTATTGTCATGTATTTTATACTTGGTGATGCCATTTGAAATTAATCTAGTTAAGTGACATTTATTTGAGTGATGGCATTGTAGTGGCTATGCGCTTCTGCAGGGATTTATTCTGTCAGCACAGGCAGTTTATAACAAAAAGTTTCAAACTTGAAATAAATGAATGGCACCAGATTTACTTCATGAGTAAATTGTTTGTTTTATCAGTTAATGTTAATATCTGTATTTTTTTAAATCACAGATGGTTCCTCTTATCACTACAGCCACAGAAACATTGCTAAACAACCTGAGCACATTTCAAGAGTCGGGAGAAAGCTTCGACATCCACAGGTGTGACTCTGTGTTTGTGAATGTGCTAGCAGTAGGGTGGGTGCTGGTTAATAAATTACATGTGCTTGGCCGAAGTAAACCGTACTGCAGTGGTAAGCCACAGAGTTTTCTTTTGCAGGTGTTTTGGCTGTTTCACCATGGACGTGATAGCAAGTGTGGCATTTGGCATACACGTGGACTCTCAGAAGAACCCAGATAACCCATTTGTCCACCACGCCTCCAAGTTCTTCTCCTTTTCTTTTTTCAGACCCAGCATGTACATCTTCAGTACGTCACACTGCCACATTAACCACACATCTAGACCAAAGCATCCTTCAGAGCCCATCTAGAAAAGAGCCATTTCCCATTTAATTATTGAACAGTAGAGATCACGTCTCACAGGGAGCTCCCATAAACGGTAATATGAAATTCACTTTAATGAAGGCAGTATAAAGATATGGCACATTTAGTGTAGGGTACCGGAGAAAGAGGTCTCATTTAAAAAAGCCTTTGTCCTTGTGTTTATGACATAAGAATATGGGGGAGAAACACCTCATACTCGTCTTTTTTGCTTTCAGTGGCCTTCCCATTCCTGATTAGGCCTCTCAGTGCTCTGATACCCAATAAAGGCCGTGAGGAGATGAACAGCTTTTTCATCAACTGCATTCAGAAGATCATAAAACAGAGAGATGAACTGCCAGCCAGTCAGGTGCAGCACAGTCATGAACAAATGAAAAATTGCACTCGGCTACACATACTTCCACTCAAACTCTCTCGTCTTGACCTTTGACTCTATAGCGACGGCGGGATTTCTTGCAGCTGATGCTGGATGTGAGGAGCAGTGCAGAGTGTGTGTCCCTGGAGCACTTTGATGTGGTGAGCCACGAGAACGGCCAGGCCGATGTTCAGGGCCAGGCGGCTGAAGAACCCAGAAATGTCCCCTCCGGCCTGGAGCACGAGTCACCCAGACACGCCCAATCAAAGAGGATGATGACTGAGGATGAGATCATTGGTCAGGCCTTCATCTTCCTCCTGGCTGGCTATGAGACAAGTAGCAACACTATGGCATTTGTTTCTTACTTGCTGGCCATCCACCCTCCCTGCCAGGAGAAGCTACAGAGAGAGGTGGATGACTTTTACACCAAATATGTGAGTAAGAGAAACAACACTATGATGAGCTTGCATGATGAACATGACCCATTTAAATGTTTCTATTTTCTCCTTAATCCAGTAAAGCTTTCTACTGCTTCTCTTCACTCTGTAGGACTTCAGATAAGAAGTTTCATTTATTAACTTGGGTGGCATTTAGAACCTATGTCTTTATGTGGTAGAGTCTGGGTGCTATATCTTCTTTGGGGCCTGTGGCCATTTTTAAACTCTTTTGTAACTTCATAATCAATGATGATATGCATTGTCCTATCTGCAGGAGAAATACTGCATGACAGACAAAAAGCACAGCAATAAATTCATTCATTCATTTAAAAAATGTAAAAATAAACTGCAAAGTAAGTTGTAAATTTTGTTTGGCATTCTCAGTGTAGGCGAATTAGATCTGGCTGTCTTTTATATTGTGTACTGACTTCTTCTATACTTGCACTTCACATATTTATGAGATCCACTCATAAATAAAGCATAGCCTTGCAATAATGGTTGCAATTCTGCTTCTTAGGCTGGTATGTATGAGTGAAGGAGAAACAGAGAATGGAGATCTTTCCTGTCTAAAGCCTGCAACCTGTGGGCTAAGAGGGAACGTTTTAGGAAGAGAATCATCAGGGGCTGACCAAGAGACACCTCTGTCATGCGCAAGAGCAGGTCTATGTTAGTGCCTGCTGTTTGAGGGAATAAGGTGACTCAGGCCAACCCACATTGCTTTTTCAAAGTGTCTTTTCTGCCATTTACACTGAGGTCACATTACCCAGCGGTGTAATATTCCAAAGCTGGAGTTTTGTATGAGCAAAACACAGGCAGAGGGTTTGCATAATGCCGTTTTAATGAAATCTGTGACTAAAAAGAGGTCTGGGGAGTGGCGCGAGGCCGTACTCAGGTAAGCAGCTAGTGAAGAGAAATGAAGTGTGAGCAGTCACAGGACTTTGCACTGATTTAATGTTGCAGTGCTGGCTGGAGCTTCTCCGTTAGCCGCAGCGCTGCTGTTAGCTAGGAACGTTCAGCTCCTTCCTCTTCTTTTCCCATGACGCTGCCGTAATGCTGGACACACACATAGCACAACAACGCACACGAACACACACACAGCGCCTCGTTAATCACGTACCTGCGCCACATGCCTCGCCTGAATCTTAATCCCTGCAGACAAGGACAGCTTGCTGCTCACATCAAACATGGAGCTGGGCATTCTCAGTGACTCTCTCTCTCTCCACTCCACTCCATTTTATTCTCGCTCTCCCAATGCCTCTCATTTGCTCCTGTGCTTATGTGCTCGTGTGCTCTGGATGTTTGGCTCTTTTTAGGTTTTTTTTGAAGGTAACAGAGTGTTTGAAAGAAAAGGCCGCTTCATAGCTTTTGAGGGACACCGATCTATGGGCAAGTTTAAATATTTCATACGCGGCAGCTTTTATATCAAATGTCATCTTTTTCTTTCTCTTAGATTATTGTTGCCAGACTTATTTTATTAATGACATGTTTTGCTCAGACCTGGTCTTAAAATGGAAGCTATTGTTAGGTAATGTTTGATGGATTTCTTGGTATTTTTCATAATTCATTTGATGCTTACTTTAGCATTATATAATATGATAAATCCTTTTTTTCATGATAGCTGTTTAAAATCGGTCTGGGTAATAGATTGCAAATTACAAAACAGTGCCTGCAGTTTCTCATTCTTACTGAAGTGAGACCATAACGGAGTTCTTTTGTAAAAGTGTTTGTTTTAAGCTAGAAATTTGTTGTGGCAAAAGTTTCAAAGAAACTTGTCCTTCAGTGTAAGTAATAGGCTTGGGGTGCGCAGTTCCGACCGGTGAGAGCAGGATAAGGTTCGTGTGTTTGTGTTTGTGGACGTGGCAGCACACAGCAGTAGCGGCTCTACGCCGAGCAGCTGGGCATCGGCCATAGCACATCGCGCTATAATGGATATGAAGGTCAATCCCCCCTCCCCCGCCTGGGGCTGCAGCGTCTGGCACAGGTCCCGAATTTAGCTCTGTGAGGAGCAAAGAGCCGTTCAGTTTATTTTGTAAAAGCATCTCACTGCTCTAACTGAAGACCTCGACATGGAAGGCTTTCCAAATGTCAATCTTCTGATCGGCAGCAGAGGGTATCGAGTTCCTACCATAATTCAGATGCCATAAAATGGCTTTATGTTAGAGCCGTGTTTGGGTTCAGCGCTTTCTTGCAGCCAGTTGTTATCCGAGCAGTTTTGTGATTTGAATGATAACCTCAAGCATGAGTATAATGTTGACACCAGTTTAATGCCAGAGTCATTGCATATATTTCTGGAGCAGTAATGCAATAACTCAACAAGAGTTTCCCAGTTGTGACTTCTGGGATGAGCAGAATAGTTTGCTTGTAAATTTAAAAGGCCTGTTTAGTCAGTAGTTACTGCCATATGCCCACTTAGCTATAGGTGCTAAGTAGGATGGTGCCCCGCCTTCTAGCCTTCACACAGTCTGAGTCTCTGTTTCCGTAATAACATGTCGCTGACCGAGCTCCAGCAAGCAGCAGTTTTAGCACTGGGTGGTTTAAGTAGCAAACATGGAAATGTCTCGCAGCCTAACGAGTGCGTGGCTGCCTGCACACACTCACCTGCTGCTACAGCCTGTCGTTGTCTCGTCCAGGGCTGTGTGCGGCTTCCCCAGGCGACCCCGCATTCATTCGCCTTTTTTATCTGCATAAATAGCAGAGCGAGATGAAGCGAACCGTCACCTAATGAGGGAGCCAGGGGCGGGGGGGGGGGCGGAGTTGGGGGGGGGGGGGCTCTCAGACTGGGGAGGAGGGGGAGGTGCAGCAGGGGTCAGTGAAGGAAACAAGGATATGGACTGAGCCGTCAGCCTTCAGTAATGCAGCAATGAAGATCCAGGAAGAGAGGTCTGGCTTTTGTTCAAAGTACGTTAAATCTGTTCATTCATCCGCGTTAGACAGTTCACCTCCACTAGTGTTCGCTTTGAATAAGCAACTGGGAGGCACAGTTTGGTTATTTAATTCACAGTGCATATTCAAGGTGAATGATCGGGGGCAATGGGAATAAGCTGACTCTTTCTTTGATAGGCCTTTGATGAGATGTAGATATCATGAAGGAGGAATAAATTGAAGTCCATATGGTGCTGTTACTAATGCACTCTGTAATACAGGACATTACTGCAGCCTTCTCAAGTGTGTTACATCAGCAGTATGAGACGATCTTGACCCTTAAACTTTCCTCATTCGACGTATCCCCATATGAACTTTATCATATGAACTTTTGTACGTTTAGACAGAACAAACCTCAGGACAAAAGACATGTAGTCTCAAGTGAAATTGATTGAATGAAATTTATTTGAAAGAAAAAGATATATATATATATATATATATATATATATATATATATATATATATATATATATGTATATATGTGTGTGTGTGTGTGTGTGTGTGTGTGTGTGTGTGTGTGTGTGTGTGTGTGTGAACTGATAAACAAATTGGTCATATCACCAGTGTGAAAACTCTGCTGTTTGACTGATGGGGTTAATTCCACTTAGCACTGAGTGTGTAAGTGAACGAAACACAGAACAGGGTATGTAACAATCTGACAGGAGGTACAAAATATGGACTTTTGTGTAAATAAGAGGAAGTGAAATAAAGAGAAGCACTATATACAGAAAGAGCGAGAGAGCGAGAGACAGAAAGGCAGAAAGAAAGCGAGCCGTCTGCAGCGTGACTTTCCTGTCTGTGAATAATTCACTGTGTGTGTGAGGCGGAGCCTCCAGGGGGCTCTTTGCCTTGCTCATCTTCCCTCACTCATATCACGCAGCCCAGAATAAAGGCATCTCCACCGCTAAACTCAATAACACAGCCTTTCATCCTGCAGGATCCACAATGCTGCAGCTGTCGCCTCCCATACATATTGCTGTTATTTGTCTTGTAGCTTCTTCGGAGCAGAGCTTTATAATGAAGGTTTAGGAACCCGATTTGTGTTATTCACTTACTTACTTGATTTTGAGGACGAGAGGAGGAAAGGTGGTAATTGTGAATGACTCAAATTCTGCTTCTACCGTTCCACTTCTCTTTTGTAGGACCATTAAATTGTCTGATAATTGTCTAATAAAACCATTAAATTGTCTGATGATTCCAGAGAGGGTGGTGGGCAGGGTGGGACACAGAGGTGCAGTGGGCAGGGCTTCGCTAAGAGGAATCCTTGGGTGGTGAGGAAGCCTACATCGTTGGGTTCAGCTCACACGGGGTTTGATTAAGAGGGAGAGAGAAAGACACTGAACCGCACAGGGCTGTATATCCTTTATGCTTTAAAATCATGTGTATGGCCGTTGCCAGGGGTCAAGTGAAGATCACTGGCTGGGGAGAAGGCTTGTCTCCCACTCCTGTTTTCCTGCTGTTATGAAGAGGCTACTTATCCTGTGCTTTTTTTTACCTTTTATATAGGGGATGCTCATCATGCTATCTTAAAAAGATGAAATGATGGACTGAGCTCTCTTTCCCTATCTCGCTTTCTCTCCATCTCCTCCTCTCTCCCCTTCCCTCATTCTGTGTTTCTGTCTCTCTCTCTCTCCTCCTCTCTCCCCCATCCTTTCCTCCCTTCTTTGTCCCTCTGTGTCCCATCCTCCGCCCTCAATTAGTGTAAGTGGGTGGGGGAGGTTAAGGTGCTTTAAAGACGAGAATAGATGCATTAAAGGTATCAAGTGAAAAGTTACTTTCAGGGTTCATTTATATTTGTAGTTTGGTTCCCTTGGTCTGGACCAAAGCAGAAAATGATACATTGTTGTTTTTTAGTCCTGGTTCGCTTAGTGCTCACACTGACATATTTACCATCAGACCAGATGTAAACAAAATAAATATGGATACTTCAGATCCTAACTGAATAGCTTTTATGATGTATATTTTGTGAGAATAACTGGGATAATGCCAACTGAACTACAACAATGCTCTATGCTGGGCTAAATGCACTTGTGGGGGTTGCATATGTGCGGTGGTAGTTCTACCAGTTGAAAACTCAAGAAGAGCTGACAAATGCGTTATGGAGGCAAACCAGCATGAGGAATTCCTCCAGTGCAGGAAGTGCATCTTGAATTCCTCCAGTGCAGGAAGTGAATTTTGAATACATGGGCATTTTTGTGCATTTGCTTCAGTGTAGTACATATATGTTCACTGAGCAAAATGTTAATGAGGCATTTTACCTCCTCAGTGCTGCACGTTTGCCCTCAGCTCATTTTCACTACCACGACTCTGTTCTCTCATGAAGTGTTTAGGGTCGCATTTGTGACATCACGTGTGTTTGGTCTGTTTGGTGCCTTTGCTTCGTACTGTGTTCATACTTCAAAGGAACCGCAACAGAGTTTGTTTGGAAACAGATCTAGACCAACCTGCTCAAGGGGTCTTGCTCTGCTTATTTGGTGTGTATGAGAAATACAGCATTCTTACCTGCTCAAAAGAAGTGTAACAGAGCAATCACACCAGGGTTCATTTTAATCGAACCAAAGCTTCCAAGTCTGAATGTGCTCTCTCTCTCTCTTGCTCTCTCTTACTCTCTCTCTCTCTCTCTCTCTCTCTCTCTCTCTCTCTCTCTCTCTCTCTCTCTCACTCTCTCTCTGTCTCTGTGTCTTTGCCTAAGGCAACTAGGCACAGCAGAATAAGCCTACATGTGGCTGTCCATGGAATGGCAGAATGATGGACAAAATATCAAATTGCTGTGATATACAACTAAGAACAATATGATGGTCGATTTGTCATAATTTATCAGAATCATAAATGGCTGTGGTGTGTCAGAATGCAGTCAGGAACATATGCACGTTAAATCATGAAAACTGATTTATGTGGGTGTTTATTTGTTGAGTATATGGTAACTCAGAGATTAGGGCTGTACAATATAATCCAGTACAGTATAGTGCTTCTGATTTGTTATTGCCTTTAGTATTGTCTTAAGCAGCATCTACTATACATGCAGTTATTGTGTTCTTTGGTAGTATGTCTACTCATTCTTGGAGTGCTATAATTCTTCTTGTTCCTGGAAAGCTCCAGTGTGTCCTGTGACAATGATCCCTTTTCTCACATCTTATTGAGGACAGTCTGTGAGCACAATGTCAGGTCACAGGCATGTACAGTTCTCTGAAATTTCCACTGTCTATGTTTGATTTGTTTGTTTGTGTACTGTTGTCACTGACATATTATATGTTCACAGGTGGCATGCAAATTTTGCCCATGTCAGGCATTTCTAAATTTTATGCACAGTCAGATGGCTCAGCTGGGGTTTTCACAGTGCAGGGCCTACGGTCTGGGCTTTGTCAGTCCAGACCGAAGGCTAGAATCATCTGTACTCGATCACATCCTGAATGGTCTTACAGTCACTCTTCAAGCCATGCGTGTATGTTTACACGCAGCCACAGTTCCTGGAAGTGTTTCTTAACCCTCGGTTTCATGATGCAAGTCATTTGTTTAGAGTTATGGGGAAAAACAAACTCTTCTTAAGAGCAGATGCTTCAGCTTTTCTGTTATGCCATTGATGTCACTGATTGTGACTGGAGGGTGAGGAATACGACTCCCATGTTTGCTATTTGGTGTTTCATACTGGCTGGTTTAATAGAGCAGATGGAGTCATCAGAATGCTGCAGCCACGGGATGTGCACAGGCCTGGAGCCCTGGCCCCCATAAAGAAGAGCTCTGTAATTCAGTTATTCCTTCCTGACTGATGCGCCACGGAATGACAACAGCTGTCATTGTTGACCCTCAAGCTGTACCCCACCCCTGTTACCATGACTCCGGGGGGGTATGTAAATTATCCACTTTACTGCTGCTGTGTCAGTGATGGACTTCGTATTTACCTGTTTATTTTATTTGTGCCTGTTGTGTTTAATATCCGAAGAAATACCAAATATATAATGTTATAATATTAATATGTTTTTTGCCTGTGGCTATCTGGTAGTGAACCTCATTTTATGCATTTGAAATTAATTTTAATACTGAATTCAGCAGAAATAGTTAGTATACATATAAAGAACTGCATGTGTTACATATAAAGAACAGATTTCTCAGTTATTTAAAAAAATTAGCATTGAACAAGCAACATCATAAGTTTGAGAACGCACAGTTTTCCTGTTGCTTATTGTGCTGAGATGTTTAATTGTTAAGTGAAGGTTAGTCATATAAAGCTCCTGGCAAATGTTAGTAGTCCAGTGATTGTAATCACCATTTTCCCAGTTCTCACCAGTGGCATGTTATTACCATTATAGCAAAACCTCATAATTGCTTTCACTGCAGTAGCCTTATGACCTGTCATTTGAATGTCCATTACAGTGCTATTCTCCAGCACATCAGGCTAAATTAAATAAAGGTGCTCAGAGTAGCTGTGAGTGGGGAGCCAGCACTGGGTGCTTTAATGGCTCCATCAGTGACACACATAGAGACAATGTGATGACTCTCACACAAATGGGTGGAGTCCGTATATATTAATGCGCACAACCAGTTGGCAGGGCCCATATACAGGAACATATGCAAGAAATATGAGCTGGACACCCCGAAGTCCAGATGGGAGGGACCACATAGAGTGATTTGCGAACATCAAGGCTTGGATCCTGTGGGACGTTCAGATCTAGACAGATAACCAAGTAGTGACAAACCAACCAGACATTGTAATAGTGGACTAGATACAGAAAACAGCAGTGGTAATAGATGTGTTGGTCCCAAGTGTTGGAAACTTCCATAGGAAGGAACATGAGAAGTTAGAAAAATATCAGGGACTGAAAGAAGAAATTGGGAGAATGTGGAAGATCAACACTAAGGTTGTCGCAGTGGTGACAGGAGCACATTGGGTTGTGACCCCTAAGATAGAGGAGTGGCTCCAACAGATCCCAGGAATGACATCAATCTCAGTCCAGAAGAGCACAATCATAGGAACAGCAAAACCACTGTGCCACAACCTCAACTCCCAGGCTTTTGGTATAAAGCTCGAGTGTGAGGAAAAAGATATGATCACCCACTAGAAGGGTGAGACAGGAACTCCGTGGAATGAATGCTATGATTTAAACATTTTCTAACATAAACCGGTTCCTCCTCCTAGAAATTCCCATTGCTTGCACAGCACAGGAATGACCTCTGTCTGAAACATTCTGTGTCACTGGAAACATCACTACAGTTTTTAATATCTCTATATGTTTACTACTGTATACTGCAATTACTCACCTGGAATCTTTTGCGGATTTATATAAAACATTTTAAAAAGTCAAAGTCCTGCTTCCTCATACTCCTTCAGTGCTTCTAACTCTCAAACTCACTGAAACATTGCCAATGTATTTCAGTCACATTAGTTTAATTTTGTATTAGCTCTGCTCTGCGGGCCAGCAGTGCAGCTGTACTTGTTCTCAGGTGTTCACCATGTATGCCCCCACACACTGCCAAAAATTAAGCTTAAGAAAGTAAAAAAAATCCTGTTTTTGAAAAATAATAAAACTGTGTTTGGACATCAATGATAAATTAGGCATTTTCTAAATGAGAAAAGAACTTGTTTTAAACCAGAACTTGTTGCTTTTGATGCTGCTGGTCTTTGTGAGTTATTTTAACTATGTTTGATATATCAGGTATATCAGAAAACAAGCCAGAATAATGATCTGCATGGTGTCGTATCAATGTCCTAAATATTTATAAATAGTGGCTAATTTATAGTGCGGGCAGCATGGTGGTGTCCTCCTGCCTCCCAGCTCTGGTGTCCAGGGTTCGATTCCTGGCTTGTGTGGGTTTTTTGCCTTCTCCCTGTATCAGTGTGAGCTTCTTCTGGATACTCTCATTTCTTCCCCACGTTCCAAAGGCGTGCCTTTTGGGTCGATTGGTGTCTCTAAAATTGGTATGTGTGTGTGTGTCTTTGTGCGTCTTTGTGTTTGTGTGCACCTTCTTATGGACAGGTGCCCCATGCGGTTGTTGGTTCCTGCTCTGTAATGTGTGCTGCCATAGGCTCTGGCCCCCTGCAACCCCGAACTGAATTAAGCAGTTTATGAGATGAATGAAATGCTTATAGTATTTTTCTATGATCATATTTTCTGTATGCTATTAAAAGTTTAGTTGTAAAAGATATGGATGGCTAGATTGCCTTCTTAATTATATGTAACAGTTCTTCTATGTTGTCTTACGAGTGGAAAGTGAAGTCTAATCAGAGGCTGAATGTTTTAATGAAAAAGGTCCTTATAAATGACTGCTGCTTTTGTCTTCATTCAGGAATATAGCTTGTTTTTATAGATTTGTTTATGAATTTATGAATATGGCTCTTGGAGTGGGTACTGAAATTTTTTTTTATAAAACTGGCCAATATTACAAGCTTGTAAAAGGCTAAATTTACTTAAGTTAAAATATTTTTTCTAGATTAAGATCATTTAGTGTTTCTAAGTAACTAGATATTTGTTGTTTTCAAGCAGTCTTACACATTATTTTTGTTTACACTAATGACATGTTTTAATAATTTATTTCATTTTATTTTATTTATAAAATAAGGTGTTGTTGCTACATTTGAATGTGTTTTGTTTTTTTTCTGGAAGAGCTTTTTTGCAATGCTGGTTTAACATGACTCACAGTTGTCCTTAACCGTTCCTGTGGTTTAGACCTCAGCTTACAGTACTCCTTTTTTGCACCAATTACTCTTATTTTATGACTATTTTGGACCAAGACAGATCATTAATTTTCTAGCCAAATAATTTTATTAAGCCATTTGTAGTTACGTTTCCCATAATTGAGTTTTTCTCTAGTTTCAGGTTAGTCCTATGCTGTTGTTGTGCTGTATCAGTCATTCAGCTACCTAACTCCTATTGATAAGAGCACAGTCCTGAGACACTCAATAAATCTTTCTAATTAACCATTTTCCAGTGGAAATGATCATACTGAGGGAAGTAAAGGCAGCCTGGTGCATTGGGTTCAAGTGTTATGGTGTCTGATGTGCGTGTAATGGATGCGTTCCATGTCTTGTTGTGTTGTTGTTGTGTGAAAGCCTACACTCGGGCACCTCGTTTACCTTGTAGGTGTTTCGTGGTGGTCTAGCTTGTTGTTCCCTCTTTTTCCTGTTGCTGTTCAACCCTTTTTGTCAGGAAAAAAAAAATGTTCAAAGCTTGGCCATTTTGTCTTACCACACAGAAACGCAATTCTACCTGCCGCTCCTTACACAAGACCAGCTTGCGTAGGAAGGAGATGCTCACTGTGTCTCACGCCGCTGAAAGACAATGCACTCTGACACTAATTACGTTTGTGCATTAACAGAACCCTCAAGGCATGCCTAGTTTAACCACGTAACTATATCTTCATCACTATCAATATTCATAAATAGCAGCTTCTTGTGAGAATCCTACAACATGAATCCTACAGGCATGTGGAAAAGGGAGCCTGCTAATTGCTTCACGTTTGCTGCATCTAAGGCATCATTTTCAATACACTTAGTGTACCATATTTCATATATTTTTGGCCTACTGTATAAATATCTTTTGATTCACAGTGCAGCAATATGAGAGGGATTAAAGGTTTAATCCAAAATATGTTGTGGTCAGCCAGACAGACTTCAAAACATGCACACAGATACACACGCCTGCAGGCACAGAAGTAGGCTGGCCATAAACTGGAGGTTTCACCTCCAGAATGTAAAGAGTAATTGTTTGTTTGCCGGTTGGTCTCGGTGGGCCCTGATGTGAATGAATGGGGAGACATAAATAAGAAAGGCATGCAGGCAGGAGGGGCCAGGAGGCTGAGAAGGGCCTCCATGCTAAGCCAAGCTTATGCCTCACACGCGGGTACTCTGAATCTCATTGGCTGAAAAGGGGCTGATGTTAATACCAAGGCTCTCAGAAGTATGCAAAGAAAATGGGCTGTTTTTTCATGGTGATTCTTTGTGCATAACAAAGTTCACCCCACCTTTTAAATCAAATGTTCAGGCATTATATTTAGGTCAGAGCATTTTTATACAGGACCTCAGCTGGATTCATATAGTCTTTAGTGATTTTAAGTCAGGGATTTGAAAAGAGGATCCCCTAAGTGGTCTTAATTCCCCCATTTTAACTTTTATAAGTGGCCTTATTTTTTCTTACAGAATAATACTCTGAAAAAATCAGTTTAGAATTTTTTATTCTTTTTCTTATTTACAAGCAATATGATTATTCTGAAGCATTATAAGATACACTTGGTTCTTAGTGGAGATCTTTTTATACTTTACATCAGGAGCCCACACTGCATCACATAACTATAGAGGGGAGTCAGAAAAATCATAAATTTCCCATTCGATGTCACCGCATGCCTTAAAGAAATAATGTTGAGTTTGATGATTCAGGAACATGCAGTATATGTATAAAAGTGGGTCATGATGGCCGAGGATGACTTGCAAAGCCTTCTCCTGCTCTTCCTGACTGTGTGATTTTCTCTCTGGTCCTTGTTTAGTTTTCAGCCTTGCTGAGTACTCCATCACCAGCTTAGTGCCGGTCCACATCTCTCTTTTCTTCTAGCACCGCTTGACACTTGGTGGAAATGTAATTCCAAACAGGAATGTATTTCCAAACAGGAATGTATTTCCAAACGGGGCCTGATAAAATATAGTTTTTTTTATCCCATCTAAGTAGTAGTGCTTGACTTGCTCTCCCAGGCTTTCATATCTCCCTGCTTAGACTACTGGAACTCCCTTCTCATTGGAATCCCAAACAAAACCATCCACTGTCTTACATATGCGCAAAACCCAGCTGCTATAACCACCTCTCACTCTAAAAAATCAGCACATATCACCCCAATTCTGTTTCAGTTATTCTGGCTACCTGTCCCACTTCACATTAAGTTTAAACTTCTCCTGCTGCCATACATATCTCTGCATGGTCCTAGTGCCTCCCGTTTAACTGGGCTCTTTCACCCCTACTGCCCCACCCAAACACTTTGATCGTCTGATACAGGTTTTTTGTCTTTCCCAAAATTCAGATTGATCACTGCTTTCAGCATCATGGCCTCCAGAATATGATGCATGTTACCCCAGTCTCTTCATAACTGCAAATATTCTTCCTGTTCCTGATACTGCCAGGTGTCATTCTGCCTGGGCCCAAGTACAAGCATACTATCACCTAGGGACCTAAGGCACAACTCAAACAATGCAGAGCTCATATGTTTCTGTTTAATGATCTGTGTTCAGAACAGTGCTAAGCTAAAATTACAAAATGTATTTATATCATATCTTTGTTCAAGGTGCTTGGTGTGTGTGTCTGTGTGTGAGAGAGAGAGAGAGAGAGAGAGAGAGAGAGAGAGAGAGAGAGAGAGAGAGAGAGAGAGAGAGAGAGAGAGAGAGAGAGAGAGAGAGAGAGAGAGAGAGAGAGAGAGAGAGAGAGAGAGAGAGAGAGAGAGAGAGAGAGAGAGAGAGAGAGAGAGGAATATGTATGAAAATATGTACACTGGCACTGTTTGGACGTATTAGATATGTGAGTGATCATGTGCTATAATGCATCCACCCATGAAATTCTGCTACTTCAAATGTGAATAAATTATAAATCCCACTAGTCCCACACATTATGAGAGGAAAAATCTGTTTGATTTGTAGACATGTCACTAGAAAGCTCTGCCTAAGCAGAGAGAATCAAGCCTGCTTCAGAGATCTCAAAACCTGGACTGTCCTTCCCCTTACCATATTCTCCCAGAGTGGAGGCTTATTTTATAACTTGAGACTGTGGCTCTTAAAAAATGGATCTTCTTAAGGGTCACATTCCTAAGCCAGGAATGACTCTAGGATATGCCAGATAAATGACAGAGTTCATATTAGTCTCTCTCTCTCTCTCTCTCTCTCTCTCTCTCTCTCTCTCTCTCTCTCTCTCTCTCTCTCTCTCAGATTGCTCTCAAAGCAACTTTTACTCCATATTCTCCCAGTGGGCCTTTCAGTGAGTGTGTTATTGAATTGCACATCTTAACATTATGTGCCTCCATTCTCCAAGTCTCTGTATCGAGCCTTTCATTAAGGCCATGTCACTCTGTTCTGGAATCAGTGTAGCCACCAACAAGAAGTGACAGCACAGACAGACAGGAGTGTGTGTGTGGAGGATGTCTAGTGCTTCAGCCTCTCCCACCCTGCCTGGTCATTCAGCTGAGTGATTTCAGCCCTCCCCAGACATGTGTAATACCCTCAGTCTGGCAGTCAGTAGCTGAGGGTAGGACGCCTCGAAGGGGTTCCTGACCCCTACGCTCCCAAAACTGACTCAGTAATGTCACTCTTCTTGTAGCACTGTGTCTTTGTGCACTGGCCACCATACTCACACAACTGCTCAGCAGCTGTCTGGTTTTAGTAAATATTATGATAATAAATACGCAAGGGTATGACCATTTGTTGGTCTGATTTGGTATTGGATTTTAAGAATTATGAGTCATTGGAATTGAAAAATAAAACCGTGGCTTGATGAATTGATGGAGTTCTCAACAGGATATTTCCATGAAATCATTTTTCTTTCCAGACTTTTGCATTGTGCTGCAATACTGCCCCCTGCTGGAAGGATTCTCATCTCTCCGCACAATACATAGTGCAACAGTGCCGCCTCCAATAAAAGTCGTTGTCACTATATCCAGTTTGGTACAACATTTGTTTATTTCTTTTTCTTTTTTTTTAATCTAAGGCTATGAATTTACTGGTATGTTGTTCCTTTTAGGGGTCAGCAGATTACAGTAATGTTCAAGAGCTGAAATATTTAGACATGGTAGTCTGTGAGGCGCTAAGACTCTACCCGCCTGGATTTAGGTATGACTTTATCAACCACACATCCGCTCCTTTTAAGCAATCACAATCACAGAGAGGTTTTTTACAGCAATATGACATTTGCATATGCTTTTATAATATAACACATTCTGTATATGGGCTATGGCATATTCAGTAGATGCCACATGTTCAGATGATGTTACATTGGCATGCTCTTTGTGTTGGCCTCCTGTTAGGTTTGCGAGAGAGGTTGAACATGACTGTGTGGTGAACGGGCAGTTCCTACCCAAGGGAGTTACCCTGGAGATCGCAGCAGGGTTCCTGCACCGCGACCCAGAGCACTGGCCGGAGCCAGAGAAATTCATACCAGAAAGGTCAGACCTTTTCATTTAGTTACTTTTCTGGGTTCATCTGTGGCATGTTAGAAAAGACTGGATGTAAACAGCAACACATGACCCAGAGTGGCTCTTATATCTGTATTCTGCATTAATGGTTAATCGTTGATAGAAAAATAGACAAAACAGGATTTCTGCACCATCATAATTTCAGAGGATTTATGACTATTTTAAGGTATATTTAAATCTGGCCCATAGTTTTTGAAACGCTTCAGTGTGAGTGGAAGTCAGTTTTGGTGTTGTAGGATGTAACGTTGTGAGCTTTAGGGCGAACACAAGTGCGGAGTACAATTGCGTTGTATGAGAGCGTAAAGAAAGTCATCCGAGATAAAGCCATGACTAACGACAGTAGGGTGGAATGAAACGGAGTGAGTTTAATTTCAAATGGAAAATACAAAACACATGAGAATAATGGTGTGCAAGAGAGTATTAACTAAATAAGGAAACTCAACAGGAACATAATTATTGTACATGGTTTATGTATAGAAACAGTAGTAAAACAAAGCACGAAGGAGGCTAATAGCTAACATTAGTAACAAAGAGAGTGTTTACTTGAACACCCTTGAAACATAAATAGATATACCATAAATAAAAGAGAACCACAGAAGTACAAACCAGCCTAAGTCAAACAAAGGCAATCCAGGATTACTTGAGAAAACAGAGAAGCCCGAAACACAAGAAGCGCAAACAAACGAGATATAATAACAAAAGCGAGAGAATACAAAAAAAAAACAAAGAACAGGAAAGAAAAACAAAAGAGGCTTAGGGAGAACCTAAGAGTATGACCAGCAACGACAGGAAACAAACATGGGGTTTAAATAGGGAAACCAATAGGACAAATAAACAGCCTGGGATAATAAAGGGTGGAGAACAGAAACCGAACGAGAAAACGCAGAAGTAAACAGGTCACCATGGAGACGGGGGACACTCCGGGATGGGAGCGTGACACGGGAGAGGTTGCGGGAGCTGCAGGCTGATCTCTCGGTCCTGCTCCTTTAGGTTCACCCCTGAAGCGAAGGCCAGGCGACATCCTTTTGTTTATCTGCCCTTTGGAGCAGGGCCTCGGAGCTGCGTGGGCTTGAGGCTAGCGCAGCTGGAGATGAAGGTGGCACTCATCAACATCTTTAGGAGATTTAACGTGGTGGCCTGTGACATCACCGAGGTCTGTGCACTTTACATGGTTACAACAGATGTTTAACAATATTAGACTAAATATTAGATAAACATAAGTCTATCAGAGCCATATTTCTAAAGGCTTCTATGACATGCCATTTGTTTATGTCTTACAGGTTCCTCTTGAATTAAAGTCAAATACCACCCTGGGACCCAAAAATGGCATTTTTGTTAAAATTACAAAGAGGGAGAAATCAGGTGATATATAACAACTCTTTCTCCTTTGATTTCTTGTAGAAAAGAGATTATTCTCCTCACTGAAAATCTAAAATGAATGAAAATAATTATTTTTGAAGATGTGCTTAGCTAGAATGCATGGTAAAGGCACTAATCTTTGGGAATTAACCTGAGAATGAGAAGAAGCTGGGTCACTACCACAAAGCTACAAGGAAACTCTTCTGAACCTCTAATTAAACATACCTTTTAAACAAAGGGTTGTCAGTTTAATTTATAAGTTTACTTTAAGAATTCCTATTTCTTTTTCTGAAGGGGTTAACAAAATGTATTTTTTCTATTGTAAACAGTTGCTATTATACTCCAAGCCTAGATAGTCAATTCTGATTTACTGTACATCTACAAAAATTAGTTATATTATTCACATTATCTTTTTACTGTGGATTGCACCTAACACTATTCTGAAAATATTATGCTCCTGAACAGTGTGAAAATTATGGTTTAAATACCACCATCTATTATAAAACCTACAGACTCTTATTCTTATTTGCAAGGCCTGCAAACGCCATCTCTTAGTCACAGCTACTAAGACATAAGTGTAATTGCAGTAAAAATAAAGACTTTCTCCAGAAAAGTGTGGAAATGAAATTAATATTTTCTTATCAGTGGATTTCAACACCTAAGGTGGTCATAGATAATGCTGTGTTTGCTCGTGTTTTACACGTTCAGAGAATTGATTCATTGACCTGTAAACAATCTACTGTTAAGACAACAATAATTCTTTTGGCGCTCGTTTATTGTAAAACACTGGCTAATATTATACTGAAATGCCTCAAAATACTCCAGGATGATGCAGAGACTGCATCCCTTTTTGAGAATGACATGAGATAAGAACATCAAAAATATGATTGTCAAGAGTAGGATAAATGACCAGCTGTAACTGTGGTACTCTAGCCTGCAAGCACTGTAGATGTGTGACATGTACATTTATTAACACAGCCACTAAAATAAGTAGTATGAAAAAATTAATTGTATAATCAATCCCTCTCATGTACTACTGCAAGAGTTGTCTATACAGTATTTCATGCAAGATATGTAATAAGCTTTACCTCTACTCTCTTGGAACCTAGGAAACATCTTGTTTCTCTGGAAACCATAAGTACTTTACTGCTATATATATATATATATATATATATATATATATATATATATGTGTGTGTGTGTGTGTGTGTGTGTGTGTGTGTGTGTGTGTGTGTGTGTGTGTGTGTGTGTGTGTGTGTGTGCGTGCCCACGCGCGCGCGTCTTTGCACCCTTGTGTACAGCTCATTTAGTTTCTTTATCATTTATTCTCAGATTTCATATGGGTATGTTGTTATTTTGTCCTCCAGCATCAGTGCAGACACAGATGCATGAAGGTAGAGAAGCTACTACAGGATCCAGCTTATGGCTGAAATGAGCATTGGCATGCTGTCAGCCTTCATGTTCTTGAGTGAGGACATACTGGGTAAAGCCATCTTTCCCGTGGCAGTACATCTTGAAGGGTTTGTTATAGTCAGGGAAACAGAGTTGGACAGGAAAGCAGGGGCTGTTTCAAGGAACTGAATGAGAATAGGCTGTTGGTGAAAGAGAAGTTTCCTGGTATAAAATTTAAGAGATGCAGAAAGGACAGAAAAAGAACATATCTATTGCCTACAGAAGTCTGCCATGTCCAGGAAGACACTCATTTGATTCTGTGTGTTGGGAAAGTTCATTTTGTATTGTGGACATTGGCTATAAGAGAATGCAGCCAGGACAGACATTATGACCTAAGTAAGTAAAAGACACCCAAACTGCTCGGAGTTTTGTTTCGATGGCCTTGTGGCCTTTTTCAGTGATCGAAGACAGCAACATCTTCAGTAAGAGAAGCAATCAGGAGGTCATCCATGTAAAACACTACAGCAGACCCTGGGGCAGGTTGGACATCAGCTAGGTTAGACTTGAGAGCTTTACAGCACAGAAATGGACTTTCATAGTAACCTTGGGGAAGGGCAGTCCAGGTTAGAGTTTCAGAGCCAAATGTTAAAGCAACAAGATACCGGCTACTTCAGTCAGTGGGCACAAAGGAGAATGCATTATTTAGATCAGCAACAGAAAGCCATTTGACTTCACAAGGAATGTAAGATAGAACTGCCTAGAGCTTCAGGTCTGAGTTGGCACTGTCTAATTTTAGGGACCGTTTAAGAGGGATTAAGAGTACAAAGTGCTGACCATTACACAGTAATTCTAGCAGAGGCTATGAGTCATTTTTAGGGATGTCTGCGGGATCAAGGGAAGGAGGAGATGTTAGAAGTGAATGGTTACTTTCTTCCCACATCTGAGCAGTGGGGACTTCTGTATATGGAACTTAAACATACCTTCTGTGGTGCACTGAAACGTAACCTAACATTCATCTGTATTTGAGGCCGTATCTGAAAGAACGGGAGTAAAGTGCTTTTATCTAAACAGTTAACAATTTCTACATTTCTATTGACAATATTTTAATTTATATTTTAAAAACCAATTAAGCTAGATATTTGAAGGGCTGAAGCCCATATCTACCAAGGACAGCTTTAAATGGCAAGGGAGGATCATCTTTTGCAATAAGTACAGATGTTTGTGTCAAAATTTTATTTATTTTTTTCTGATTTTTAAAGTCAGCAAGATGAACCAAGGGTGGGAGAACACAGGAATAATTAAGAAGACATAATGGAAATAGCAGAAGTAGGGAAGCTAAGGTAACAAGGTTCTAGGGAACTGTCTAAACCTGACTCCTCAATAGTCATAGACGCCAGACAAGAATAGAACAAACTACTGGGAAACTAGTATAGAACCAGCACAGAACAAGACCATAACCATAACCAGAATAGTTACTAGAGTTGCAATTACCAGTGTTAAAATGGATTTAAAATCTTTTTAAAATAAAGATAAAATTACATGGGAAATTAAAAAATAATAATAATTTTCTAAAATAAACAAACAAACAAATAAATTAATTAATGTCTGGAACTGGAACCAGAAACAGTCAGGTCAATCAGAGGCATACTAAGTTTTATCATCACTTTTTGGTATACCATAACAGACCAGAATGTTAGCTGTCAAAATCTCCTCTGCACCCCAGTAATTCTTTGAGTGTGAGCTGTGAGACTGCTGCTGCCTTAGTCCCCTGAGAGGACTTTGTGTCTTTGTAAAGAAGGCTCCCATACCTTCCCTTTGTATGCCAGATGGTAGAATGGTCGCTGTACTTTTAAAAGCATCAGTGGTGTTATCACTTAAACTTTTAACTGAACTTTGTGACATGTATTGAGTCCCAAGAGAGAACATGTTTATGCTCATCTGGATGCAATGTCTGCATTCAGAGGAGGAAAGTACAAATATACAAATAACATGCAAAAAAACATTATTTTTGCAAGTTACATGTCTATGGTATTGTGGGTGTATATATAGGATGAACAATAATTGTTTCTTCCTGTAAAATGGAGCCTTGTGGGACATACTATTGCGCTCTTTTTAGAGTCTGAAAAATTCAAATTAATGGTAACCGTAACTAGGCAAGCTCTCATCTGTCTAAGTAGACTACATTTTTAAACCAGGTCACTACATTTTCATGGTCAATAGTATCAAATGCTTCACTTAAGCGCTGCAGTGCCAAAAGAGAAACATATCCAAAATCTGAGGCTATCAACAGGGCATTAAGCACTTTAGTCAGATTCTGCACTACGCCTCTGGGAGCCAGAACCAGAATTATTCCTACTTAAAAAAGGCCCAACATTTGACAACCTTCTCCAACACCTAAAATTTAAACATCTTTGGTTAATGTTGTACAAATAAAACAAACACATTTGTACTGTATAAACTATAACAGGTTGAAAACCAGAACTCATTTAAATGTCAAAGTGCTGAAGGGCAAGTAGCAGAGCTAGAACCTCTTACTCTACGGCTGAATAGTTTAACTGATACCAGGTGGATCTTTAGAGTAATAACATAGCAGAACAGATGGTCGATACCAGCACTATCTTCTTGTAGCAAAACAGCCCCCACTCCCCAAACACTGGCATCCAGCTCCACTTTAAATGGTCATGGGTAGTCTGGGACAGCATGGCATGGGGCACTGCACAGCAAAGCCTTCACAGAGTCAAAAGCCTGTTCACGCTTGGGTGTCCAGGTGAAAGAATGAGCAGAGCTAAGGAAATCGAAGAAACACAATACAAGCGATCTCTAGAATGTCCTGTCATTCCAAAAAAAATTTGGCAAATCTCACACTTTGTGGTACGTACTGGAAACTCCTGAGTAGAAATTACATTTCACATGCTGAATTTTTCCTTGTATGACTTCACACTTGACCAAATTACGTATCAGTGTAGCTGCCACAAACCTCTGAAAAACAGAAGAAAGTGTTAAATGCGCATCCCATGTCTCACTTCACAATTTGGTATGTCAGACAAAATTTATTGATTGATTTTTGGATCGTGGCAGATGGATTTTTCACTTCAAAAGCCATAAGACAGCAGAAAACTGTCAGGGGTCACAAGAGCATAAATATCAGAAACTCAAGAAGTCAAGAGACACTTGCCAGGAGCCGAATATCAAAACCAGCTTGCTGACAAATTTGGTTGATCCAACAATATCAACACAATCATCAGTTTGAGGCAATGAATAAGAGAGCAATGGCATTTATCTTACTGTAATTTGTCAAACAAATAAAGTAACCATCAGGTTTGGGAACTAAAATGCAGGGTGAACCCCATGGAGCCAGACATCACAGGACTACTAGAGGCAGAAACATGAGCAAGAAACACTAGAGAAGGCTTCTAATCATTTTCTGCTGGTAAAACGTACATTTTGAGCATGTTAATATGACAAACCTGAGCCCTACACCTACCATCTGCGGTGTGGACAACACTCATTAAGTCTAGACTCACCTTGGTAATGACCAGAGAAATTAGCTTATAAAGGCAAACCCACAAGGTGACAACAAAACCAAACCTCTGCAGGTTGAAAAGATCTCCCAGCAGATTTTCTGTTGTAGTGTTGCTTCTGACTACTCTGAGAGCCAGTCTGGCTGATGCACATGCATTATGTAAACATTCCCTAAACTGATTGATGTAGTCAAGGACATTTTTCTCTTGCTCAACCTTAGTCATCCACTTTTCTTTTAGAACTTTGAAGGCACCACGCACAGAATGGGCAAAGATGAGCTCTGCTGCGCTGAATTCAGTTGACTTGAAAGGTTTCACGAATGGCAAACAAAACTAAAGGCACCTCCATATCCCACTCATGACCAAATACTGGAGTGCGGGACTCAAAAATCAGATTTTTTTTTAATAGAGTTAAAACAGGGTCCAACTAAACGTGCTTTGGTCTTTTTTTCTGGTATTCCCAGAGTAACTTCATCTGTGAATTTTAACTGTATTCGCACAGATATTTAATCAGTTTCAGGCTGAAATTTTTTACCACACACATTTTGTACCACAAACTTTTTTCATTGTAAATGGCTTTCGATTCCTGAGTTTAAAGTAGAAGACAGAATTAACTATTTTTAATTAGAATTCGTTATTTTTAATCTCTCTTGTTGGATCTTATATAGCACAGTTCTGAAGCATGTAGGCCTAAATAACTCAGGAAGAACTAGCCAGGCTAATGCCCAGCCACTACATGATGGTGCATGCTGGAACCCAGTTTAACCCTATATGAGAAACAATGGGAGCTATAAGTCCATATGTCCTCCATACAAATTTAGAAAAGGATGGAGGAGGTGGGGGGTTCTAGTTGAACTAGTGGACTAGTTATCCACAAAGAGCTGCGCCCCGGATGCTGCCTTGGAGACTGTGTTCAGATGAACATGAAATTTCTCTGACATTGCCTCCTAGTGGCATTGTGTGCTACACCTTTCTTTTTTTTGCAGGACAATTCTTAGTAAGAAAAAAAATATCAGTGTCACCGTTAAAGCATGGTACATCCTTAAATAGAAGACTTAAATTTATACATATTTATAGCAATATAAAATTCTTAAGTCTGCTTTCCATCCAGACCTGTGCTAGTCCACTCCCTCTGAGTGTACTGCAGGAGCTTAGGATATTCACCCCCAGCTGTGCTGATGAAAAAATACCCAAAAAGGTGTCGAACCACATAATCTTTGTTCATTGACAGCTGGGCATGACCTTAAGTCCCTGTAGATGTGTGGTGCTGAACCATAAACAAAATTATACTGTAAACATTTATGAACTCAAGAATACGGAGTGATGAGTGTACCTAGTAAATACAATGGATTCAAAATACATGATTATCACCTCAGATCCCATTTGCCCAACCTCATCCACCTGAAAAGGCATATTTATCAATAAACCAGCACCGTGACCAGAGCCAGCAATGATGTATCCTGATAGGAGACCAATGTATTGAGGTAGAACCTCACTCCCTGGGTTGTCAGCCAGCTTTACTGTAAAGCAGCAATGAATCACTTAATAAAAAGATCTAAAGATTAATCTTGCAACCCCTTGGTGGCTGATCAGACACTGGGATGGTTTTCTATAAGACTAAATAAATAAATGCATAAACTGGCAGTACCTTGAATCATAAACATGCATTTATAAGTAAAGAGGGTCTCAACACTTGGCCTCATTTCATCTAGCTAAAACTCATTTGTGCAGTTGACCTGCAATCTGAAAGAAAAAAAAAATTGTTCGTGATTCCTATCATTTAGTGGACATACGCTACATGACAATGCCACATACAGAAGTAGACTTGCCTTTCTGCTCTAGCTAGGTATTTTTAGTTATTAGAATATAATCAATGTAGATATGTTTGGGTACAACATACATTCAGGTGACCCAGTGATATAACTGTTTGTACTTGGGTAGCTAAAAAATAACCAAACTGGGTTTTCTTTGCCAGTTAATGAAATTGGATATCCAAATAAAATCAGAATTTAAGATAAAAAAGCAACACATTCTAATACAACCTAAATAAGACAATAACTAAAACTAATCGTTACATATCTCTCTATATTTTCTTGCCCCCCTCTGAAAGAAATCCTTGCTGTTTTTAGAGATGTGACAAAATCCTTTAAAACAACTGACCATAACTGTTACAAACAGGTGTTTAACTGTAAAAGATGTCTCATAATGTAGATCAATGTCAGGCAAGTGGCTGCAATCTTTCACTCAATTATTTATGCACCCTATATCTACACCCTTTGCTTGCACAGATGATGGGTTTCTACCTAAAATGTCCCGTTTCTCTGGAAGCTCGAGTACTTCATTGTAATTTTGACAACCTCTATATATAACTTTTACAGCAACCAGTTTAGTATGGTTTAAGATTGTGGCTAGGTAAGAAAAGATGGTGCATGCCAATTCAGCTGGGCAAAAGATGTTGAGCTGTATGCAATACAGAGGTGTGGCACTTCCATTCAGTCACTTTCTCTCACCCAACCTCCATTTTAGCCTTTTTTTTTTAGCTCGTTCTAGAAAAACTCGCATCTTTACGTATCTTTATGATGAGCTACCTTGCAGGTAGCAGGGGTAGAATTCAATTACTCCAACTTAACACCCATGAGAGAAAAAAATAAATAAATAAAAGTAATGCATTATGTCACACAGGACATCCACACTTTAATAACCTGTTTAGCAGAGTTTAATCAATGGTTCTGTGTACTGCACTATTCAATCTCAGCACCTTACACTGTTGCTGCTTTATATAGTTCAGAGGGGGGGAAAAAAAAGCAGTAAATACAGCCCCGAGAACTGAACCACTACACAAACAAATGAACACCAAGACTCAGTGATTTTTTCCTATTTAAATCGGTCCCATAAATTTGTATGAAAAATAAAATTCACCAACTTTTAGTCCTCACTTTGTTGCAATAAACCACAAATGTTTAAGCAGAAACGCACATCCATCTTGCATACACATGTTCAGTTATGGTGCTCTCAAAGCAAAATGTGTGAAGAAACTACTATAGAGCATAAGACTGGTCCAGACAATTTTCACTTTCCAGGTAAAGGTTTATTGTTGGGAACCACTATGAGGACTGCACACTGCAAGCATGTGATCAGAGCTCTACTGAGTCGCTGGAACTGCTGCTGGCTTCTTGGCCTTCTTAACCCTCTTTACCTTCCTCTTGGGCTTCAGCATTTTAGCTTTGATCTGGAAAGAGGAAGCATGTCACTGACTTGGATTAATTCATAATAAGGTGTATTTAGTACAAGGTTTGGTCAACAGGGGGGAAAGTGCATCGTGCTCGTTGAGACTGAACACCCACCTCTGGTTTGTGCTGAAGGATGGCACGGCAGCACGCAGTCTTGTGTTGGTCATTGTATGCATTGGCAAACTAAGATCATAACAGACAAATGTATTAAAAGAAAAGAAAAATCAGAGCTAAACTGAAGTGACTCATGACAGCAACTGAAGCCCAAACTGACTCAGAACTTCTTAACAAGTCATGGTGCTCATAAACACGGACCAGAAGTGGAAGCTCATCACTGTAGCGGAGAAAGGGACATGTGCTGGGTCTTTGGAACCAACACCCCAACTGAGATGGAAAACTCACTTGTAGTCCACCTTGAGGGTGGATGGTTTGCGCCAGGTGCCGTACAGATCATCCAGTTTGCGGAATGCACTCTCAGTCCAGATGCAAAAACAGCCGATGTGACCACCAGGGGCTAGTTTCAGGAGGTCCAGTTTGCTCACTCACTGGAGTGTGATGCCTGATGGCAAAGAAAGTAAAAAAAATTTAACCAATTCAAGTTTCAACAGCAAATTAACTCGTTTCCGTGAGCCTTCTACCTCAGCACTTCCACTACAGATCACATGGTTCATAAACACGGACCAGAAGTGAAATTCATCACAGCATGGTGGATGACCCGAAAGGTTAAAACCCACAAATTATTTCCCACCATACCTGGGATATTTCTGAAGGCTTTCGTGACACCACTGTCTTCGTTGAAGATGATGCATGGCCCCTTACGCTGTATACGTCTACGGGTTCTCATTTTACCCTTGCCGGCACGCATGCGTTGAGAGGCGTAAACCTGTTGCATAAACGCGTCAACAAATGAGTGGAACTGAAAACTGGGGTACAACAAATCTGACCACATGCACCATTTTGCCTCGAGTCTTACCCTTCTTGGAATAGACCAAAATTAATAGTGGGACACAAACATGAAAGGGAAAAAAAAATCTGCTTTAATTTTATATGATTACCAACAATCACTTAGGTGTTTTTTTGTTTTTTTTTGCGCTCAGTCACCATTATCGTCATCACTCCGTGCCAGAACTAGACAGCAGGCATCTGTCGCTGACCACAGAGTCGGACGCAAATTACACCATCATCGCACAATTAGAATCAAGAACTAGCGAAGCCGCAAGAACACTACGAAAAGTGCTCATGCTACATAAAGCTAAAGCTAAAGCTTTAACTTGCCCTGATGCCTTGATTATAAACTAGCTAGCCAGCGTTAGCCAAGGAGAGACCTGGACATCACATGCTAAAGGACATCCTACACCAAGTGCTACCCAGATAGGCTCGCTAGTCAAGAAACTGCGTTTGAAAACATGGACAGCTACATTCTCAGAATAATGAGATGTTGACTGACATTAAACTAACCCAACATACTAACAGAATACAAAAGCAACTAACTTAGCTAGCCAGTAAGCGCCAATTAGTCACACGTGCTTGGCAAAACCCTTCCAAGTGTTCCAAGTAAATTTCAACATCTGCCATAACCATTAAGTTTTTCCACTTGTATTCCCAATAGTCACACTATAACGTTACTTTCATACTCCAAATCACACAAGAACAGAACTTACACTTACCATACTTAAAAGAATTCACGGCTCGCCAGGAACCACGCTCCACACTCAATGGCGGCCACGGAAGAAAAGGAAGACTGCCGCACAACTACATTATCATATACATCCGACAACGGATCACTTCCGCCCGCAGCCTAATCCATCAGCTTTATGTTGTGTGCTTGGAATTTATATGCAATGTTGTCATAAGATGATAATACATAACCTGAAATAAAAAAAAAAACAAAAAAAAACGCTCTTTAGCTGAAAATCAGAAGAATGAATATTAATTTTGGGGTCCATTTACTGTTCAGGCAGACTGTGCTTGGGAGCTAAAAATAACCACTCAAACGCCACACTGTTGATGAATTTGGATATCCATTCCAAATAAAATCAGAAATTAAGATAATAAAGCAACACATTCTAACACAGCCTAAATAAGACAATAACTAAGAAACTAATCATTATATAAGTATATTTATTATATACACATATATATACACACACATATATATAATGTGTGTGTGTATATATATATATATATATATATATATATATATATATATATATATATATATATATATATAATCCTTTAAAACAACTGACCATAACTGTTACAAACAGGTGTTTAACTGTAAAAGATGTCTCATAATGTAGATCAATGTCAGGCAAGTGGCTGCAATCTTTCACTCAATTATTTATGCACCCTATATTTACACCCTTTGCTTGCACAGATGATGAAGAATTTCTACCTAAAATGTCCCGTTTGTCTGGAAGCTCGAGTACTTTGTTGTAATTTTGACTACCTCTATATATAACTTTTACAGCAACCAGTTTAGTATGGTTTAAGATTGTGGCTAGGTAAGAAAAGATGGTGCATGCCAATTCAGCTGGGCAAAAGATGTTGAGCTGTATGCAATACAGAGATGTGGCACTTCCATTCAGTCACTTTCTCTCACCCAACCTCCATTTTAGCCTTTTTTTTTTTTTAGCTCGTTCTAGAAAAACTTGCATCTTTACGTATCTTTATGATGAGCTACCGTGCAGGTAGCAGGGGTACAATTCAATTACTCCAACTTAACACCCATGAGAGAAAAAAAAAAAAAACAGTAGTAATGCATTACATTACGCAGGACATCCACACAAACTCTGCTAAACAGGTTATTAATCAATGGTTTTGTGTACTGCATTATTCAATCTCAGCACCTTACACTGTTGCTGCTTTATATAGTTCAGGGGGAGAAGCAGTATATAGTTGTGTTCAAAATAATAGTAACCTAAGATCACTAACCAGATCAATCACTGTTTTTGGTAGAAATTATATTTCTACATGGCAAAACATTTACTAATAGGTGTAGTAGAGTAATAAAAAAAACCAACAGACCCAACAGTCATGACTTGCATGCTGCTGATTCTGTGTAATTGAATAATAAACTAAAAGGGGCATGAAGTTCAATTAGTGAGGTCGTTCCTTCTGTAAAACAACAGGTGTCAAACAGGTGGCCCTTGTTAAAGGATGAAAGCAGCAGATGTGCATACTGGTTAGAGCATTTTTCTCTTAAAAAAAAAAAAAAGTAAACTAGGTCATCCCACATGTTGTTCTTGTACAGAACAGAGTACTTTGATTAAAAAGTTGATTGGAGAGGGGAAAACAAACAAGTGCAGAAAATGATCTCAAATGCTTTAAAATGGCAACCAAAAGCAGACAGACATGGAAGAAAATGGAAAACTACCATTCAAATGGATGAAAGAATAGCCAAAATCACAAACACTCAGCTAATGATCAGCTCCTGGGAGATCAAAGAAGCTCTCAAGTTACCTGTGAATATTGTAACAATTAGAAGGCACCTATGTGAAGCCAAGCTGACAGAAAGGAGCCATTGCAAAGTCCTATTGTTACAAAAACAGCATGTGCTTATAAGCTTATAATTTGCCAAAAAACACATCGACTGGCCTAAAGAGAAATGGTGCAACATTTTGTGGACCGATGAAAGCAAAACTTTTCAGTTTGTCAGACAGCCCCCAAACACTGAATTCAAGCCACAGTACACTGTGAACAGTGAATCATGGTAACACAAGCATCATATGAGGATGTTTCTCATCCTGCAGTGCCAAACCTATTAATTGCATACCAGGCATCCTGGATCAGTTTAAATACATCAAAATACTTGAAGAGATCATGATGCCTTAAGCCAAAGAGGAAATTCCCTTGAAATGCATGTTTCAGCAAGACAATGACCCTGAACACCCAAGTAAACATGCAACATCTTGGTTCCTGACAAACAAGACTGTTAGGGAGTGGTCAGCCAAACTTGCAGACCTTAATACAAAAGAAAACTTGTGGAATGACATGAAAAATTCCATTTCTGAGGCAAAACCAATAAATGCAGATGAATTTTGGAATGTAGTACAATCCTGGTGGTTAAGGTAGTTGACTTGTAATTGGAAAGTTGCTGGTTCAAGCCATAGCACTGCGAAGTTGCCATTTAGGGCCCAAGCAAACCCTTAATTGCTCAAGATGTACTCAGTCATAATTTTAAGTTGCTTTGGATAAAAGCATCAGCTAAATGCTGTAAATGTAAAATGTGAAGCAGGTCTCAGAAATAGTGGTTATACAACCAAGTATTTAGTGAGGCACAGAAAAGTTAAATATTAAAAGCACTTCACTTTACAGTAAATGTTAGTTTGTTATGAAAAAGGCGCATAGCATTTTTTGAACAGCCTAATATTCCATTTTCACTTTCTGTAAATTATTAATCTCAACTAATGTTTTGATTTGGAATAGAATGTGCAGTATTCAACGCATTTGTGTATAAAAACAAAAGCCATCATAAGAATTGAGCTTTACTCATTTTTTAACTGTACAGCCCCAAGAACTGAACCACTACACAACAAATGGACATTTTCTGCATCGTCAGGACTTGATGTGATTTTTCGCATTTAAAACCGGTCCTATAAAATTTGGATAAAACAATATAAATTCTCCCCACAACTTTGATTTCTCACTTTGTTACATTAAACTGCATCAAAGTTTAATCAGAAACACACATTCACCTTGCAGACAGATGTTCAACTGTAAGGCTCTCAAAGGAAAACGTGAAGAAATTATTATAGCGCATAAGACTGGTCCAGACAATTTTCACTTTCCAGGTAAAGGTTTATTGTTGGGAACCACTATGAGGACTGCACACTGCAAGCATGTGATCAGAGCTCTACTGAGTCGCTGGAACTGCTGCTGGCTTCTTGGCCTTCTTAACCCTCTTTACCTTCCTCTTGGGCTTCAGCATTTTAGCTTTGATCTGGAAAGAGGAAGCATGTCACTGACTTGGATTAATTCATAATAAGGTGTATTTAGTACAAGGTTTGGTCAACAGGGGGGAAAGTGCATCGTGCTCGTTGAGACTGAACACCCACCTCTGGTTTGTGCTGAAGGATGGCACGGCAGCACGCAGTCTTGTGTTGGTCATTGTATGCATTGGCAAACTAAGATCATAACAGACAAATGTATTAAAAGAAAAGAAAAATCAGAGCTAAACTGAAGTGACTCATGACAGCAACTGAAGCCCAAACTGACTCAGAACTTCTTAACAAGTCATGGTGCTCATAAACACGGACCAGAAGTGGAAGCTCATCACTGTAGCGGAGAAAGGGACATGTGCTGGGTCTTTGGAACCAACACCCCAACTGAGATGGAAAACTCACTTGTAGTCCACCTTGAGGGTGGATGGTTTGCGCCAGGTGCCGTACAGATCATCCAGTTTGCGGAATGCACTCTCAGTCCAGATGCAAAAACAGCCGATGTGACCACCAGGGGCTAGTTTCAGGAGGTCCAGTTTGCTCACTCACTGGAGTGTGATGCCTGATGGCAAAGAAAGTAAAAAAAATTTAACCAATTCAAGTTTCAACAGCAAATTAACTCGTTTCCGTGAGCCTTCTACCTCAGCACTTCCACTACAGATCACATGGTTCATAAACACGGACCAGAAGTGAAATTCATCACAGCATGGTGGATGACCCGAAAGGTTAAAACCCACAAATTATTTCCCACCATACCTGGGATATTTCTGAAGGCTTTCGTGACACCACTGTCTTCGTTGAAGATGATGCATGGCCCCTTACGCTGTATACGTCTACGGGTTCTCATTTTACCCTTGCCGGCACGCATGCGTTGAGAGGCGTAAACCTGTTGCATAAACGCGTCAACAAATGAGTGGAACTGAAAACTGGGGTACAACAAATCTGACCACATGCACCATTTTGCCTCGAGTCTTACCCTTCTTGGAATAGACCAAAATTAATAGTGGGACACAAACATGAAAGGGAAAAAAAAATCTGCTTTAATTTTATATGATTACCAACAATCACTTAGGTGTTTTTTTGTTTTTTTTTGCGCTCAGTCACCATTATCGTCATCACTCCGTGCCAGAACTAGACAGCAGGCATCTGTCGCTGACCACAGAGTCGGACGCAAATTACACCATCATCGCACAATTAGAATCAAGAACTAGCGAAGCCGCAAGAACACTACGAAAAGTGCTCATGCTACATAAAGCTAAAGCTAAAGCTTTAACTTGCCCTGATGCCTTGATTATAAACTAGCTAGCCAGCGTTAGCCAAGGAGAGACCTGGACATCACATGCTAAAGGACATCCTACACCAAGTGCTACCCAGATAGGCTCGCTAGTCAAGAAACTGCGTTTGAAAACATGGACAGCTACATTCTCAGAATAATGAGATGTTGACTGACATTAAACTAACCCAACATACTAACAGAATACAAAAGCAACTAACTTAGCTAGCCAGTAAGCGCCAATTAGTCACACGTGCTTGGCAAAACCCTTCCAAGTGTTCCAAGTAAATTTCAACATCTGCCATAACCATTAAGTTTTTCCACTTGTATTCCCAATAGTCACACTATAACGTTACTTTCATACTCCAAATCACACAAGAACAGAACTTACACTTACCATACTTAAAAGAATTCACGGCTCGCCAGGAACCACGCTCCACACTCAATGGCGGCCACGGAAGAAAAGGAAGACTGCCGCACAACTACATTATCATATACATCCGACAACGGATCACTTCCGCCCGCAGCCTAATCCATCAGCTTTATGTTGTGTGCTTGGAATTTATATGCAATGTTGTCATAAGATGATAATACATAACCTGAAATAAAAAAAAAAACAAAAAAAAACGCTCTTTAGCTGAAAATCAGAAGAATGAATATTAATTTTGGGGTCCATTTACTGTTCAGGCAGACTGTGCTTGGGAGCTAAAAATAACCACTCAAACGCCACACTGTTGATGAATTTGGATATCCATTCCAAATAAAATCAGAAATTAAGATAATAAAGCAACACATTCTAACACAGCCTAAATAAGACAATAACTAAGAAACTAATCATTATATAAGTATATTTATTATATACACATATATATACACACACATATATATAATGTGTGTGTGTATATATATATATATATATATATATATATATATATATATATATATATATATATATATATAATCCTTTAAAACAACTGACCATAACTGTTACAAACAGGTGTTTAACTGTAAAAGATGTCTCATAATGTAGATCAATGTCAGGCAAGTGGCTGCAATCTTTCACTCAATTATTTATGCACCCTATATTTACACCCTTTGCTTGCACAGATGATGAAGAATTTCTACCTAAAATGTCCCGTTTGTCTGGAAGCTCGAGTACTTTGTTGTAATTTTGACTACCTCTATATATAACTTTTACAGCAACCAGTTTAGTATGGTTTAAGATTGTGGCTAGGTAAGAAAAGATGGTGCATGCCAATTCAGCTGGGCAAAAGATGTTGAGCTGTATGCAATACAGAGATGTGGCACTTCCATTCAGTCACTTTCTCTCACCCAACCTCCATTTTAGCCTTTTTTTTTTTTTAGCTCGTTCTAGAAAAACTTGCATCTTTACGTATCTTTATGATGAGCTACCGTGCAGGTAGCAGGGGTACAATTCAATTACTCCAACTTAACACCCATGAGAGAAAAAAAAAAAAACAGTAGTAATGCATTACATTACGCAGGACATCCACACAAACTCTGCTAAACAGGTTATTAATCAATGGTTTTGTGTACTGCATTATTCAATCTCAGCACCTTACACTGTTGCTGCTTTATATAGTTCAGGGGGAGAAGCAGTATATAGTTGTGTTCAAAATAATAGTAACCTAAGATCACTAACCAGATCAATCACTGTTTTTGGTAGAAATTATATTTCTACATGGCAAAACATTTACTAATAGGTGTAGTAGAGTAATAAAAAAAACCAACAGACCCAACAGTCATGACTTGCATGCTGCTGATTCTGTGTAATTGAATAATAAACTAAAAGGGGCATGAAGTTCAATTAGTGAGGTCGTTCCTTCTGTAAAACAACAGGTGTCAAACAGGTGGCCCTTGTTAAAGGATGAAAGCAGCAGATGTGCATACTGGTTAGAGCATTTTTCTCTTAAAAAAAAAAAAAAGTAAACTAGGTCATCCCACATGTTGTTCTTGTACAGAACAGAGTACTTTGATTAAAAAGTTGATTGGAGAGGGGAAAACAAACAAGTGCAGAAAATGATCTCAAATGCTTTAAAATGGCAACCAAAAGCAGACAGACATGGAAGAAAATGGAAAACTACCATTCAAATGGATGAAAGAATAGCCAAAATCACAAACACTCAGCTAATGATCAGCTCCTGGGAGATCAAAGAAGCTCTCAAGTTACCTGTGAATATTGTAACAATTAGAAGGCACCTATGTGAAGCCAAGCTGACAGAAAGGAGCCATTGCAAAGTCCTATTGTTACAAAAACAGCATGTGCTTATAAGCTTATAATTTGCCAAAAAACACATCGACTGGCCTAAAGAGAAATGGTGCAACATTTTGTGGACCGATGAAAGCAAAACTTTTCAGTTTGTCAGACAGCCCCCAAACACTGAATTCAAGCCACAGTACACTGTGAACAGTGAATCATGGTAACACAAGCATCATATGAGGATGTTTCTCATCCTGCAGTGCCAAACCTATTAATTGCATACCAGGCATCCTGGATCAGTTTAAATACATCAAAATACTTGAAGAGATCATGATGCCTTAAGCCAAAGAGGAAATTCCCTTGAAATGCATGTTTCAGCAAGACAATGACCCTGAACACCCAAGTAAACATGCAACATCTTGGTTCCTGACAAACAAGACTGTTAGGGAGTGGTCAGCCAAACTTGCAGACCTTAATACAAAAGAAAACTTGTGGAATGACATGAAAAATTCCATTTCTGAGGCAAAACCAATAAATGCAGATGAATTTTGGAATGTAGTACAATCCTGGTGGTTAAGGTAGTTGACTTGTAATTGGAAAGTTGCTGGTTCAAGCCATAGCACTGCGAAGTTGCCATTTAGGGCCCAAGCAAACCCTTAATTGCTCAAGATGTACTCAGTCATAATTTTAAGTTGCTTTGGATAAAAGCATCAGCTAAATGCTGTAAATGTAAAATGTGAAGCAGGTCTCAGAAATAGTGGTTATACAACCAAGTATTTAGTGAGGCACAGAAAAGTTAAATATTAAAAGCACTTCACTTTACAGTAAATGTTAGTTTGTTATGAAAAAGGCGCATAGCATTTTTTGAACAGCCTAATATTCCATTTTCACTTTCTGTAAATTATTAATCTCAACTAATGTTTTGATTTGGAATAGAATGTGCAGTATTCAACGCATTTGTGTATAAAAACAAAAGCCATCATAAGAATTGAGCTTTACTCATTTTTTAACTGTACAGCCCCAAGAACTGAACCACTACACAACAAATGGACATTTTCTGCATCGTCAGGACTTGATGTGATTTTTCGCATTTAAAACCGGTCCTATAAAATTTGGATAAAACAATATAAATTCTCCCCACAACTTTGATTTCTCACTTTGTTACATTAAACTGCATCAAAGTTTAATCAGAAACACACATTCACCTTGCAGACAGATGTTCAACTGTAAGGCTCTCAAAGGAAAACGTGAAGAAATTATTATAGCGCATAAGACTGGTCCAGACAATTTTCACTTTCCAGGTAAAGGTTTATTGTTGGGAACCACTATGAGGACTGCACACTGCAAGCATGTGATCAGAGCTCTACTGAGTCGCTGGAACTGCTGCTGGCTTCTTGGCCTTCTTAACCCTCTTTACCTTCCTCTTGGGCTTCAGCATTTTAGCTTTGATCTGGAAAGAGGAAGCATGTCACTGACTTGGATTAATTCATAATAAGGTGTATTTAGTACAAGGTTTGGTCAACAGGGGGGAAAGTGCATCGTGCTCGTTGAGACTGAACACCCACCTCTGGTTTGTGCTGAAGGATGGCACGGCGGCGCGCAGTCTTGGCATAAGGGTTGAGCTTCATCATTATTCGCAGGTTCTTCAGAGGGTTCTTCTTCAGCACTCTGCGCTCGATCTTTCTACTACAAAAGCCAATTGCCAAGATGTGGGCAAACAGCTCACTGATCTCAGTCACCAGTACCCAACAAGAATTATGCAGCATCATGTGTGCGAATACTTACGTGGGAGCATGAAGTGCCTTATGTATTTCCTCACTCTGCAGGATTCTGGCCAGGTCTGTGTTGGTCATTTTATGCATTGGCAAACTAAGAGGACAGACAAATGTATTAAAAGAAATGAACCACTGAGAGCTAAACTGAAGTGACTCATGACAGCAACTGAAGCCCAAACTGACTCAGAACTTCTTAACAAGTCATGGTGCTCATAAACACGGACCAGAAGTGGAAGCTCATCACTGTAGCGGAGAAAGGGACATGTGCTGGGTCTTTGGAACCAACACCCCAACTGAGATGGAAAACTCACTTGTAGTCCACCTTGAGGGTGGATGGTTTGCGCCAGGTGCCGTACAGATCATCCAGTTTGCGGAATGCACTCTCAGTCCAGATGCAAAAACGGCCGATGTGACCACCAGGGGCTAGTTTCAGGAGGTCCAGTTTGCTCACTCGCTGGAGTGTGACACCTAATGGCAAAAAGAAAATATTAAGTAATTCAAGTTTCCACAGCAGACATGTTGGTCTCGATTCCTCGAGCCTGCTACCTCAGCACTTCCACTATAGATCACATGGTTCATAAACACGGACCAGAAGTGAAATTCATCACAGCATGGTGGATGACCTGAATGGTTAAAACTCACAAATTATTTCCCACCATACCTGGGATATTTCTGAAGGCTTTCGTGACACCACTGTCTTCGTTGAAGATGATGCATGGCCCCTTACGCTGTATACGTCTACGGTTTCTCATTTTACCCTTGCCGGCACGCATGCGTTGAGAGGCGTAAACCTGTTGATCAATTTATGCAACAATGAGTGGTACTGAAAACTGAGGTACAACAAATCTGACCACACGCACCAACAATCCTACAAAACTGAACAAACGCGTTACCTTCTTGATGTCATTCCATGCCTTGAGTTTCTTCAGCAGAAGCACTGCCTCCTTGGTCTTTTTGTATCCCTCAACTTTGTCATCAACGACAAGTGGGACCTCAGGAATCTCCTCAATGCGGTGACCTATACAACATTTGCAACAAGTTCATGCCTTACTATAAAAAGGAACAATTAGAACATTTTAGATTTGTTCTCAGCCTTCGAAAGGGAAGCACCAGTCATGTGGCCCGGCCCTTCTGCTAACTGAGGCTTATCTAGCACCCAAATGATGGAAGGATACCAAGTAATGGCAACCCACTCAGTCAACAGTGCAATTATGCTGCATTTCAGAATCCAGGGCCTTATGAGAACACTTTCCAAAAAGACTGACTATTAATTAATAGTAAATAGACAAATGACTGAATCTCATTTTAAAGTTAGTTAATCTCACCACAATCTCTTGCTCACCTTTGGCCATGACCAGGGCAGGGAGGGCAGAGGCAGCCAGGGCAGAACAGATGGCATAGCGCTTCTGGGTGACATTGATCCTTCTGTGCCAACGGCGCCAGGTCTTAGTGGGGGCAAACATGCGACCACCACGGCACATCTACACTCCGGTCAAGGGCCAATTCACTGCACTAGAGGATGGGCACAACACTACGCGAACAAGAACCAGTTTCTTGGGCTTCCCCTATACCTGCTCAGACTTGGCATTCGTCAGCCGTCAGCGCCAGCATGTGACAGCAGGCAACTGTCGCTGTGCGCAGCGTAAGACGCAAATTACACCATCACTGCAAGTGTCCGTGCCATACACGTTTCTATGGTGTCATATTTTACATGGTTTCACACCACACCATGACAAGGATACGTTTCCAAAGGCACCCTGGCCAGAGCGGTGCGTACCGCCACCACGCACTCTGGGAATACGGGCCACAGCACGGCCTGTGCCCCAGGACTCGGCACTGGTCTGGTGACCTGGTAAAGAAAACTCCATTTAACTTTCCAGCACCCCAAAGATACAAGGCAAGCAAAACAATTATACTAGGTATGGAAACATTGCCCTATCAAAGTTTGCTACATGGTAGTATCTTAAGAGACAATGATTAAAACAGGACCAGATAACACTTCCTGATAGTTCAGATGAAAACTTACCTGCCAATTCGCTGACGGCATACGGCTGACGCTTGTTTTTGCGCATGTTGGTATGCACGAAGTTCACAATATCTGGGCGAATGGGGGCCCTGAATACGGCAGGCAAAACCACATTTTTGCCTGAAGTCTCACCCTTCTCGGAATAGACCGAAATTAATGGTCGGGCACAAGCCTGAAAAGGGAAAATTAAAGCAGATTTTTATTCTATGATCAACAATCGCTTAGGTTCATTTTTTTGCGCTCAGTCACCATTATCGTCATCACTCCATCACTCCTTGACTCTAGGCTCGCTAGAGTCAAGAAACTGCGTTCGAAAACATGGACAGCTACATTCTCAGAATAATGATGTTGACTGACATATTAAACTAACCCAACATACTACCAGAATACAAACGCAACTAACTTAGCTAGCCAGTAAGCGCCAATTAGTCACACGTGTAGTTTGGTAAAACCCTTCAAATTTCCAAAATGGCTCCCGTCTCCCGGCCTTACAATACGTTTCATCTCCCACAACACTCCGTACAAGTTTCACTTGCGCAATAGAATCCTAATAGTCACACTATAACGTTACTTTCATACTCCAAATCACACAAGAACAGAACTTACACTTACCATACTTAAAAGAATTCACGGCTCGCCAGGAACCACGCTCCACACTCAATGGCGGCCACGGAAGAAAAGGAAGACTGCCGCACAACTACATTATCATATACATCCGACAACGGATCACTTCCGCCCGCAGCCTAATCCATCAGCTTTATGTTGTGTGCTTGGAATTTATATGCAATGTTGTCATAAGATGATAATACATAACCTGAAATTAAAAGAAAAAAGCGCTCTTTAGCTGAAAATCAGAAAAAATGAATATTCATGTTGGGGTCTATGTACCCTTCAGGCGGACTAGCGGATGAAAGACGTGTCGGCCGGACTACTTTCCGCAATTCCGCCTATTATTTATATAATGTATTTAGTTAGCTACGAAACTAAAGTATTTACTTAAAACATCTAATTTTAAGTTATAATAAAATATTTTACCACATCAGAAAAAAAAAATGCTGTATAACGTATTACTATGGGTGGGAACTAATGGCTTATGACCTTGTTGACGTAATACGGCGGGCAAAAGAAATATTTTCCCTGGTGATTAAATTCTTCAGACTTTATAAGCACAGTCTTTATAAACGCAGTTATTGTGAGATAACTGGAATGAGAACTACGATCATTTCTGAAGCGAACGGCTTCATTCAGTTTCTAAAGTAAGTGGTTTTACTGAATGTTGTTTCTTTTGTAGTTTTGCTCCAAACAAACTAGCGTTAGCTAACTAGCAGTTTAAGTTGCAATTTAACCTAGTTTGGTTATTAGTTATTAATTAGTTAATTAGTTAAATTAGTTATTAATTAGTTTTAAATTGGCACACCTAACTAGCTAGTTAGCTAACTGACATTACGAAAAATTGGATGTGTTGTTATGTAAAACACTGTTGCTTAAGTAATAATTTTCATTAATACGTTGTTGTATTTCTGTACCAGGTTATGCCAGGATGCCTCCAAAGATGACTGGTTCCATCAGGTAGAACTGAATAGTCTAAATATATGTGAAACCTCTTCTGCTTGTTAAAGAGAATAAGGTTAATGCGTTTATTTGTAATGATTTGTCTTATTATGCAGAGCAATTATTTTATGACTTTCCTGGTATTACAGGAGGATATTAGAATATCAAAACGCACAGATGAACCTCTGCTCAGTATAACTGAAGGAATCCAGCCTGTCTTCATCTGTGAAAAAATGGTACGATACCATGAACAATGTAAAAATGTACATTTTCGATTTCTTAATTACTAAATGGTATATTTTGTAAAGCCACCGCAAACTGGGCGTGAGGATTCAGAAAGCACAGAAGAAACCAGTTTCGAAGGAGTGCCTGTTAAACTGCAGCAGCAAGACATCGGGCCACTCCCACTCACGATCAACAGAGCACGGTGAAAGACAGTTTTAGTTAATTTATATATTTGTTGAAGCACTTGACTTTTAATTTAACTAGACTTTGAGTTTATTTAAAGGCTGCACATGTTCCTCTCGCTGAACAGGCAGCTGCTGTCATGGTACACCATGTGTCAGAACCCCAACATGTCCCAGGTGGGGGCACATGTCCTACACCCTCTCTGGATACGCTGTGACATGCAGGACCCTGCTGGCACTTCCTGGTTGGGGTCGGAGACAGTCTATGCTGGCAGCAAAGCTACAGCTGTAAAGCTCTATTCAGTCAGTTGCAAAGGTAGTGCTAGACCTTAATGTTGAGAGCATTGCAGGAGAAACGTGTTGACATCTCAGGTATTCAGGTTTGCTTCCTGAGGTCTTGCTTACTTTTCGAGTCATGTTTCATTCAGGCGCAGCAGTGGATGCAGCCTCTTGTATCACGATGGATAAACTCAAGCAAGAACATCAGAACAGACTCCATTCCTCGACTGTAATATATCGCAGTGTTTTCGTTTTCTTCAATAAGGGCTAAAGTTCCCAGCCATTGCCATGTGTTTTATGTTTATGTGACTGTCTCCTGTAGGTGTTGACAAAAGGCTGGGCTGAGTACAATCTCTTCTGCTCAGTGAAGGAGGAGAGCATTGTTATTGACTCTCAGAGCAGCGTAACGGCCAGCTTCAGATGGAACGACGTAGAGAAGATGCTGGAGACCCCTCCTCTATCATCTGCAGTCACTTTGGTAAATGTATTTATTGTGCTATATTTGACCTGAGACCTGACCATTTGTTGTTTTTGTTGACTGTCACTCTTTTTTTTTTTTTTTTCTTGCTTGATTTTGCCTAATTGTCATTGTTTGTAGTCATCATTACCACATGCTGACAGGGCTTCAATTTATGGTTTGCTTTTATTTATCTTTTCTTGCTGTGTGCAGCATATCAAAGTGGCAGCTGGAGATATCAGGAGCCCAATGTTTCAGACCTACAGAGAGCTAGAATTCCTATTGGTATGTGTGACCCAGACAGGCCATTGGAATAAAATGTTATTGTAAATGCATGTAAAGTGTGCCTTAGCCTCTGCCAGGTTGTTGCTGAAAGCTAACATTACCATAACCTTTACGGCATCTTAATGAAGTGTTATGTACTCAGTGGACCTGTTTCGTTCAGGTGCTGTATTAGTTTGTGAGTGGGGTCAGTGCATATTGATAGTGTTTGCCTGTCTCTGTCAATGCAGTACAATCATTTGTTCTACAGAACTGGCCCACTGTCATCCATGTTTGTGACTAACAGCCATTTTTTCTTTCTTTCAGACTCTGGCCGAAGGCTTAAGGACTGGGGAGATTGAGTGGTTGGAGCCGCTGGTGACGCAGTCTGCAGTGGACTTGACCAGATCGCTTATTGAGGGTAAACTTTGACATCGGTGTAGAGTTAACCAGAACATTATCCCTTAGAGGTTAATGCTCTTGGTCTTTTCCCTGCAGAGCTAGAGAACATTGCAAATGCAGTTCCAGGCCAGACTTTAAAAGGATCTGAGGTAATAATTGAAATCTAAGTCTGCAGTTTATGTATTAAGTGGAAGGCCACCGTGGCCTTCGTGGTTAATTTTATCTAATCTAAACTGATCTGATTGAAATAGAACCAGAAGACTAAAACAGACTCAGTAATAGGTTTCAACACCATGCAAATTGAGAGAGGAGACCTGGATTTTACAGAACATCTCTGGGAGAAGATGAGGAAGAGTGAGTTTGATTTAGATTTATTAGTTCTGAGAAAAAGCAGAAGTGATGATTTTCAAATCCTTTACACAACCCATGTCTTTCTTTTGGCAGGTGTGACATCATATCAAGACATAACAGACTCTCTGAATTTAGTCATTAAAGCTGTGCGATTTGGTCAGATTAAACCTTGGGTATGTACATTGGATGTCTGTGTAATTTGATATTTGTTGTAAATGGTAGAAATGTTATGACTGTGGAAGTGCTTTCTGGCCTTTTTTCACTCCCCTTTTAAAAATGGGCCCACAAAAACCAAGATCCTTTCTGAGTGTGACTCCATGCTCTCCTTCATGGACATTTAAAGAATTGGTTGCAGTGTAAAGTGTGTTCACGTGCGTGCGTGCGTGCAGGTCCACAGGGACAGCAGCAGTTCTCTGAGTGAACTGATAGTGAAGTCATACCAGCACCAGGTGGAGCCGGTGCTCCTCGCAGGTCACACCCCCGCCATCATGCTGCTGGAGCTGGGCCTAGACAAAATGCGGAAAGATTACATCAACTACCTTGTCGGTAATGAGACTCATTAGTCTATCAGCTTGGGCAATTTTAAGGGCTTTTTTGGGATCTTTGGTTTGCTGGTATAACAGAGAAGACCTAATGTGGGCTGTTTTTTAAATTTATTTTTTATAATGGCTAACACAGTCTAAAGTATGCGTTTCATAATTATTTTCTGAGTGAGTCGATAATTGAAATTCATGTTATGAGAAGCTATAGAAGTTGGAGCTCCATTTTATGTAGAGCTATCTAACATTACATATACATGCTTTTAGCCTTTGCAAAAGTAACCAAATATCCAAAACTGAACATGAACACCTGTCATTGTGCCATTATTTTGACTGTAGTTTTTGGTTTCATAATGCAGTCTATTTTAGCACTGTAAGAAAATGGCAAACAAAAGGGAGCTACATATAGAATGTAGAAGGTGTCTGGATTGGCAGGACAATTGATTTGGTGAGTATGGATCTCCATAAAGATCCCAGCAGTAAGGAGGACGGGGCTAAACCATTCTACACCTTGATAAAGCTGAGCATGCAGTGAAAGCCCCACGGCACGGAGTAGTGCCACTGAGAGCCAGGATCAGGCCAGCGGGGGCCCACCAGCTCTGCCAAGTGTCGATCAGTGAATTCATGTTATGAGTAGCTATAGAAGTGGGAGCTCCGTTTTATGTAGAGCTATCAAACATTACAAATAAAAACTTGGTTGTGTTTTTTTGCCTTTGCCAGGGAAGGAGCTGACAACTCTCAACCATCTGGTGAGTTCTTCACCTTTGGATATCTGTGGTAGCATCTATCGGTGAGCGTATAATGTGAACAGCAGGGCTTTGACAGTCACTGTGCTGTATTTTTGCATGATTGATGATGTTCAGAGTTACTACTTGAGCAGCGAGGTGGACCTGCAGGAGCAGGTGATGAGACTGAGGAAACTGCACCACCTGCTGGAGATCCTGGGCACCTGCAGTAGCTTTCTCAGCCTTCCACACGAGCGCCTCTTTTTCTTCACTCAGTCAGTCACTTGTTCACATCGTCATTTACCTGCTTGTGCTGTCAACTTTTTTTCTTTAAGTATTTATTAGTAATATCAGATTTATGTCAACTGTGGTGTGTGTGTTTTAATCTAGGTCATGCTTGCAGTACTACAAAACAGCACCTTATGATGAAGAGCATATATTTGAAATGCAAATCAAACCTGCTCTCATCAGCCACTTCTATCAGACGTAAGAATATGCATAATCTATTATGGCTTGGTTTCCAAAAGTGAAAGGTGTGCGCTGTTTAGTAAAATCGAATATTTTACATGGTGAATCACATTACGCATGTGGGATTTCTCTCTCCTTTTTTTTTTTTTTTTTAAGGGAGCAGCCATCTTCCTGGGGAGTAGTGGTGTCCAGCGGCCAGGGGTCACGAGAGGTCAAGACCACATTTCATCTCAGTGATAGGCCTCTGGTGGATCACGTCACCTTTGACTCAGGTGAAGCCCTACACCTTCTTTATGCATATGGCTCCCGGGAACCTACAGTATGTCTAATTTTGTTCTTTATTCCTTCACTGGAATAATACGCCTGCAAGCTGCTCTGGACAAGAGCATCTGCTAAATTCTATAGATTTAAATGTTCTAGATGTCCACCTGATGTAAACCTTGTATATTTGAAAGGGGTGGGTCACTCATTTTGACTGATGCCTTTTAGATCCACCACTGGAAGAGTCATTGAGTACAGAGAATGAGAAGACTGCTTATTTCAGAACTATGGTGTGCTGTAGCCTGGCCAGCTTTGGTTAAGAGGTCTGTCAATTAAAAAAATTGTCTGTACACTGATTTGTTTGTAATAAGGAAATTGTATATGCAATAATTAGCATTTTAGTTACAATATTTGGTATTGTATCTTAATGTTATTTGTATATGTTCAGTATTCCACTATGATGAAATCATAGAAATGGTTGTAAAGCTAAACTTCAAGCATTTACAAAGCAACAACTTTTGAATTATCTCAAATGAATCTAGAGCGAATGTATAATTCAGGTTCCTATAGGTATGGGTAAACGCTGCCGAGCTCCTGCATGCCTGTGCTTTCATTATTTGGTAATCTCTATGAGGTCAGACATGCTCGTTGCATCTTGTAAAGAGGAGCATTAAAACAACTGCCATCATCAGAATACAGAGGACACAAATGGTGGGGAGCACAATCTCCGTTACCATCTCCATGTGGCTAGTCAAGGGATCTGTTACACACATGCACAATAAAGCAGCATTACAATATCATTACCATAGCAAACCAGTTTACTCTGGCACAACTTATTCAAAACAGATCATTTAGAGTCTGTAGCTTTTCAAATTCAAACTGTTATGAAAGCACACACTGTTAAAGGTAGGGTCAGTAATTTTATGCCAGAGCACTTTTTGTAATATTTGGTGACGCTCGCTTCACATTCTGGTAGCTGTCAATAAAATAAATTCTCAGAGGTAAAATCTATTTCCTGTGCCTACCATTGGCACTGTAACTGGAGCGGAAAACAAATTTGTACGACCACTATCTTAGTGTACGACCCCTAAGATAAGAATGCATTACTACTTACCTGGCAGTTATGTATGCACATAGCTTTAGAAGAAAGTCTGAACAGAAGCTGAGGTTGTTTTGCTGTTCAGTTAAAAAAAAAAAAAAAAAAAACGGCTACCTTTTTGTCTAATTTTTGATAAAACTGCTGATTCTACCTTTATGGACTATCAGAAAAATGTTAGCTTAGCTTGAGATATGCCTTTATAAGGCTGTGCACTCAGTTTGTGCTTTTTAGTCAGATGCCCATCAGCTGGTTCTGTTACAAGTATGTGTGATGGCTTACAATAAATAAGTCTGAGAATACTGGCAGCTGTTCTCTGCTGTTCCTCTAATGAAAAGAAAAATGACCGTAGGGTGGAATCAGGACACTTTAATCCTTTGAGAGATACAGTACCTCTGTCCAATAGAGAGATAACAGTAGTTATATAACAGTATATAGTTATATAACAGCAGAGAGAATTTCACAACAGTCTTAGATTAGCCTTTCCTGGAACACTACACCTCTAGTGTTTTTATGACCCATTCATAAAGAATGTCTGCCATGTGCCAGTACTGTTACCATAACTAACATTGTCTCATAAGTCCATAGGTGATGGGCATTTCATGGAGAGTAACAGTAGTATCCAGGAAGTAACCTTACTATACATAAATGACTGCCTGAAGTTGAGTAAAGCTCTCTTGACAGGAGCAGGTTTACGACTGGGCCACAGCCATCAGAATATTCCCCAAAGAGCTCTTGCTTACAGTTAAAGCCAGAGCAAAGCAGTTTTTTGCTCAGTTCACTTTTGGTTCAGTTATTTATTGATTTTTTTTTTTTTCTTTCTCCCCTACGGCAAGTACCAACTTCATATAGAAAGATTGATGAGATTTAACATTGCTGTCCAACTTAAAGTTGCTCAGCTCAGTATCAAGTGGTTTGTGAAGCTGGCCTGGACTGCTAGACATTCTGGCCTCCCACATCCATGGGAAGGCCAAGTGTGGGCTGGCTCAGACACCACATTCATGTGAGTGGACCACACAGAGTTCTTTTGAGGCTTTCCAAGATAACGCAAGAAGCTTGCCAAGCCAAAAAGAACATATTTACTCTGACGTGTACCCTAGTGCCTAAATTTCATCATGTACCAAGCAAACCTTTGACATCTTTGCAAAGTCCTTATTTTGCTTGGATCTAACTGTGTAGCTGGAGGGGCTAACAAAACAAACCAACAAAAACCCCTTCTTGAGAGTCTTACAATACTCTGCGTGGCCCCGTCCCCCCACAACACGTATGTCAGTCTCTCAGTCCTTTTGCTTTGCGTGGCTGTCCCCTGCTAACATAAATGACTACATGGAAAATGAAGAGAAATTGGCAACAATCAATATTAATCAATTCTGCTTTCTATATTGCTTAAATGATTTTTGCTTTTTGTTTTGTTCTGCTCGTCATTATTGTCCTCTGATCGTATGTGACAATAGGCTTGTGGAGAGGTACTGACCTGCAGCCGGAATCTGGTTGCTGCTTGTACATGTCTCTGTGGCTTCTCTCCTCCAGTTTTCAACCTGTCAACGACCATTGAGAGCACATCCTTCAGTCCCGCTGTGGGCATATGAACCAAACATGCTAGACAGCCCATTAGGCGTTCAGTAATACAGTAATTGTACTTATTCATCTGTCTATGAAGTCAGCACTGGAGGGTCAAAATGGCTATTGTGTATTAAATCTCGTGAGTCATATGTATTTGCAATAAAGGTCTTTAGGAAGTAAACCTTTGCAGTTACTTGCATCCAGTTTATAGGGAATGCATTCTGAGCTCTAAGTGATCTGCTCCACCAGAACAGAGGAAGCCTGTGCTAGTACCTCTCGTTGGTTAGGGAATCCACTGGAGTTGATGATGCGTTTGTAGTACTGAACAGAGGCTTTAGGGTAGTGTGATTTATTCTTATTCCTGAAGTCCACATAGTACAGGCCTGAGCTTTCGTAGTAGCCTTCGTCCCATTCACACATATCCAGCAGAGACCAGGCCGTGTAGCCCTTCACAGCCACTTGGCCAGGGCCTTGCCTTTAAGCATCTCGTTGATGTAGTCCTTGTAATACTGTATCCTCCAATCATCACACAGTTCTGTGCACATCATCATCTCAGAGACTCCATTTTCAGTGATATAGATCTTTGGATTCCCATACTGAGTCTACAGAAGTAACCAAATACAAAACTGAACATGAACACCTGTCATTGTGCCATTATTTTGACTGTAGTTTTTGGTTTCATAATGCAGTCTATTTTAGCACTGTAAGAAAATGGCAAACAAAAGGGAGCTACATATAGAATGTAGAAGGTGTCTGGATTGGCAGGACAATTGATTTGGTGAGTATGGATCTCCATAAAGATCCCAGCAGTAAGGAGGACGGGGCTAAACCATTCTACACCTTGATAAAGCTGAGCATGCAGTGAAAGCCCCACGGCACAGAGTAGTGCCACTGAGAGCCAGGATCAGGCCAGCGGGGGCCCACCAGCTCTGCCAAGTGTCGATCAGTAAAGTAGGTGTTGGTTTGGCCTGGGAGGAAGGTCTTCTGGGTGATGTAGCGCGTAGTGAAGTGTCCCACCCCCAGGAAGCCACAGGTGCCCTTAATGTAATTCTTTTCTGAGCAGAGAAGGTTGGCAGGCGAGATGCTCCCAGGTCCTGCTCACTGCTCTTCCTCCCTGGGACAGAAAGAAATCAAATATCTTCTGAATTAGAACTGAATTCCTCCTCATTAATCTCTGTAAAATGGCAAGGCAGGGAAAAGCAAGTTAATTAATATTGCATATTTCATAACATTGTATATTTCATAGCAAATCAAGGTACTTTGCAAATGAAAAGTATAAAAACTGAAATCTAAAGTAAAAAAAAAAAACCCAAAACAATAAAATACATAAAATTATTAAACAAATAAGAAATATGGGCTCAAGACAGAATGGCAGTGCAATACTTTAGCTGACAGCCCTAGGCCTAACCAAAACCTTGATGAAACTGGCAGGTTTTCAGTATAAAAGGGCTAACATCAGGGCACTCATTGTTCCATCTAAGAGCAGCATAGAAGCTAAGTGTTCCCCTAAGGCATGACTTATGAGTTCCAAGTGATCATATTGATGGAGCATATCAGATGTTGGACCTAAACCATATAGTGATTTATAGATAAGGGCAGTTAGTTTTGTAACACTGTGAGCCAAACTAAGGATTTGTTCTTGCTTTATTCAAGAACACTGGCAGCTGTACTTGTTTTTTATTTTTTTATTTTAGGTAGTCTGATAAGGAATCCATGAGAGTAATCACCTCTACTAGAAATAAATGTGTTCCTGAAGGTCTTGTTTTGACTAAAAAGTATCTAATTTTGTTTATATTTCTGAGTTAATATAATGGTATGGTAATTGCTGTAACATGACTGCTAGAATTGGAATTAAGACTTTAGTAGAAGTTTATTACTAGGTTATGAATCTTTTTTAAAATGTAATTATTTATTTTATCTATCTATCTATCTATCTATCTATCTATCTATCTATTTTTATATATATATATATATATATATATATATATATATATATATATATATATATATATATATATATATATAAAAAACTATGAAGTCCTTCATGACTTGAGGGTAGTCTCTGTGGAAGCCCGTGTAGAACTGGACATATCTCTCAGCTGCTTCTATGTCCTTCTTGCTAGTGATGTCCACTGGCTCTCCCCAGTCTCCAGACAGAGAGATGCCCACCACACCTGCAGGAAGGGCAGAAGCTCAGATCAGCATGTTTTCAAATGACTTACAAATTACTGACAGTATAAAAAGTCAAGGAGAAAGCTTTAGGTTGAAGCTAATTACCATTTTGTTTGCTTTGCCACTGATTTATATTTATGCCAAACCTTGGCATGTGCCTGGTGATGATAATACCAAATTGTTACTAACTGAATCAAACATTATTCATACAGTGTATTGTATTGATCTTTTATGTTCTCACTAGTAATGTTACTGTTATATTGCAAATCATATCTATGAATATCATTTAAATTGTAAACTAATCATGTACTTAAAAGCAGATTTTATATTTGTACTTGAAGATTTTACATCTTGTTTATAGCATTCAATTTGAGTGCTAGTGATAACACTCAAACTGCCTTGTATGCTATAACATTTTATCGCATTACTTTCCATCTAGGTTTCAGAACTGACACTTGTTTCTGGCAATATCCCAGTTTAAGGGTATTTCTGGACTTACCTATTTGGGGTAGCTAAGCATACTTTTCTGAATAGAAAACTACAGCAATTTTGTAAAGTTACTCTGGATAAGAGTATCTGCTAAATGTCACAAATGCAAATGTAACAATGTGGACAGGGATGTGTTGTCTCACCTTGATAATGTTGTGGGCGGCCCTGTAGGCCGCAGTGCCTCTGTGCTTCAGGCCAGGAGCATGTTCTCCTTTTTTTATATCCCTCTACTGCCACTGACTAACACACAAGCGATCATTACATTTCAGCAGAGTAACATAATCCTGTAACATGCATCTTTTATGTGCAGTTAATTTAAGAGCCATACCCACGGGTTACTAAACGTTATCCAGTGTTTCACACAGTTTCCAAATCTCTCAAAGCAAAGGCTCGCAAAGCCATTAAAGTAATGAACCATGCTGTGGTTCTGCCACCCTCTGTATTTCTCCTGCAAAACCTATCAAAACCAAACATCAGCACCAAAGTAACTGACATTTATTTTTGGAACATTTTATCCCATTATGAATATGAAAAAAAAAATGTACGTATGGCAAAGACAGTAAGCCATTTCACAGACTGATGTCCAGCACCCCACGAAAATCCTGTGAATGGGGACAGCTCATGTTGAGGGGTCACATCTACTTACCAAACCTTCTGACAGATTCTTTAGTTAAATCCGAAAGAAACCTACTGTCTACTTACTGCCCTAAAGTGGGTAGTGGTAGCTCAGTGGTTAATGTACTTGACTTGTAATCAGATGGTTGCTAGTTCAAGCCCCACCACTGCTGAGCTGTTTGTAATCAAACCTTTCACAGGTATCCAGAGTAAATTTCAGAGAACACTTGAAATGCACAGAATCCAATGAGATCCAGTAACTTGGCTCACAGGACTTATCAGGTTTTACTAACCCATCAATGCAAATGCAGCAGTTCAGATTCTAGTACAAGGTTTACTTAGCAATGCCTGCTGTCCAGGCTGGAAGCTTCTGTATCACAGAATTTTACAGAGCAGGTCTCATGACCCCATTGTAGACCTAAATCCCTCCCTGGTGATGGATCAGGCTCTTATTTTGCAGGGGTGAGCACATCTCTTACAAACCAGGGTTTCACTCTGTAAGCAAAGTATTTAATAGTAGCAAACACAACATATATAACCCATTTTGGGTGATTTTGTTAAACAGATACAACATCCAAATCTTTGTTTTAGGTATAATAACTTGTTTATAGGATGTAATACATCCTCTATTGTTTAGATATTTGAGGAATCCAAACTTGGTTTTTACAGAAAGCCAATATTTAAGTCCTCATGGCTCATACATGCAAGAATTTTTTTAGATGTGTATTTGATGCAATAACTCCTTCATTATTTACATTTAGCACTGACCAGAAGTCATCCAAACATTCACAGTCTATCAGTCTGATAATTCTGTGTCCTTAGGTCTTTTCACACATACAGTATGTACCTATATGCAGAAGAGCCATTGTTGATACCATGACACCACCTTTCACAGCACACGACAGCAGTCTGTGTTTTAGTGAGGTGCATTACATTGTTGTAGGTTGTCTTGCTTAAAAAATGCTGAACTGTTGAAGAGGTGAATATCAGGTTTTACTAACCCATCATTGCAAATGCAGCAGTTCAGATTCTAGTACAAGGTTTACTTTAAAACTAACCTCAGTAACAGAGTGTACAAATCAAGAACTCAAGCTCACATCCTGCTATAGCCCAACTATGTAAAAGCATTTCAACCCATGTATTTACTGTTTACTTGTGCAATATTGATACATCTCCAAAGTTGTAGTTGTACTATACACAAACACTATTCTTATGTTCATCCTTATATAAGGTGTTTATTCATGAACGAGAATGAAAACATACTCCAGAAAGGGGCCTCAACTTCTGTATTGTGCTTACATAATTGAATTATGCTGAACTTTTACAATATTAACGAAGTACAAACATTATTGTACATTACTGGCTCATCAGGAAATGCTCCATGCACATGCATTACATCCACATCTACACATGCATTCATTCCATCTGTCTTTCCAATTACAATAAAACATACTCCAAAATGTCCAAAACTTAAATACAAATACTATAAAGTCACCATTAAACAACAGCTTTACAACAGTACATTCACCCTTTAACACACTGCCATCTGAAACATAGGCTACAGATTTCTAAATATGCCTAAGGAAATACAATGTTTGAGCAGCCTTAAACCTACAAAAAATAACAGTGTAGGCTTAGTCTAGTGTACAGTACCAAAAGATGTCTTCTGTGCTTGCTACACAAGTTTCTGGTTGGTTCTAAAGATGTCTTGCACCAATAAATAATACAACACAGTGCCATTCTTGGATAAAAGGAGAAACAGGTACAAGCTATCAATATATATCTTTCGACATGCCATTTTGGATGTTACACACCTAAACAGCAAATGTGCTATTTGCTATTCAAATGTAAATTCAGTAGTCATCCTCTTCCTCCTCATAATCCTCATGAACCATGTCGAGATCATCCTCATCCTCTTCGTCATCATCCTCCTCCTCTTCCTCTTCCATTTCATAGTCATTGGGAGCACCCAGTACTAGTTTAGTTTGGTTAATTTCACTCTCGTTGTCTGGGTTGACTTCAACCTGTGGAGAAACCATCAGTCAGGAGGAGCGGTCACTTAAAAGCAGACGCTATGCTCACAAAAATGTCCCCACATTTCCAAAGTACAATTTTTCATCTAATGAACTGGGTGTTTCCCAGAAATGGCACACTCATGCATCTGTGTAAACTGCTTTATGCTGGTTACCTCAGGAGGAGCCGGATCAGTTGGGCTCTCCTCAGACTGGCCATTAATCATTGACTTCAGAGCCCCTTCTTCAAACTGGTGAAAACAAGACATTATATACTATTATTATATTTATACTACTATATACTATTTAAGCAAGGTAAACAAAGAAAGAGGTTGAGGGGGTGGGTGAGTCAAAACACAGCAGTATACAGACTTAAAAAACGTAGCACTTTTCCTTTAGGACAGATCTAGTTGTTCTGTACTAAGTTTAGCAGGACATTTTTCTTGTTCTTGAGGCAAGGTGGTGGAAACACAGGTGCTCCTTACATCAGGTAATGCATCTTAGTGCGCTGGCCTTAGGTACAAGTGGTTTCTAAATAACAGCCGTGCTGAAAACCTTCAAGAACACAGAGACACATTCAATTATACAGCAACTTGAGGCCACATTTTTCTGGTGTTTGTCAATTCTCCTGTCATCCAGCCATCCCAGTGTTACACCACTGTCCGTCTATATTTGACACAAGTTGTTATGGTTTCTGAAGCTGTTCCCTTTGACACAATTAACAATTTTAAGTTCAGTTTATTAGTCATATGCAAGTTAATTCAGGGTCAACTGTATAATAATGTGTGGGACAAGAAATACAGGTCACCTCAGCAACATTAGTTGTGTGTGTGTGTGTGTGTGTGTGTGTGTGTATATACACACACACACACACACACACAACTAATGTTGTGTGTAAACACACACCATTATTTAAAAGATTGTTCTTAAAAACCTGTTCGTAAGCCGAGTGGTGCATGCAGCCATGTTCCATGCTCATATTTGACATACCAGGACAAATAGCTAGATGTTTCTAAGGTAAATAAATTCAAAATCCAAAATATTAACATGTTACATTCAGAATATGTTTACTAATATATTGTCAAATAAATGTCAGATAAGATTGTAGGTAGGTACTGTAGCTTGTACAAAAGGTGCCAAACCCTAAAACTGCAATGTTATTTAGTTTTTGTATGACTGTATTCAATTGTATTCCTTCAACCACTCCAGTAACCAAAGAAATGTTCACGTACCAGAGAACTTTGCTTGACTGGCTTTTAGATGTAGTAAAATATTAAAAAAAACATTTGTAAACACTGTTTAACAAATTACTATAAACAAATTCAAATAATAATTACTTATTTTTACCCTCAAACCTTAGTTGCTCTCTAAAAATACAAAGTGCTGTATGAACCACTGTGGGACTAAAGAGGAACACCCTCCCCCACCCCACACACACACCTGACCTGTACTGCCATGGCTTATGGGTTCTTCATTTCATTTATTTATTTTTTTCCACTGTGTTTGTCATATTTAATTAACTCTATTTCTTTATCTTTTAGAATTTTCTTGAGAGCATTAATTTTGCAAGCATAGATCTCGTCTGTGGTGTCTTCAGCTGCAAGTTCACCTGAACTCGAAATGCATTTGTTGGTCGGAAGTTTTCTCCTCTTCACCCGATTTGGTCCACCTTATTTTGTGCTGTTTCTCTTTTTACTGTGTGTTCTCCCTCTTCCTCATAATGGTACTCATGTTATGTCTTTCAAAGTCAGCAGACTGAAGTAGTTCTTTGGTCATCCCTACATTAGCTACCTCACCCACATGTTGCAGGTGGTCTACTAACAAGGTTCTATCCTTTATGGTAGCGACAGTGATGTTCTTATTAACAGAAAACCCTCTTTCGGGGCCAACAGGAGAACCTTTTGGACAGTTCCCCACAGATCTTTGAACAGATGCTCTTTGGCCAGCTGTGCACAGAAAATGGTGTCCAGTCTACACAGAATGTTGGGCAACGTTCCACTACAAAACATATCTGCCAAAAGCGGAAGCAGTCTAAGCACTGCTACCTACACTCCTATTACTTTTCCCATACTTTCATGTTGCCTTAATTATTACATTTCCCATAATAATAATAATAATAATAATAATAATAATACATTGAATAAGCATAGTTTCCCCTGGTGTTTTAAGTCTTATATATAAGAACTGAAAATGAGTTGAAAAAGTTAATTAACTGAAAGTTAAATAATTGTCTCTGCAGCCTTGATTATTGACTGTGTCTATGCAAATGACGATGAACGCAGCCATATGGAGGCCTTACACAGAAAAGAAAGACTTCACTTTTCTGATGACTATCACTGCGCATCCCAGAAATGTTCAGACAAGCACAGTATTTGGTTATTTGTGACACTATGTATATATGCAAATAAAGATATTGCTGCATTTTCTTTCAAGCCAGTTTGGCTGTCTGGATTTGGTACACTTATAAGGGACTTGGAGCAGAGCCATTTTCCGGGCTGTGACATACAGGCAGAGAGGTAGCTCTGCATAGGTGTGAATAGGAACAAAAGTCTTGTAACTATTTTTTTCACTCTTTTTTCCATACTTATTCAGAGCTGTAAATTACTAAAATTATATTCCATACTTTTCCACGCTGCGTACGAACCCTGTAATGACAATATTAGAGCTGTGTTAGGCAACATAGACATAAGCAAACAAGGAGTATTTGGGGAGGCTGAACAAACAGCCCTGATGTGCAGAGGCTGATTTTCACCACCTGGGGCCTGCTTCTCAGAAAGTCGAATATACAGCTGCAGACAGGGATCTCCAGTCCGCGATCAATGTGGTAGTCTCCCCACCCATGCATGGACACATGGCGGGTGCTGTGTTGTCTGAATCGAACCCAGCATAAAAGATGTTGGACTCATCTAGGAGCAATGCAGAGACCTGAACAATGTCCCCATTTTCCCTTTGTGGTCCGTTATGCAGCATAATCCATTCCACATTTTTTTTCTGATCAATACATCATCTGGCTTCTTTGGAAATCTATTAGGTGCACTGTGTTACTTTTAAAACTCAAAAATCAAAATGCTTACAATCAGATATATTTGATTCTTGTATAGCACATACTGCTAACTGATTCTCAACCTAACTCTGTGTGCTGCATTTCAATGTCTCCTCTTTTAGCATGTAACACTTGTTTCAAATAAGGAGCCTGTTCAGTAACATGCCAACACCTGCCTTTATGATTAAAACGTTAAATTTGTTTTTAGTTTATTGTTCTATTTTTATCTGTACCCTGTAACGGCCAAAGTCGATCATCAACTTTCAGAAACAGAAAGGGATGTGGCTCCCCATAGTGAAGCCTTACCTTCAGTCTGTTAAGCTGATCTTGCAGCATGACTTTTATTTTCAGAAGAGTCTCCTCTTCCTTTTTGAGCTCCTGCAAGCGACTCAGCATGATGGATACGAGGAATTACTGCATTCCTGCACAGAAAACGGCACTTTTGAAGATTCCACTTTAAAAGGGATACATTAGAACAAATGAGGGAAAGTAATAACGATGACCCTGATACGTTTATTTACTAAGAACAATTAGCATGTTACTGTACAGGTTCCTCATTGGAAATAAGCGTTAGACGCTAAAAGAGGAGACAGTGACATTTGTTCTTTATTCAGCTGTTGCCCAATTTAGCTCTGCCTAATTCAATCATTACGTAATGGCAGACCAACTAAATGTAACATAGCTATATGTGACCTTCTTTGCCAGTTCTGTTTTATATGTCTGTATAAAAAAAGAGCTAGCACACCTCGCTAAATAAGCCATGCAACTGTATCTCCAAGTGCCTGAGCAGACTCATCAACAATAAATGTATCATTACTAATTCCCGGAAAATGCAAAATTCTAGTTCGTTTTCAAAGTCTTTCCTTCAACAGCGTCCCCGCAATTTTGCAACGGTGTGCGATTTCCCGAACTAATCTAAACTTGTGCAAACATAATGAGAACAGTTTGTACGAACTGAACCAGACAGGCAAACGAGCTAGCCTAGCCAGCTAGCCCACCATAGCTAACAAACGTCAGGCGAACACAGCTTACCTTCCACTAAACAGCAAGTTTTATAGTTCACTTTAACCAAAGAACTAGCTAGCAAGCTACTGTGAAATGTCTAGTACCACGTACACCTGATGCCAGACTTACTCAGTAGTACTTCAGCATGTACAGGGGGCATAACTGTGAGAAGATGCCCCAGTTTTTCTCAAAGCACTCCATGCACTTTCGCTACATCACGTGCGTGATGCACATGCGCTATGGGGAAAAATCGGCTAGCATATTGAGTAAACTAGAAAAATAAATAAAATGACAATAGCATTGTGCTGTATAGCTGGGTGTCGAAAATACATACTAGAACACTAACGTTACTCACTGAAATACTGGTTTCGCCAATTTAAAATATGTTTTCAACGACTTTTATTTCGAAAAGTTGGTTTGTAAAATGGCAAGATTTTGCAAAGGGAAGAGAAACAACCTGTAAGAAAATAAATATTATATTAGATGAAACTCTTCTCACTTTTGTATTGTCCGCAACAAATCAGTCACAGCTTTTATACAGATAATAAAATGCAGAGGAATTTTCAGTAAACTTGCAGACAAAGGTTCTACAAGAAAGCTAGCTAGTTTCAAAGTTGTGCTGACTGAATGGTTAAATAATAAATTACATTTGCCTGTACAATCAAACTGACTACACAAATTACATACAATCAATTACATTACATAAATATTTCAAACAATGTTTAAAAGTAAGTAAACCATTTTTAGATAAGTGAATGCATTGAGAGCTTTACTTTAAACATTGCAATGACCAGATGATAAATTGAGAAGAGTAATGCTCGTGTTTGGTGGCACTGTCTGAAAACATTAAAATTGTATTTATTTACATCCTATTTATCTATTTAAGTTTAAGAATTAAACGTCTTTGAAAACTCATTTAAACAAACCAGCTTCACTGAAATCAGGCTGTACATCTAGTAAACACTGCCCCTAGTTACTAGTTACCTTACGTTTTCTGACCAGTTGTGGTTAAACTGGAGAGAAAGCCCCCCCCCCCCCCCCCCAAAAAAGCACAAGTCTCTCCGACTGTTTCTCTTACCTGCATATGGAGATATTGGAATGGCCTGGTGTCAGTCCTGCCTGACCATGGTAGCCTTTGTAATCATTAATGACATTAGGAAATATCCGTAATTAGCCATTAGTAATTAGTAACATTTGTCGAAGTAACATTACTACTAATTGTTATTAATGTTATCTATGTTGCGAGTCTCCGATATAAAATATAAAGATCCCCAAGATCAGGATAGGGAGGACATGGCTAGGTTCAGTGCAATATGTTATTCTTATTGTTTTTTCCGCTTTAACTAACACTTTATGCTTGTTAATATAACTCTGAATTAAGATTTTATTTTTCAAACGTGTGTTCTTAAACAGCACCACTAGAGGGCATTGCATGCTTATTCAAACATCCTCCTACTGTAGCGCTTTCAAAACTCAGTTCTAAACATGAAACACTCCTAGGTCAGAAAGGAATATTCATTAGGAGTTATTTATCAGGATTGTACTTGTGGGACATACAGCATGGAGTTTATGCACTTTACACATGCATGCATTGTATCTGAAGCCTGGGATTAGTTACATGAAAGACTTGAACAGGCCACATTTAGGATGTCCTCATGCTTAAGACCCCATTCCATCCACCGTCGCCTCTCTTGCATACAGGATTTTTTTCTTCTCTTACTCGACCACATCAGCAAATGTCCGTGCTGGGTGCATGGCATCACCACGCAAATGCCTAGCTGCCTCGAGACCCCGCAATGTACAAGGAGAGGTCAAAATTAAGAAAATAGCTTAGTTAAACAAAACGCAAATAAATCACAGATGGAACGCATTGATGCAAACCAGATCTAAAAGCACTCTTAATCAGTCTCTAGAAATGCTCAGCCCGGCCATTAGGGATCTTTTACAGGATTCTTTGACTAAACCCATCCAGATGTGTGCGTTGATAATCAGAGACCATAAGCCCAACTGTAGACCATGAACAGAGCACAGGTCTACAGAAAACATACCAGCCTTCAGCTTCAGGTGCATCCTATATATATATATATATATATATATATATATATATATATATATATATATATATATATATATATATATCTGTGTTTGAGACTTTTGATCCATATTTAATATATTTTTGATCCATCCATATTCACTGGTTTTGATAGACAGGACAATAATAAATTAATTCTATTTATTGAGACAAATGGCTTGGTTATAACATAAACATTTTCATAGAGTCAGCAGAATTTGCTGTGCTCCTATCAAACTTTGAACAGGTTCTTGTATATTTACATGTTTATTATACATTTATTGTACAATTATGCTTCACTAAGCCTACCCAGGTTGTCTCTCAGCCTAGTTATTCAAAACTGTTTGGTGTCATGTAGAAGAGGGAAACTGGGATGTGAAGTCATGCATCATTGCTGCACATCTCAGGAGCTTGCACCGGCTCGGGTGTAGAAGTAGATTACAGAGCAGCCTGAGAAGCTGCTCCTTGGAGAGAGTAGAGGTGAGAGGAGCCCTGGTTGAGGCACAGGCAGAGGGAGTCTGCTGCCAGCAGCCTCAAGTGCGGTCACCGGGTTTAAGTCACAGGGGTCTTATGATTTAGCACAGGGCTTGAGTGATGGGCACAAGAGATGTGAGGTGGGGGAGCTCTGATAACGCCAACCTGGCCAACCTCCCCCACCTCCCCAACCTCCCCCACCTCCAGTGTCACGTTCTGCTCTCCCAGATCTGAGCCCCTCCAAGGGATTAACAGTCGGAGGGTTGAAACCCGAGCTCTCCTTGAGAGTAGGGCCAGCCCCTCGCTGCCGCTGTGAGGGGTCAGAGAGCAGTCAGCGCAAGGCCTGAGCCCCATGATCATGGCTGCCCCTTCTAAGCAGAGATGAGGGGGTGTCCGTGCTTGAATGTGGGAATACGTGTGTGTCTGTCGTTGATGTGTGTCTGAGCGAGTGCGCACAGGGCTTCTCATGGTGGGCTTAGCTTGGTGGAGCTGACTAGTGGGCCTCAGGGCCTCATGTGCTGCAGATATCAATCTCTCTGCCCCACGGAGCCCCCACTTCCCTTCTCAGTGTCATCACGGGGGGCCAGGCTGGTGCTGGCCCGCATTTTCTCCCAGTCAGACCTCTCCTCGGGCTGGCTGAGGAGCTGCAGCAGCTGAGGCGGAGGCTGCCGCAACGCTGTGCCTGTTTGAAGGTGCTTTCTGCCTGCGGAATTCGGAGCAGAGGCTCGGGGGGACGGAGGGGCCCCGCGCAAGGGGGGAGCAGAAGGAGGAGGAGGAGGAAAGAGATGGGGAGGGGACGAACCGCGAGCCTGCAGGACTGACCTTTGGCCAGCAGAGTCAGGAAGTTATGACTCAATTTTCACTGAGAAAGGGTGAGGGAGAAGCAAATGAAGGAGAGAGAAACAACCAATTGACATGGTGGGCGGGGGGCGGGGGGGTGTGAGGGGGCTTTGGGGGGCAGGGAGGGAGAGAAACATATAGATGCCAAGACACAGAAGGAAAGAATTGACAAAGGAGAGAGAAGAAGGAATGGGTGGGAGTGGTGAAGAAAAACAGAACACTTTGGAAAGGCCACTAATGAGTGTCCCCGACCGCTCAACACTTTAACATGGGAAACAAGTCTCGCAGTGGATCACAGCAGCGACGGGATTTCAAAACGTGGGTTTGTGTAAATGCCCTGACAGCCTTGTTTTGTCATATTCGCCCTTGACGAAACGTTACCTCATTCTGCTTTTGACGGAGAACACAAGTGTCAGTAGTTCATTTCCAAAGCACTTCCTTCTAATGCCTTCAACCTGAAAATTGAGATGCGATCGAAAAAAAGGTGAGTGCAGCTATCAGGATGTTTCCCCTTGAGCCAGTGATGGTGGGAAGATCCCTGGGATTCAAGGAAGAGGAAAAGTGTGTGCGCTGTGGCTCCAGGCTCTTTGTTTTCGGAGACCTGCCTCAACCTTCACCTTTCCGGTTCAGCCCACCCCCCCAACACGTCCGACTGCACGCGTGTAGATCTGCACACATTTGATATCGTTAAGGAGTACACGTCTATAAGAAAGCATGCCCATTTATGCACGTACACAGTCCTATACAATATGAATTGCTTTCACCCAGCACAAGTGCAAACATATTTAATATATCTTCTTTCCAAGGCAAACAAACTCACACAAATAAAGTGTAGATGCTTACATTAAGCACGGACTTAAATGAATTCCAGTGCACATTATGTATGAATTATGAAACTGCGTGAAACATCCGAGTATATTTCCAATCCTCCACACCCTGTTCTTAGGACAGATCCTTTTTTGGCAAGGCTTTCCATTTCTGAGGCCTTCTCTGAGCGCCAGCGTACTGCTTGGCTGGGAAGGTGATGCATGCACACCTCTCGCTGTTCAAACAGAGAGATCAGAGGGTGAGGACCGGAGCCAGCGTCTGCAGGCAGACCCTGGCCCCACGGAGGGGGTGCGAACCTTGAAACACAGTAAGGCCCTTCATGCGTGCTTCAATTTTCGCTCCACACAAGCCACTCGCTTTGGGTCTGCCGGACATGACTGTTGCGTCAAAGAAGGTGATTAATAAGAATGTTTCCTGGTGTCTTCAGAATGACCACAGAGAAGGAACACAACGAGTGAAGTTCGCGGCGTCAATGAATTTCTTACCATAATGTATGATGGGAAAAAGTCACGAAGCAGCTTTATGTCAAAGATCGTCTCGGAGACCCACTAGACACAACTGCTTTATTTTAAGTCTTGGATGTGGTTTGTGGAGGCACATCCTCTGTCACTCCTGGTGGGCCAAAACCAGTTAATTAAATAACGCCTTTGTTTGTTAATGAAAGTTGCTTTCCCAAATAATGTCCCTAATAAGGGAGGACTAATTGATGTGGAAGGTGCTGTCTGAAAAGATACCTTGGCTAAAAATCATGGTTGCATTCCGGCAGAGAGCCCTTCCACGCGGTAACCACAGTAAAAAAAAGACCTGATGATTTAGGTTGGCAAAAACAGAGTGAGGGTCTTTATGATTTAGCCCTGGGTATGCTTCAGATCACGGCATGTGGTTTTAGTGCGTGTTTGGAATGCTGGCGATATGATGTGGGCACAGAGAGAAAGAGAGAGAGAGAGAGAGAGAGAGAGAGCGAGAGCGAAGGCAGAGGTTGAGAAAGGGAGAGAGGGAGAGAGGGAGAGAGGGAGAGAGAGAGCGAGGCGAAGGCAGAGGTTGAGAAAGGGAGAGCGGGAGAGAGGGAGAGAGGGAGAGAGGGAGAGAGGGAGAGCGGGAGAGAGGGAGAGAGGGAGAGAGGGAGAGCGGGAGAGAGGGAGAGAGGGAGAGAGGGAGAGCGGGAGAGAGGGAGAGAGGGAGAGAAGCAGCCTTCACGTTCCTCTCAGGCCCATGGAGCAGGAGTCTGCTGTGTCACAGCTGAAACCTTTAAGCTCATTGACCACCCATATGCGGCATTCCAGTTGCTCTCGGCCAGTCTCGGGGGATATGGGGAGGGTGGGGGGCTTCTCAGACTGGCTCTCTGGAGCCGTGCCGTGATTAATCGCACGTTCGGGCCCTGCTAGACCCCTCAACCCCCTACCCCCTTGTTTACACAGTCCAGACCAGTTCACCTTCACTGGAACCTCATGTTAAACAGGCCGCTAATGTCAGCGTGGCACGGCACGGCACGCAGCACAGAAAGCCAACTGTTTTCATTTTCCTGTCTTCTCCGGCCCTCTTGCTCCCTCTGTCCTGCTTCTCTCTGTCTGTCCAATATCTCATTACTGGTCAAGCAGAGCTGGGTTTTTTTTGCTTCTTGTGTGGATGGCTTTTAATCGCAAATTCTACACTGCATGTCGGAGTGTCATGCTAAAAGATATTTGGTGCAAATGTTTAGACAATTTATTCTCTTTTGAAGCATGAATACAGAGTGGGAAGTCACTATAAAAATGCAGGAGTGGCTGGCCAAAGGCCAGACTAAATGATGGACATTTAAACAGTCAAAGCACAATCAGATGTTAGGGCACTTTTCATTTTAAGTTTCTAAATGCAGGAGGCATGTATAAATATGCCCTCTGAAAGGCGCACTCTCGACGTGTGGAGAGAACACACAGAGTCTACCACATATCCCTAGGTAGCGCTACATTAGAATATTATAATACCTTACCTCATAATGCTGTCATTAAGGAAAGAAAAGTGGGGGGTGGGATGAGAATTGGGGGGAGGCAGTCAGCATTATGCCAACACATTCATTCATAGTAAGCCACTTAACCAGTTTGGGGTGAACTATTCTCTAAGGGTCACTAGTCAGGCTGTCAGTCTGTCAGGCCTTTGAGTCTTCAATTTGACTGTGAGCCCTTAGCGAGTACAGAGTGCTCGAGTTTGATTGTGTGGGATTACTGCCTAACTGTGAGCCCTTGGCGTGTACAGACTGCTGGAGTTTGTGTGGGATTACTGCCTAACTGTGAGCCCTTAGCGAGTTCGGACTGCTGTGCGCTTTTTGGCTCAGAGTTGGAGACTAGGACGCTCAGGGTGAAGGGGCCAGGGTCCTATCACTTAATCTAAATCAAATGTTTGCTGAGGAAAGG